>NC_133461.1:87870764-88178706 GCF_048565385.1 Saimiri boliviensis
GTGAGCCAAGATCTCGACACAGCACTCCAGCCTGAGTGACAAGAGTGAGACTCCATCTCAAAAAAAAAAAAAAAAAAAAAAAAAAAAAAAAGAAAAGAAAGAAAAGAATCACCTGTACTTAGAGAGCAACATCTGATCCCAACTTTATTAGCAACACAGCGTATAAATCTGGGGCCTTGAGAGACAGGCAATGAGAGGACATATGTACTTGCAGAATGTCAGTCTATAAACAACAGCTAAATGTTGTTATACAAGTAAATGGGTATGTGCATGCGCCTCTCTCTCTCTCTCTCTCTCTGTGTGTGTGTGTGTGTGTGTGTTGGGTGGGTGAGTCAGAAAAGCATACATTCAAACTTACTTCAAAGACTCTTTTGAAGGCTGACCACTATTATATAAACAATGAAAAAAATTTGACTGATCAAAGAGAGAAGTTTGTAAATGACCTCTGCCATGCATGCAGCTTGAATATTTGTTTTCACTTACAAAAAGTCTGTATCCTGTCAAAGTCATGGTTAAAATATTTGAAGTTTGAACAGGCATGGGTAATTGCGGGGGATAACTTGGGGAGATAATTTATAATAGGAAAATCATAATTTCACATGAGGAAGAGAAAACTACCACATCTGTCCTATCCTAGGAAAATATGATGATGATGATGATGATGATGACGACGACGATAACGATGACAGTGTTGGTGATGGTGATAACAGTGGTAATGGTAGTGATGGCTGTGGTAGTACTAATGGTGATGGAGTTAATGTTTCTGCTGCTGTTTCTGCTGGCTGTGGTTGTTGTGAAATTGTTCCTTACAGCAGCTAATTCTTCAGATTTTTAGAGCACCTTTGTCCCAGTTGGCTCCACTGAAGCAAACAGGACTTCCTGAAGTTTCGTATTATCTCAGAAGCAAAAACATTTTTGTTTTAAAAGAGTGGAAGAAAATGAACCAAAGTGAGAGACCATGTATCTTACCAGAAATAGTGTTTTTATTCCATAATAAACCTAGGACCTGAGTCTGAATTTCCAGACAGCTTTCCAGCCATACAAATTCACTGTGACATTCAATGGTGTACCGAAGCTTTGTTTTATTCTGGTAAAGGTTACACAAATGTCCATTTTGAAGTGCTAATGTGAGTTTCTCTTGAAATACAATTTCTAGCAGCATCAGGATTAATATGAACATTTCAGAAGTTAAACTGATTGTTTAAAAAAAGAAAAAAAGAGTAGTCCAAGCATGATGGCTCATGCTTGTAATCCCAGCACTTTGGAAGGCAGAGGCAGGTGGATTGCTTGAGTCCAGAAGTTTAAGCACAGACTGGGCAATATGGCAAAACTCCATCTCTACAAAAATTACAAATATTAGCCAGGTGTGATGGCATGTGCCTGTAGTCCCAGCTACTTGGGAGACTGAATGGGAGGATCTCTTGAGCCCAGGAGGTGGAGAATGCAGTGAGCCATGATCATGCTGCTGCAGCACTCCAGCCTGGGTGATGAAACGAGACCCTATCTCAAAAAAAAAAAAAAAAAAAAAAAAAAAAGAGAGAGAGAGAGAGAGAAAAGAAGGAGTAAACAGTAAGATATTATACAATTAGAGGCCAGGTACAGTGGCTCATGCCTGTAATCCCAGCACTTTGGGAGGCCAAGGCGGGTGGATCATGAGGTCCAGAGATGGAGACCATCCTGGCCAACATGGTAAAACCCTATCTCTACTAAAAATTAAAAAAAAAAAAAAAATAGCTGGGTGTAGTGGTGCACACTTGCAGTCACAGCTACTTGGGAGGCTGAGGCAGGAGAATCATTTGAACTTAGGAGGTGGACGTTGCAATGAGCTAAGATCACGCCACTGCACTCCAGCCTAGTGACAGAGCAAGACTGTCTAAAAAAAAGTCTGGGGAACTTGGGTTCAAACCTCACCTCTCCAGCTCTCATGCTGTATGAAATTAAACAAGTTAACCTCTCTGAGCCTCAGTTTCCTCACCTGTGAAATAAGAATCCTCTATTTGTCACATGGTATTTAAGGGAATTCAATCTATCACTTGTTGACAGATACCTGGGTTGAAGTAAGTGCTCCCTCAGTGGCAATTACCTTATCACTTCTCCCACAGGGGCACAATCATCATTCCTTTGTTCGAATCTCTGAGCTGAGCACTGCTAGAGATGCAGAAAAAGTCACAGACAGGTTATAATCTTCCAAACACCTGTATAGATTTGTGTGGGCCCCTTAAAAAGATAATTCCTTGCAGCAGGAAAAATTTAGTCTGCAGAGCAGCTGGGCATTTATTGTTTAAGTGTGTCAAGTAGCAGAGTGTTTTGAATGTCAATGATTAGCTTACTTCCACTCAGAGTTTAGAGACCTACTTCATGTGTTTGGAGATCAAGGCCTGGGAAACCAAAAAAGGAAGTGGAACATAGTTCTTCCACATGCTGAATCTAGAGAACTAGTTGGAGTCAATGTCTGGCCAGTCTTTTTAAATGAGCTGTTGTATGTACCGTTGCTTTTTAAAAAAGAAAAAAAGGAGAAAAACCTATATAGCTACAATGGCAAGTGTTACTCAAATGAAATTAAACATTTTTAAAGCATTTTATGAATGCTGTGGAACCCTACCAGTGTCTGGCAAGCTTCCACCCACACATTTTATTACCTTTGTTATTTTAGTGTGGGTTATAATAAAAGGTTTTAGAATTATAAGAACGTAAGTCCTCCACCTGCACGGAGGATGCTTGAGAGAACAGTCTATGTGTGCCCGGGAATGCACAGACTCCAGGGCCTATGGGAAGAGGACAAAAGGGAGGCATGGCTCTTATGGGCTGCCATTAGCTTAAAGTGTTTGAAATCGTATCTTTTTTTTTCTTTGAGACGGAGTCTTATTCTGTTGCACTGGAGTGCAGTGGTATGATCTTGGCTCACTGCAACCTCCACCTCCCAAGTTCAAGTGATTCTCATGCCTCAGCCTCTCAAGTAGCTGAGACTATAGGTGCCCACCACCATGCCTGGCTCATTTTTGTATTTTTAGTAGAGACAGAGTTTCACCATGTTGGCCAGGCTGCTCTCGAACTCCTGACCTCAAGTGATCCACCTGCCTTGGCTTCTCAAAGCACTGGGATTACAGGCATAAGCCACCATACTCAGTCTAGTATTCTATTTTTAAATGCTATTTTTTTCAAAGTAGGTACTGAATTTGTTTCTGATGAGCAATATCGTGTCTTTTATGATAGAAAATTTATAGAAAAGTGTTATAGAGCAGGCAAAACCTAAGTGTAACCTCTGTGTCCCTGGCATTTCCAAATTGTGGCCTGCAATCAAAATCATACTCCAAAGACATTAATGCATGAGCACTTCCTGGTGTAGTTAATAGAATGTGATCCACAATGCACACCCATCCATTGCCTTCCAGCTATTCTGAGGTTTCTCCAGGTGCTACAATATATGTTACTGGGCACAAGTTTTGGGGTTTGTCTATTTTTCACTTCTTGGCCTGCAGCCTTTGCTGCCCCTAATAACAGTGCTGCTCTCTGAGGCCAGGCCTCTCTGTCATCACAAGCATTCCTTTCCAGCCTCCAGCAGGGATACAGTCTCTTCAGCTTCCCTCAGTATATCTGTATGTAATATATAGTACATCTTTGCTCAGGCTTGTAGTAGGATTTTACAGAAGACTTGGTTATAAACTAATGTAGTTCTCAGCTGCTTTCAGAATGGGATGCTCTTAGAGTTTCAAGCTCAGATCCAGTCTCTGCACCCTGGCCTAGTTTCCATAGGTGTCCCCTAATGCAAGGACCTCTCCAGTGCTTCTCTAACAGTTCAGAGTCCAAGCCCTACTCAATCTCCAAACAAACAAACAAACAAAAAGGAAGAACCTGCCCTTCCTGCTCCAAACCCCCTGGCCCAACTCCTCTCTTCTCCTGGATTAATTGATCATTGTTCTTTCTCTTTAAATTCCCTTCTTCCAACCGGGTATAATCTGACCTTCAGAGCTCAAGCATGACAATCACAGCAGTCATGAAAACGTCTCAATGTCTGATGTATTTCACCTTTGATAACCACTCATGGGCAATGGCAGCAGTGCAAGCTGAGTGAGCTTGGTCCAGCCATTTGCTCTCACATTCCTTCCTCCAGCCTGGAGGAAACAGATGTTCAGGGAAGCTCGTCCTTCGGGACTAAGCTGGTGATTGCTCCCAAGTTTTCAAAAACAATTGTTTGGACAACGAAGTACACATACCTCTCATGAACACAAATAGTAATCTGCAAAGATTTGGGGGAAACCTTTTTCTGTCTCTGCAGACAAAGAGTGAAGCACCTGCCCTTGGTTTTTCTTTCTTTCTTTTTTTTTTTTTCTGTGTTCCTGTATATTATATATGTATATAATATATGTATATTACATGTTATATAGTATTACTAATCATATGTTATATATATACAGTATGTATGTATATGTGTAATACAGTATCCTGGACCAGAAGAAGACTATTAGGTAAAAGTTTCTCTAGAACAAAGGGCAGGTGTTCGATTTACCTGCCAAAAGTTTCTACCAAACTGTCTCTCCTACCACAGGTGGAGGCTCAACCACCAAAATACAGTTTACATCCCCTAGTGTGGCAGTGTTTTTTACACATCAAAAGACACAGTCCAGTGTCAGCTGAGTGCCCTATTACACAAATGTTAAGAATTTAAGTAAATCTTTGTTCAACTTTTCAACTCAAATATATAATTCCAGTATGGCTCCTACCTTGTCTCAATCATATGCACCTGCTGTGGCAGCTGTAGTAACAGATATTCCCCATTTAAGCCTACCTTACAGCCAGGTGTGGTGGCTCATGCCTGTAATCCCAGCACTTTGGGAGGCTGAGGCAGATAGATCACCCAAGGTCAGGAGTTTGAGACCAGCCTGGACAACATGGTGATATTCCATCTCTACTGAAAATACAAAATTAGCTGAGCATGGTGGTGCGTGCCTGTAGTACCAGATACTTGGGAGGCTGAGGCGGGAGAATCACTTGAACCCAGGAGGCAGAGTTTGCAGTAAGCCAAGATTGTGCCATTGCACTCCAGCCTGGACAACAAGAATGAAACTTCGTCCTAAAAGAAAAAAAAAGTCTATCTTACAGCGCTATAGGGTGTGACCATCCTAGGAGTTAGGCAAGGGTAAGGTGGAAAGATTTACAAAGCATTAATATCCTTAAGGAAGATAATCTACTGGTTGATTTGCTAATGCCAGCAAGCCCATTCCTCCTCCCTCACCACCCCCCCACCCGCCCCGTGATAAGAGCAACAAACAACAACTATCTTTCCTTTTTTTATTGGCATAATTTTACGTGAGCAATTGTATTAGCTGTTTAGATAATGTGGTTGGTGTAACAAATAAAGCCCATTAAAAATAAAACCAATATCATAGATCACTTGCAAGTGTAGAGTGGCTTAATTGTTGTTTTCAGCAATCCCAGAATGACAAAGGGGGTTATAATTTAAGTTGTACTGATGGCTTTTGTATTAGACAAAAGCTAGTGTTGACTTTAGTAGTTATTATTCTCCCCTGCAGTTTAAATTGCTTTTTTACTAGGAGCAAAAGAGCAGTAGGAGAAAAACAATTCTATCCTTATGTAAATGCAATTCTCCAAATAGATTATTTTTGCAGATTCTGGAATCACTGAGGGAGGTATAGTCACAAATCTAAGGAATTCTAGAATTCTGGAGATGTGGCCATAAATACAACAATCTAGTTTCCTTAGTTGCTGCTTTTTAAACTGGCATGCCCATGCTCTGATTATACAAGGATGTACTGGGGACAAGAAACTATATTTAACAATACATAATATGTAGTATATGCATACAATATACATATATGTATATATGATATATTAAAATTATACAAGCACATAATATATGTTTTTTTTTTTTTTTTTTTGAGACGGAGTTTCGCTCTGGTTACCCAGGCTGGAGCGCAATGGCGCGATCTCGGCTCACGCAACCTCCGCCTCCTGGGTTCGGGCAATTCTCCTGCCTCAGCCTCCTGAGTGGCTGGGATTACAGGCACACGCCACCATGCCCAGCTAATTTTTAGTATTTTTAGTAGAGACGGAGTTTCACCATGTTGACCAGGATGGTCTCGATCTCTTGACCTCGTGATCCACCCACCTCGGCCTCCCAAAGTGCTGGGATTACAGGCTTGAGCCACCGCGCCCGGCCAATATATGTATTTTTTATATGTTGTAATATATAGTATTCCTACATTATATATATATATATATATATATATATATATATATATATATACATACACACACTATATATATGTATAATGTGGTTTCCTGAACCAGAAGAAGAATATTAGGTAAAAATAAAGGAAATCTGAATAGACTATAGACTTTAGTTAATAATATTGTATCAATATTGATATATTAGTTATAACAAACATACTATAGTAATGTAAGATGCTAATCATAGGGGGACCAGAGTACAGGGTATATGGCAACTTTCTATACTGTCCTTGTGATTTTTCTATACATTTAAAACTATTCTAAAGTAAAGTGTTTAAAGCTGAGCACAGTGCCTCACACCTCTAATCCCAGCATTTTGGGAGGCCGAGGCAGGAAGATAGCTCGAGCCCAGGAATTTTAGAGCAGCCTCCGCAATGTGGCAAAACCCCATCTCTATTCTAAAAAAAAAAAAAAAAAGCTGTTTAAATCTCTAGATAGGAAATGGGTAAAAGCTAAACACATACAAATCTTTAAAGATAATAGAATGAAGGCAAGCTGGGTAAAAACGTCCCCAGAACGTTAGTATATGCTTTTGACTCTTTAATGGTGGCAGCGTTTATGGTTCATGGAACACTGTCTTAAACTTTGAACTTTGCCTAAGATAACTCCAAGAGAACTTCAAGGATTTACGATCCTTTTGTTGTTTAAGGAGTGGAACAAAGAGAAAGACTTGGAGTCCTGTAATAATTAACCAACATGTTTACATTATCCACGTCTAGAAAGAACTTCATATATGAAGAATTAAATCAACCACTTAGCAGTAAGACTTACTAACATATTTTGTTTTTATAATTCATAAAAGTGATAAGTAAAGCTACTTTATTTTAGCAATATTTCCTTATTCACTTTTAAAATCCTTTGGAGCTTTATAGTGACTGCATATATTTATTCAAATAATTCACTCAACCTCATTTCCCTCTTTTTACTTTTCTTTGCAAAGCTAATATCCCAGGTAATTCTTGGAGATGAAAAATCTTACCCATTTAGTTTATATTTAATGCAGGTACTTAAAAGTCTTTAAAAATGTATTATACTTACTTTTCTTTATATAATGACCATTGTACCTATTATAACTTGTGTTTTAATCCTAAGTAAATCATACTTAGTTTTGGGGGAAAAAGTCTCATCAAACTAAATACACGTTCTATTCTGTTTAATACCATTACAGACATTGTAAGTGAACTTTTTTCTCTCCTTCCTTCCTCCTTCCTTCCCTTCTCACATCCTCTTTCTCTTTCTTCCTATTAAAATGCTTATTGAGCATCTGCTTTGGTTAGCATTTAGGAAAATCAATATAAATAACATATGGTTGGTATCAAGGAGCTCACAGTCTAGTATGAGAAGCAGATGAATGGACAGATAATTAAACCTCATATTGTGATAAGGTTTAGGCTAGAGAATTGCCAAGGATGTGGGCATGATAGAACACACGACAGAAAGCTGTTACTCAGACAAGGAGTTCTTTCTTCATAGTCCCCTCCCCTCACTCAAAATTTGTCCATCATTTTCAAGAGATTGCCTCTTCTGCCCTGAAGTGCATCTGAAATGTGATCACTTCAATCAATGTCCAACTGCACCAGATGTAAGAGAATCAACATTCTTTTGTTGCAGCTTCTCTTTGCAACATCTCCTACAGGTAAAAACGAAGATGTTTTTGACAAATCCTTGCAAAGGCAGTGAAATTCTTTCTGTTCTCCTGTCCTCTCCACATTAAATACATGAAGCAAAGGAGTTTAGAAAACTGATCAGGTTTGACTGCATCATGTACTATTTAGCTAAATATTTGAATAGAAACCCAGATTTTTAAAAAAGGTTTAGAAAGCTAATGAAATAATTTTGAATATTTCTATAAAACTATCTTCTCTGATAATATTTTGGCTTTTTAAAGCTGTTGGTAATTAGGGATGCCTAGTTTTCACATCAATCCAAAGTGATAAATAGCGATCAAGCCATAATCTGTTAGCGCTGGTCTAAATGACTGTCCCAGAAAAAGAATGCCCCCATTGTAATGTTGTAAAGGGGCAAAGTGTACACATTTCAGAAGGCCTTAGTGTCACATTTTCTTCAAAATGTGCTGAATATCATGGTCTCGTGTTATATTACTGTGTAAGGCAGTGCCTGCATCAATACACAAAACCTTATTATGTAGAATAGATAAGCACTACCAACAAGTACTAACACTGACATATGAGCCCTTAAACTATTTATCAGCTCTGTCTTCCAGCCATCAAACTTTGCAACAGACTTTCTAAGGATTTTATGTAGAAAATGTTTTATTAAAATTCTTATTTATTACCTAATTCAAGAAAGAAATATTCTAAATTTATACACTTTAGGAAAAAAGTATTATTTATGTACAAATTAGAAATGCCCCCACAATACTTTATTGAGGGTTTAAATCATATCCTGCAGAGTTTGCTAATGCTGAATCTCAGTGGAAGATATTTATGCAAGCGTCAGTCTGACATCTGAACTCTCCTTTTGTGAGAGCCAACAATTTCTGAAAAGAAGAAACTGCTGCTTACACAAAGCACTTAGTATATTACCTGGCTTGAATAAACCGTGGGTGAGAGTTCTGGGTGCAGTTTTGCTTTGTCAACAATAGTTTCACTAAATAAGGAAAGTCCTGAAGGCAGTTCTTTGATTCAGCAGCAGGCTGGCAGATCATGCCTCAAATCTCATGCAGATAAGGAGAGTTCTGCCGAGGAGCTGTAACTGGCACCACCCAGGGTGAGCGCACCCTCTCTGGCATGTGGAGGAAAAAGCTGATGGTGTTTCCTACTGAGTAAGGCGCTGTTGCCAGAAGAAGAAACAGACAGGAGTGAGTTGGGATTTCACAGAGAGAGGCCCATGATTCAGTAGAAGATAATTCCTCAGTTACAGGGCTGGGCTTCATTCATCTCCCAGGATGCTGTCTCCAGAACTGCGGTGGGTAGCAGGCTGAGGCAGGGATTGCCTCCTGAGAAAGGCTATCCGGATGCATGGCCAAGTGGCTGCCCAGGTCTCCAGAGCATTTGCTATTCCTCTTCCTAAACCTTCCCTCCTTTTCTCTGTTCTCCCCTTCACTTTTTTGGGAATAGCCATTACTCATCCTTTATGATTCTAATCACACACCACCTGTGCCAGGAAATATCTCTTGTGACCAGCCTGGTCAACATGGCGAAACCCTGTCTCTGCTAAAAAATACAAAAATTGCCGAGTGCAGTGGCTCACGCCTGTAATCCCAGCACTTTTAGAGGCTGAGGTGGGCAGATCACTTGATGTCAGGAGTTCAAGATCAGCCTGGCCAACATGGTGAAACCCCATCTTTATTAAAAATACAAAAAATTAGCTAGGTGTGATGGCAGGCACCTGTAATCCCAGCTACTTGGGAGACTGAGGCAGGAGAATCACTTTAACCTGGGAGGTGGAGGTTGCAGTGAGCAAAGATTGCTCCACTACACCGCAGCATGAGCGACTCTGTCTCAAAAATAAAAAATAAAAATAAAAAAATAGCCAGGCATGGTCGCAACACCTATAATCCCAGCTACTCCAGAGGCTGAGGCAGGACAATCGCTTGAACCCTGGAGGTTGAGGCTGCCGTGGGCTGATACTGCACCACTGCACTCCAGCCTGGGTAACAGAGTGAGAGTCTGTCAAAAAAGAAAGAGAGAGAAACAAAGAAGAAGAAGAGGAAAAAGAAGAAGGAAAGAGGAGGAGAAGGAAAGAAGGAAGGAAGGAAGGAAAGAAAGAAGAAGGAAAACAGAAGAAAAGAAAAGAAAAAGAAATATATCTTGTGCCAGGATAACTTAGCGTTCCCGTGGTCCCACCACACCTTGTAGCAGTTACCACCTGCCGGGTGGGTGGGCGCCCCTCGAATTCTCTTTACGATGTCATTATTCAAGCAGTGCATGGGGATCCCAGTCACTACTTGAACATTTGTCCATACAAAAACTTTAAAGAGAAGTGAGAACGGTGATAATGAAGGGTGATGGGAAATTGGTAGGGAGGAGAAAGATTTGCAAGACAGAATACAGCCTACTCGGAAACCACCAGTGTGGATTTCAGCACAAGAAGAAAAAGATCAAGGCCAATTCGGGCACTCCCAGACTGGAAGAGAAGACGAAGAGAGTGAGGACAGGACTAACTCTTTCTCTTGGAAGCAAAAGAGGAGTTATGACAAAATAAATCCCAACAGCGAGAAGGCTGGAATGCTTGAAATATGTGCGCATGGGTACATATCTGTGGATACATGTGTATACAGACAGCACATACATTTCACTGTAAATAGTTGTGCCAGTCATCCTTGGCATGTTTCCCTTTGCTTTTGAGAGGAATTTTCTGGGCATGCCATGACTGGCATTGATTCAGATGAGATAATCCCAGCAGAAGCTCTTACCTTGTCCCTCCAAAACCCAGATGACATTCCAAGTTTTAAAGTAATTATTTCTGTCCTTTCCTCAGAGATGATTAGGCAACACTACTAATTCCCAGCTTCATCAATAAAGAGATCCACGAGAAGTCGGTTACTCATGATATTGGCACTGTTAATAGAGTCACAAGGACCCCACTCAAGAAGATATAAGGATGACTAATTTCTGTTTAAATATAAAGCTATGATTGTACCACTGCACTCAGCCTGGGTCACAGAGGTCTAGCAAGACTGCCTGGTGCCTCTAATCCAGGCCCAGCATGGTGGCTCACGCCTGTAATCTCAGCACTTTGAGTGTCTCAGGTGGGAGGACTGCTTGAGCCCAGGAGTTCAAGACCAGCCTGCACAACATAGTGAGACCCTGCCTCTATTAAAAAATAAAAAGAATTTTTAAAAATCCTTTTGAAAACCAACTTAAAGATAGATATGTTAAGAATGTGGTTCCTGATTAAAAAGAACATTAGTCAAATTACTTGTGAGTTATTACTGTCATAGTTTTCCCTACCATCGGTCAGAAGTCAGTAAACATTTCTAGAAAAGGCCAGACAGTAAAGATTTTCAGCTTTGGACGCTACACTGTATCTGTCACCATGACTCAATTGTGCCATTGTCAAGTGAAAGCAGCCACAGGCAATATGCAAGCAAATTTGCATGGCTGTGTTTCAATAAAATTATAGGAGTATAAGAAAAGTTCTCTAACTCTCTGGGGTTTTGTAATACCCTCTCTGCATTTTAGGGTGCAATAACATATAGTGCGTAAAGGATTTTGTTCTGGGTCAGAACAGGATTTGAATGCTTGCTCTGCCCCTAATTAGCTTTGTGACACTGGGTGATGTCACTTAAGCCTTGATTTCCTTATCAATAATATAGGTTAACACTGGTAGTTATGTCACTCAGTTGTTGCGGGAATTAAATAAAATTGATGTCAAGCACAGAGCATGATAACTGCTTAATAATGTCATCTGTGGGCAGGCATGGTTGCTCACGCTTGTAAATCCCAGCATTTTGGGAGGCTGAGGAGGGAGGATTGCTTGAGGCCAGGAGTTCCAGATCAGCCTGGGGCACATCACAAGACCCCCATACCTACAAAAAGTACAAAAAAGCCAGGCTTGGTTGCACATTACTGTGGTCCCAGCTGCTCAGGAGGCTCAGGTGGGAGGACTCCCTGAGCTCAGGAATTTGAGGCTATGTGAGCTATGAATGTACCACTGCACTCTAGCCTGAGTAACAGAGCAAAGCCCTATAAAAAATAAATAAATAAATGTTATCCATGACGTGCATTTACATTGTCCTGAAAACTGCCACATTCATCACCAGAAAGCCAAGCACTGCCTCGCCTGCCTGTGAACTTGGTGATTTTAAATTCTACAGGGGGATTCCCAACTATTATAAATTTCAGCTTCCTGTGAGTTCCATACCCTGACTGGCTCCTTCAGGGTCTCATCTAATGATTATCTTTAATGACAAAAATTAAGGTAACCAGGCCATGTGTGGTGGCTCACACCTATAATCCCAGTATTTTGAGAGGCCAAGGCGGGTGGATAACATGAGGTCAGAAGTTCGAGACCAGCCTGGCCAACACATTGAAACCCTGTCTCTACCAAAAATACTGAATTAGCTGCACATGGTGGCATGCACCTGTATTGCCAGCTACTCCGGAGGCTGAGGCAGGAGAATCAATCACTTGAACCCAGAAGGCAGAGGTTGTAGTGAGCTGAGATCACGTCGCTGCACTCTCTCTGGGCAACACAGAGAGACTTCATCTCAAAAAATAATAATAATTAAGATAGATGCCTTTAAACATACCTGCATAGATAAAAGACATGAGACCTTTTTACATTTTTAAACCAGTGTAATTTTGTCATTTAATAGCATTTGCTCACAATTTCATATTCTCCTCCAGGGAACAAGGCTCTTTTGTCTTTGATTTCCTAATCAAACCAGAACATTTGCGTTCCAAGCCACAACGCCTCTTCTCCTCGAAAGAATCACAACTCCTCGCCAGCCACGGAACAAAACTGGATGAAGAAGGCTTCAGAAGGTGGGTAATAGCAAACTCCTCCAAGCTAAAGGAGTATGTTCTAACCCAGTGCAAGGAAGCTAAGAACCTTGAAAAAAAGTTTAGAGAAATTGCTAACTAGAATAACGAGTTTAGAGAAGAACATAAATGATCTGATGGAACTGAAAACCACAGCACGATAACTGGTGAGGCATACCCTAGTATCAATAGCTGAATTGATCAAGCTGAGGAAAGGATATCAGAGATTGAAGATCAACTTAATGAAATAAAACGTGAAAACAAGATTAGAGAAGAAAGAATGAAAAGGAATTAACATAACCTGCAAGAAATATTGGACTCTGTGAAAAGACCAGATCTATGTTTGATTGATGCACCTGAAAGTGACAGGGAGAACAGAACGAAGTTGGAAAACACGCTTCAGAATATTATACAGGAGAACTCCCCCAACCTAGCAAGACAGGCTGACATTCAGATTCAGGAAATACAGAGAATACCACAAAGACGCTCCTTGAGAAGAGCAACCCCAATACAGCAAGCACTTAGTAAATGTCTTTTGAAGGAATACTCGTAACAGGATAGAATGGAGACGAGGAACCAATTTAAAATAAAAGTACCTGCCTGTGATTCCCAAGACCATGCTGTCCCATTCTATATGCAGACCCTGCCGGGGACAGGACTATTTTCAAAGCAAAGAGTCATTTTCTCTAGCTTCTTTGCAGTGATGGATAAAAGCTGCTTTTGAATTCATTCTATACTCTGGGTAGTGAGAAAATGCCACTAAAAATGTAAGACATGTAACTGACTAGATGTTTCTTTTTCTTTTTTTTCTTTTTCTTTTTTTTTTTTTTTTTGAGATGGAGTTTTGCTCTTGTTACCCAGGCTGGAGTGCCATGGCATGATCTCTGCTCACCACAACCTCCGCCTCCTGAGTTCAGGAAATTCTCCTGCCTCAGCCTCCTGAGTAGCTGGGATTACAGGCACGCGCCACCATGCCCAGCTAATTGTTTGTATTTTTAGTAGAGACGGGGTTTCACCATGTTGACTAGGATAGTCTCGATCTCCTAACCTCGTGATCCACCCGCCTCGGCCTCCCAAAGTGCTGGGATTACAGGGTAAGCCACCGCGCCTGGCCGGGCTAGATGTTTCTATAAACGCACCTAAAATTTTCTCTCATGCCGCTATTCAGTGGAAGAGACTAAAAGCCCGTCAATTCCAGCTTGCTTCTTTCTTACTTGCTCCGTCATTGTGTCTATAGCATTGCAGAAGCTGGGGTTCATCTAGTGCTTGGATATCACATTTCCAAGCTACATCCCTGAGAGACCCATCATCCTGCCTGACCCTGGTCACCGGGCACATAGTCCATGTGTGCTGTGCTTCATTGCCATCTGGGCAGTTCCTTCTGACACAGTGCTCTTTCTGCTCTGTCCCGCCTCCCTCCAGGCACCCAGAATTGACTCTGTCCTCTATGCTCTGCCATCTTCCCTTCCATGGAGCAGTAGCCATGGCTGTCCTAGGTGATTTAAGATATCCTAAATATGCAAACAAAACTAGTTAATATTTCAGAATAATTCTGCTGTATAGATTATTCAAATTAACTGTATAGATTATTCAAATTAAGATTAACTGGCAGGCTGCTGTGGCTCACACCTGCAATCCCAGCACTTTGAGAGGCTGAGGTGGATGGATCACTTGAGGTCAGGAGTTCAAGACTAGCCTGGGCAACATGGTGAAACCCCGTCTCTACCAAAAATACAAAATTCAGCTGAGTGTGGTGGCACATGCCTGGAATCCCAGTTACTCAGGAGGCTGAGGCAGGAGAATAGCTTGAATCCAGGAGGTAGAGGTTGCAGTGAGCTGAAATCATGCCACCTCACTCCAGCCTAGGTGACAGAGCAAAACTCCATCTTAAAAAATAAATAAAATAAATAAATTAATTAAGATTAACTGGACAAGAGGAAGGTATACCTGTGTACAAAGAGCCTATGTGACTCCTAGACACCATGTTGAGCCAAAGAGTAGAAGACGTTGGGAAATAGATTGGGCTTCTTATATAAAACAAACAAATAACCAAAACAAAAGAACTTGAAGCAATTAAAGCTGTCCAAAAATGAAAGTAGCTGCCTCTGTAGCTAGTGGTTTACTGGGCAGAAAATATTCAGCTGCAGTTCAATGCTTGCTTAGGCAGATGCTAAAGAAGAAATTTATGGCTACATGTTGAAATAAATTGTCTTTAATACCTTCTCAAATATGGAAGTTCTGTGATTTCTTAGGAAGAGAAAAAAAGAGAGAGAAGAATTGGCTCATGCAATCATGGACGCTTGGTAAACTCAGAATCTTCAGAGGAGGCTAGCAGGCTGGAGTCACAGGGAATAATTGTTGCTGAAGTTCAAGGCAGAATTTCCGTCTTGCCTTGGGAGAGGTCAGTGTCTTATTCCATTCTGGCCTTTAACTGATTTGACAAGCCCTACCCACATTACAGAAGGTAATCTGCTATACTCAAAGTCCACCAATTTAAATGTTGATCCAGATCAAGCGCAGTGGCTTACACCTGTAATCCAAACACTGCAAGGCTGAGGTGGGTGGATCCCTTAAGGTCAGGAGTTTGAGACCAGCCTGGCCAACAGGGTGAAAGCTGTCTCTACTAAAAATACAGAAATTAGCCAGATGTGGTGGCAAGCACCTGTAATCCCAGCTACTTGGGAGGCTGAGGCAGAAGAATCACTTGAACCCAGGAGGTGGAGGTTGCAGTGAGCAGAGAACGTGCCACTGCACTTCAGCCTGAGCAACAGAAGGAGATTCCATCTCAAAAGAAAAAAGAAATGTTGATCTTATCCAAAAACCATGTTCACAGAAGAAACATCCAGGATGACTTTGGTCAAATATCTGGGTGCCCCAGAGTCCAGCCAAACTGACACAAAATTAACCATCACCCTGTGGTTCTCCACCACAACTAATTCCAGCTCCTACCTACTTTTCCATGTCCTAGCCACCCAGACATGTTGGATGAGTCTGATCATGAAAACAACTTTTGCGAATCTGAGATAAAAGGTTCTGTATCACTCCCCAGGTTTGCTACTTCCTTCTTCTCCACTCTCCCTGCTCCCATTTTCTTTCCTTCTTTTTTTTTTTTTTTTTATCCTCCACCTCCCTTTTTGCTGGGCAGAGAAAGAAAGGTAAGTTTCAACAGCAATAGTTTTGCTGCAGTGATATGGCAATGTTGCAACCCTATTTTGCCCGAGGCAAGTGTATCTAAAAGACAGTCTTCATTTTTAGGTGCATGTTAACTATGTAATAAATCAGCACTTACAATCTTAGAACTTTGATGTCTTTATATAAATTTCTCTTCTTCCTTCTCAGGTTGGTAATTGTTAAAATGAAGCTGAGTGTGATGTATTAAAGTTTGGCTCCCCCATTTCCTATGGGTAAAGTTTAAAAACCATTTACATATGATTACTTACATCATAGCTTTATTGCAAAAGGGACTACTGGATCTCAGGCAATTGTGCTGCTCTCTTCTGAGTCCCTTCAGCTAACAGTAGCTTTGCCGGTTCAGTTGTGGACAAGAAAGCGGGTTCTCATCTCCACATGGAAAGTCACAGGCCTGGAATGACAAGTGCAAAAAGAGGGATACCTTTTGGAACATCTAGGAGAAGCCTGCCCTCATAATGATTATATTTGAGAATGAATGCATTGGCTGAAAGGGTGGAAGAAAATTCTTTAATTTCAAATCAAAAGTGCAATTGCTAACTGTTACATGAGTAAGTTATGATACGTTGCTTAATAAAACAAAGTTGATTTAATTTAACAAAAAAAGTTTCAAAATAAATTTTTATTTTAAATCACCAAACCCCATGAACAACCCAACTGTTCACCAACTGGCAAATGGATAAACAAATTTGGTTCATCCATCTAAAGAAAATACCATTTAACAATAAAAAGGAGCCAGGCATCGGGGCTCATGCCTCTAATCCCAGCACTTTGGGAGACCAAGGCAGGCGGATCACCTTGGATCAGGAGTTCAAGACCAGCCTGGCCAACATGGTGAAACCCTGTATTTACTAAAAATACAAAAATTAACAGGGCATGGTGATGGGCACCTGTAATTCCAGCTACTGGGGAGGCTGAGGCAGGAGAATCACTTGAACCCGGGAGGTGGAGGTTGCAATGAGCCGAGATTGCGCCATTGCACTCCAGCCTGGGTGACAAGAGCAAACCTCTGTCTCAAAAAAAATAAAAATAAAAACAATAAAAAGGAAAAAATCATGACTACTTGTAACGACCTGGATAAATTTCAAAAGCATTATTCTAGGTGAAAGAAGCCACACTCAAAACACTATAAGACTCTGCTTATGTAACTTTTTGGGAAAAGCGAAACTATGGGAACAGAAATCAGACCAGCAATTGCTAGGGACTTGTGTTGGCAGGATGAGGTTGTTTACAAAGGGGTGTGAGGGCATTTTTAGGGGTTATGAAAATATTCTGTATTAAAAGAGTGAATACTGAATACGAATTATGCCTCAATAAAGGTGACCTCTGAAAAAAATGATGTGGGATGATGCAAATGTCTAGAAAGAGAGACAATGATTTCTAGCAAATGGTTTCAGCAGGGAAAAGATGGGAATTATGAATTACCAACCCCTCATGCTCTGCTCAAGTTCAATTCAACAAGCAAGGGCACTGAGCAACTGGTTTGAGAAGGAAGAGGAAGGGAAGTGACAGAGTACTACCCTGTTCTCTCTGCAGGTCTAGACACTTTGTGCTTTAGTTTCTTCATCAAACACTTGTCCTGTCTTTTTTTTTTTTTGAGACAGAGTCTCAATCTGTCACCCAGGCTAGAGTGAAATGGCACGATTTCCGCTCACTGCAACCTCCACCTCCCAGGTTCAAGCGATTCTCCTGCCTTACCCTCCCTAGTAGCTGGGACTACAGGCATATGCCAGCACACCTGGCTAATTTTTGTATTTTTAGTAGAGATGGGGTTTTGCCATGCTGGCCAGGCTGGTCTCAAACCTCTGAGCTCAAGTGATCCACCCACCTTGGCCTCCCAAACTGCTGGGATTACAAGCATGAGCCACTATGCCTGACTTCACTTGCCCTATCTATTTGAAGGTTGAAGACATGCACAACAGTTTAAAGCTTCTTGGTGGATGAAGGTAATGGAAAGGTGATGCTGCCAGAAGAGAAGCCCTGTTCTGTTCCATTTGGTGCACTTTCTTCATGGGTGTATTCAGTGAAGGTAGTTGTGTTTCCTTCTTTCTGTTTCTAGACTGTGCCTTTTGATGGTATATAAGAAAAATATATTTTTTTTAAAAAAAGAAGTCTTTAATTTGCCTTGAAGAAGTAGCATAAAAAGGGGACGGTGCCAGAATAAATCAGCAAAGGAGTTTTGGGGCAGTGATATGCCACTAGAAGTGCCAGCCAGTGTTTCATTTGGACTCAAAGCCAGCGACTATTAGCAGAAACAGCATGATTGAATTCTAATTGCCATCAGAAGGGGAGAAGTAGTGAAACAGAAGCCTTGACCGGTGAGAAGAAAGAGAGAGTTAAAAGAAAAAGAAGGCCGGGCGCAGTGGCTCATGCTTGTAATCCCAGCACTTTGGGAGACCAAGGCGGGTGGATCACTTGAGGTCAGAAGTTCAAGACCAGTCTGGCCAACATGGTGAAAACCCATCTCTACTGAAAATACAACAATTAGCCAGCACGGTGGTGTATGCCTATAATCCCAGCTACTGGGGAGTCTGAGATAGGAGAATTGCTTGAGCCAGGGAGGCAGAGGTTGCAGTAAGCAGAGATCATGCCACCATGCTCCACCCTGGGCAACAGAGGTGGACTCTATCTCAAAAAGAAGAAGAAGGAGAAGAAGAAGAAGAAGAAGAAGAAGAAGAAGAAGAAGAAGAAGAAGAAGAAGAAGATGATGATGTTGGTCTTAATAGATTGAAGTAGACATCTCAAATTGCATCCATCAGTGACTTGAACTACTGAACTACCTCTAAAGTACACTATGTCATTTAAACATCGCTTTTCCTAGTGCCACCCATGCCCCTGATTTGCTAGGGCCTTAAATCTGTTTTCTTCTCTGCAAAATACTGTCATTAACGCTTGCTCTGCATTCTCCCCACAGGAGAATGTGGTAAAGCCATTTGTGCAGCCCTGACACACTGCTGACTTGCATTGGAATTGCCGTCTGTATCTTCCTTCAAGATCCTCTGAAAAATACACTGCATCATTACCTCCAGCTTGCTTCTCAGCTCTGTCTTGCATTGTGAATAAGCTGCAGACACTTCCTTTTGCAAGCTGTGTGCTTTTTCTCTTCCCTCACCTGAGACCGCTCATTGTGCACACCTGTGTTAATCAGACAGCGAGCATTCGAGCCCTGTGCTAGATGCTGCAGGAGGGGTGGAAAGATGATCAGAGCTACCTTTAGAGAAAAACCTTAGGCAAAGAAATCAGTTGGAGCCAAGGAGAGTTCTGTTACCAGTAAGTCTAGCTTCCAAGGAATAGTCTGCTTGTCCTGCCTCTCCTCACTTAGGATGCTTCCCCCTAACTTGACTCTTCAGTAATATCTTTTGAGCACACTAACAACCTTCAGTGTAGAGAGATAAAAAAAGAATACATACTCTTCATAATACCTAAGACTTCCTTCCTATGTTTATACGATGCTAGGTGCTTTCCATGTACTTTTATATGCTATTAGAAACAGTCCTGGCCTGGTGTAGTGGTTCACACCTGTAATCCCAGCACATTGGGAGGCCAAGGAAAGTGGTTCACCTGATGTTAGGAGTTCAAGACCAGCCTAGCCAATATGGCAAAACCCCTTCTCTACTAAAAATATAAAAATTATCTGGGTGTGATGACATGTACCTGTAGTCCCTGTTACTCAGGAGGCTGAGGCAGGATAATTTCTTGAATATGGGAGGTAGAGGTTGCAGTGAGCTGAAATTGTACCACTTCACTCCAGCCTGGGCAATGGAGGGAGACACTGTCTCAAAAAATAAAAAAAAAAAAACAAAAACAAAATAAAAACAGTCCTATAAGGAAGGTACTATTGGCACTTCCATTTTCCAGATAAGAACACAGATACCTAGAGAAGTGAAGGTGCTTGTTGAAGGGCCTTCAGTTACTTAAAGGGCAGATCTGATATTCAGCCTGTGCATTGACAAGACTAGAGTTATCACCCACTCAGCAAAGACTACTCTATCCTTGTAAAGTCAAGCCTTTTTTTTTTTTTTTTTTTTTTTTTTTTTTTTCTGAAGTCCTGGGCATCTCTAAACACAGCCTTTTATCTTTCAAAATATGAAGGATTTATGATTAGAGGCCATAAGATCCTGCAAAAAAAAAAAAAAAAAAAAAAAAAGGTGGGGGAGATACAGCATCATAGAGGCCTAGATTCAAATCCTGGCGACTTAATGGTTGCATAAACACAAATGAGTTGCTTGTTCTTCCAACTCTATCAACTGTAAAATTAGAATAACAATGCTTATCTCACAGAATCACTTAAGAGTTTGAATGTGGTAGTATGTGTGAAATTAATTCAATAAATGGTACTTTTTCTCCCAAGAATAATACCATTCCCTAAAAGTCAAATTATTTTCTACCCCAGCCATTGTACATTGACATGGCTGGATATGTGTAAAGCAACGCATGTTTTTCAAACTTTTAAAGGTTGCAGAATCCCTAACGCCCCGGTGTATGTGTTGAGTTGTGCATTGGATATGAAGGAAGGAACAAAACTAATATTGGATTGTCTTCCACATCTTCTTTCAGAAAGACTGCCTAGAATGAAGATATCAAGACTGATTTGGGGCAAGACTTTTCCCTTCCCATACACAGACCTGCAAATCCTGCCCTTGTATAAAACATTGGTTCATCTGAAGCTGGGATTCTATTTATTTACAGATGCTATATCTCATGAAAGACATAAATGAATTGGAAATCATCACAGGTTTAAAGAAACTTGGAGTCAGATTAATTTGTGTATGTCATTAGGGAGCATATAAGTTTTAGTTACATGCAATGTAGGAATCTCTTCCATAATATCTCAATTAATTATCTGAATTCAAATCTTTATATCTTAATAGGTTTGGGAGCTCATTTGCTGTGTTCCTTCAGTAAGAAGGAACAGCTCCTTTAATTTTTAAACACATTGAGCCTTTCTGTAACCTACCCTTACTAGTTCTAGCTTTTCTATAAACTAAGTCCCATTTCCACATGTGTAGGTGAAAATACAAGGTCCATCTCTATCTCCAATTAGCCTTTTCTGGGTGAAACAGCTTCCAGTTCCTTACAGCTTCTTATTAAGAATGTCCAGTCTCCTGGCTGTATCCATTACCTCATCCATCAGCTCCACACCCAACATTATAATGAGGCTAAGATTGTATTCACTTATTTAGTAACCCATCACCTTGTGTTCACTTACCACTAAGCTTGTGGTGATAGAAATTGCATCAGGAAAAAAATGAGGCCCCCTAGCTCAGAAAAGTGATGATGAGAGCGTGGTGTGTGTGGTGAGTCTGACTAGGACAGAGGACTCAGACTGTATTGGCACCCTGAAGGTCAGAATTGCTGTCGGTGGGAGGATGAGCCTGTGAGACTCATACAGTCTATACAATCCAGAAGGCTAGCGGATTAATTAGCAATGAATAATAACTGGCTGCTTCAGCCAGAAATGGCTCCAGTTCAACACAAATATTTATTTTCCTTTCCATCACACAAAGTTAAAATGAAATTCTTGGTCTATGCCTCTGTGAAATCTGCCGATGTTCTATATACTGCATCATTTTCACCCACCAGTATGACCATCCACTGAACTCTTTTCCTGCAACTTCATATCGAAATAACCAGCTTCCATGGTTATCTCAGATGTCCTCATGTGCACAGATGGCAATACAAGTGATCCGAGTGGGAAATGAACTTGGCAAGAGGACCAACTTGACCTCATTATCTTGAGAAAGATTAACGGGGAAACATCAAAGACTCTAATACATGGCATAGAGTGCAGCTCCCCTCTACAGGTTAAAAGGAACACAAACTGAGTTGTAAATCAGGATTTCTGACCTCTGGACTCTTATCCTTGAGGTAAAAGCAAGAGAGAGCCCTGTAAAATGATAATCAACAATAAAAGAAGGTAGAGAAGTAAACATTAAAGAATCAATGTAAATGGTATAAATGTTCAGAATGCATTGGACCAAGGGGGAAAACATGGGGATGAAGTAGGGGGAAGAAATGACCGAAGATGAACTTTGAGGGATGAATAAAATGAAGCAGGACTGGGTATGTGTGTGTGAAAAAGTAACTCTAAAGGTAGAACTTATTAAAATGGAAAATATGGAAGAAAAATCCATTGGTAAGGGTAAATCCATTTTGTCAATGGTGATGGGTTTAAGCGGGTGTTGTCTAGGATGTACTGAAGCTTAGAGAAGAACAAGAGAGATTTTAGGAAAACCTGCAGAAGTAATTAGAGAATGTGAATTGCTTCCCTGGACCACAAAGAGGAAGTGGGATTACCCTTTGAAGGTTGAAAGAGACAGCTTTTGGGTTAAATAAAATAGAGTATTACTTTGCAAAGTAGTTGGAAACCTTATAGAACTTCTTAACCTATTTATTTTATTTTTATTATTATGATTCTTTTTCTTTTTTTTTTTATTAGACTCTAAGTTCTAAAAACTTCTCTCTTTTCTTGATACGGAGTTTTGCTTTGCCTCCCAGGCTAGAGTGCAGTGGCGCAATCTCGGCTCACTGCAACCTCTGCCTCCCAGGTTCAAGCGATTCTCCTGCCTCAGCCTCCCACGTAGCTGGGATTACAGGTGCCTGCCACCACGCCTGGTTAATTTTTGTATATTTAGTAGAGATGGGGTTTTGCCATGTTTGCAAAGCTGCTCTCAAACTCCTGACCTCAGGTGACCCACCCGCCTCAGTCTCCCAAAGTGCTGGGATTACAGGCATGAGCCACCGTGCCTGGCCTCTAAAAACTTCTTAACCTTAAAAGACACAGACTACATATATTGTTTTTCCAAAAAATATAAATATAAACTCATGGTAGCTTATTAAGAGAAACCAGGAATCAGTCTGCACCCTGACTGGTGCTAGCATCACAAAGATTAGCAATACCTTTTCCTAAATTATCCCTGGAGGTTACTACCCCCAGTGACAAGCTCCGATGGAGCCATTCTTGAGTTATGTGTTAAGCTGGAGATTCCATGGAACATAGATTGCATTTCTGAAAAGAAAGGTTTTCTAATGGCCTAGCGCCCAGAAAGGGTCACTTGATCCTTCAAAAGTGTCCAGTTTTCTGTGAAGTAATTTGTGTACCAATACAAACTGACCTTATTTTCTCTCTTGATTGCCTTGCAAATCCATTGCACCATCTAATCTGTACATTTCTACACTAGGAAAGTCTTTTTTTTTTTTTTTTTTTTTTTTTTTTTTTTTGAGATGGAGTCTCTTTCTGTCACCCAGGCTGCAGTGCAGTGGCACTATCTCAGCTCACTGCAACCTCTGCCTCCTGGGTTCAAACAATTCTCCTGCCTCAGCCTCCCAAGTGGCTGGGATTACAGGCATGAATCACCACACCTGGCTAATTTAGTATTTTTAGTAGAGACAGCGTTTCACCATGTTAGCCAGGCTGGTCTCGAACTCCTGACCTCCAGGATTCACCGGCTTTAGCCTGCCAAAATGCTGGAAGAACAGATGTAAGCCACGGTGCCCAGCCTAGAAAAGTCTTAAACAATAGAATTTGTTATAAATGTTGAAAAGATTCTGTTTTATTGTAGATTTGGCTAAAAATAAGTGCAGTATTAATACGCTGATGATTTGTTCTTGTATGTAGTATCACATCAGAGTATCTTAATTTTGGTTACTTGCTTCCTTTTCTATACCATTAGCTTTCCCTTTCAACAGCAAGAGCCCAAGAGCTGTTGCTATTTATCACTAACAAAACATTTTAATGTCACTCCTGAGTCCTATTCCACAGAAAAAGTGGATTCCACTTTTTTAAACTTTTGTTTTATAAAATAAGGAGTTTTATGTTGCTGTTTGGGCTTTTTGATGTTGATGATACCAACATTTTATGGAGAAAATATTTAAATTCCAATAGAACTACAAAGCACAATTTTTTACCATGCTTCCTTTCTTCTACTAGAAAACCATGTTAAAAACCCTGGGGCCCTTAATAGTACATTTAACTGGCAATACATTTAAATTCTTTACAAAAGTGTTAACAGAAATCTTGTGTGCAAGTGGCAGAGGTCGGCAGGGAAGCACACGCTGGCTGGCGTGAAGGATAGTGTCTTTGGTCACTACGGCTTAGGGATTAAGGAAGTGACAAAAAGGCCTTCAGGAAAAGTGTTTGTTTTATATCTGGAGCAGCCAGAAGAAGATTTGGCACATGTAATAAAAGGGCAAGACACTGTCTGGTATCCTGGAGACCCTCATTTCAGCCAGTTGATTGAACTTGCTGTATGCCCTATATGCAAAGTGAATGGTTTCTTTGCTTCGTGTTATTTTCCAAGCTCAAAACAATCAATGGCAATGATTAAGGGAGTAACCCTCAGTAGAGCGCCTCCAGCATGGCTGCTTTTGGAGCTGTGAGGATATTGGCGCTAATGACTTAGAACAGTTTTGAACTCTCAGAGGGGTTCATGTCCCCATGGCTTGGCCTGCACGTGGCACAGATAATGAAACACTGGCTGAAATGGGCATTATGATAATAGGGCAGAGAAGCCCCATGTCTCTCCTAGCGGTTGCCCTTGCAGTGGGATGGTGGGGACAGAACGTTTAATGGGTGATGGCTCTGATGTGGATTTTAATGTTCTGGAAATGATTAAATTGGATATATTCCAAAGTGAAAAGGCCGTGGAGAAAATTAAGGATGTTTTTTCTCTTATTTTACCCCTTCTGTTTCTTTCTTTCCTCCCTCTCTTACCTTACGTTTCCTTCTTTTTTTCTTTTCTGCTGTTGAGGAGATACTGTGATCTTTCATAATATTAGACTTTATTTAGACCTGGAAGGGACCTTAGCAGTTGTTTTCCCAAAGCTTTCCATTTTAGAGATCAGCCATAAGATATGGTCAAGAGATCTAGATTAAAAAGCCTAGATTTTAGTGTAAGTTTTACCACCTACTAGGTACATATATTGGGTAAATACACAATCTTTGTGAACCTGTTTTTTGTTTGTTTGTTTGTTTGTTTGTTTGTTTAAATCTGTAAGATAGTATGCTAGTCAGGGACAGAATTCAGCTCTCCTAACTCTCAGCCCAGTGCTCATTTGCAACTTTGCTCCAATATTTCACTGGCATCTTTCTACTTACCTCCACAATCTTCTAACCATGTGTCCACCCCACAGACCCCTCACCTTCTCCCCGGCACTGTCCATATTCCCTCCATACCCAGCCCTGTGATGCCAGAGGATAGCTATCACATACTAGAAAAAGCACTGGAATTCAGTTCTTCCAAGTTCACAGCCATACGTATTTTGATCCTCCAAGAGTGAAATTAAATAACAGACCAGATACCCTTCCCCATTTTCTGCCTCTTTCCCATGTCTCATCCTCCAAGGGATCAAACCTTTGGAGTCTCAGCTCCAATGTCGATTGATAGGGAAAACTGCTTTGACTCTCTGAAAGACAAAGCCCCTCTGCTCTATGACATTATAGTGCACTGGCCTTTCAGAGAACCTGTCACAATGTGTCATCAAAAACGTATGAGTGGCCGAGCTTGGTGACTCACACCTGTAACCCTAGCACTTTGGGAGGCCGAGGCCGGCAGATCACGTGAGATCAGGAGTTCAAGCCCAGGCTAGCCAACATGGTGAAACTTTGTCTCTATCCAAAATAACAAAAATTAGTTGGGCATGGTGGTGCACGCTTGTAATGCCAGCTACTCAGGAGGCTGAGGTAGCAGGGGAGGGGGAAAGAGAAAGGGCAGGGGAACAGAAGGAGGAGCGGAAGGGAAGGGAAAGAAAGGCAAGGCAAGGCAGAGAGAGAGGAGAGAGAGAGAGAGAGAGAGAGAGAGAGAGAGAGAGAGAGAGAGAGAGAGAGAGAAAGGGAGAAAGAAAGAAAAAGAAAAGAGGAAAAGCATCCAACTCAGCTTCCAGAGTCAGGAAGGCTGTTCAAAGGAAGTGACAGTGATGACACCCTTGCTTAATTCCTTCCAAGTTCTGTTGAAATCAAATTTAAGTGTTGACTTTATCTAGTAACTTAGCTATCTCAGTAGGAATTTAATATATATAAATTGATCACACAATTGCTATTTACCAAGTCTCTATTTGCTGTGGGAAATATCAATGAATATGAGACATAGCCATCTGGAATGGATCTGGTCTAAACTGATTGACCACGGGAGGTAGGGGATTTTTTCTCTTTGCTCCTCCACTTCCACCCCACCTAAACATAGCTCCTTGGAAACCAAGAACTGTGCCCTTCTGGCTCTCTTCAGATACTGATGCCAATCTGTCAAGCACAGATTTCACCGTATTAGAGCCCAAAAGATATGCATCTCTTGAGATACAATAGCATTCTAATGTCTGTTCTTTAAATGAGTTGCAAACAAAGCAACACTATGCCTTGATATGAAAAGTCACATTTATTTTCATTCTGGAAATCAGCTCTGTGGGATCTTGCAAGGGAATGTTGCTGTCATCCCCACTAGGACTTAATCAGCTGAGCTGGAAGAGATTTTGTGTTTGTTTTACTTTTTTTTTTTTAAGAAAGGAGATTAGTGAATACATGTCTGTTCGAAAGCAAATGCCATTTTGATCAAAACACCAGCTTCATGCCCTGGCGATGAGTCCTCTTTCATGCATCTCGTGATGCTGACTTAGGGGTGAGAATATTAGATAATGAAAGATTCATTTAAAGGAGAATCCCAAGATTAAACTCTGCAATTCCCTGATCTCACAAACGCACATTTTTCTTTTCCTTTTATGCTCTTGTGCTACATCTTTTTGGAAGCTGTTTTCTCATTCAAACAACCCCTACTGCGCAAGCCTGTCTGCAAGAGCTGCAGGTGTCCCCACAGCCCAGCTTACAAAGCCTACTTGTTAATCAGCCCCATCACGTGTCTTTTGACCGCCTTACTACCCAGCTTTCTCCATATCTCTCTCCCAGCCAACCACTACTACTACTTCTAAAAGAAAAAAAAAAAAACAAAACCGAACAGCCAGTCAAAAGAGCTATTATCCTAAAGACTCCTTAACAAGGCCTGTGGCTTTCCAGTAAATTAGTTCAAGTTTTGCCCCCATCATCCTTTCTCGACATGGTGCCCCCTACCCCCATTCATTGGTGGCTGCAAAACTTGTTGACCCTGCTACGTTTTGTGACCACTGGACATTCTACCAAGTGTCCCTCCAGAAGCCTCTCAGCCACCATTATTGTATGGTGTGGCCATACATACTGTATGGCCATTATTGTATGGTTTCCCCATTAGAACCAGTAAGGAATGCAAATCCACAGGAGATCATCCTCTGACTCAACAAAGTCCAACAGTGGTGACACTGTGCAGTGCCTTTAGAGAGTTTCAACAGGGGATCTGGAAGACAAATAAGGCACTTTCTTCCAATCTGCTGTTTGATAATTGACTGGCCTGACTATATTAGTCCTCCCAGCCTCAATTTCCTGAGATGCAAAATGAGAATGTTAATTCTACACACCGTGACTTGGGGAGAGGTAATTTGCTAATAAGGGCCAGTGTTTGTAGAAGCCTCTGGGGCTGGCATAGGTAGGTCATAGCTAATCTATATTAATTACATACTGTGGACCTGACATTGAAGGAAGCCTGCACATATCCACAGGTCCTAGAGGAGAGGTTTATTTGCTCCCCTGTATCACCTCGTCCCACTCCACCCCATGCAGAAATCAGACATCTGTCTCATGACCAAATTAGCGCTCTCAGAAACTCAAAAAGAGGAAGCAAGTTATATCTTTTGGTGGGTTTACCGTGTTGTGTACTATGCAGAGAAATAAGTTTCCCCAGAGTTACTTGTACGGTATCAAAATGGGATTTCTTCAATGCTGGTTATTAGCAAAGCACTCTAAGAGTCCAAAAGATTGTCTTAAAATCCGTTTATAGCCTATAATTCTAGCACTTTGGCAGGCCAAAGTGGGTGGATGACCTGAGCTCAGAAGTTTGAGATCACCCTGAGCAGCATGGTGAAACACCATCTCTACTAGAATACCAAAAATTAGCTGGGTGTGGTAGCAGTGGCATGCACGTGTAATTCTAGCTACAGAGGAGGCTGAGGCACAAGAATCATTTGAGCCCCAGAGGCGGAGGTTGCAGTGAGCCGAGATCACTCCACTGCACTCCAGGTTGGGCTACAGAGTGAGACCCCGTCTCAAAAACAACAACAAAAAAAACCCTTTTATGGCTATGTTTATTATAAGAACCATAAGGGGAAAAAAAAAAGAGGGAAAGAGAGAAGGCCACTTTATTTCAAGGATGAATAGGTCAAGGAAACACTTCATTTTTCAACAGGTTTATAAAACTATCAAAAATGGCAAATGACACATTCTTTTTGGATAAATAGAAACTTTCCTTTTTCTGCCACTGAACAGGCCTCAGGGAAACTTGATTTAGAGCATCAGTTTACCTTTTGCAAGTAAAACGCCCTAAGAGATGGCCCATGTCATGACATTTTCACAGCTGGGTTTTGGCACATGTAGGTCTCAGAGGTAACATTACACAGAAGCCTTCTGGTAGAAGTCAACAAAAACCACCCAGAGGTTAGGACAGACTGAAGCCTACTGACCTGGCAAAACTGAAAATACACAGCTGCCTTTGGAGGGACAGAGGGAAAAGCAACATTCAGGGATGGGACTGTTGAACTAGAAGAAAGCACGTGACATTTTTTCATCTACGGTTTATCAAGCCACAATAGGCCTGGATTTTAAACAGTTCACTGACAGAAACTTAAGTGGCCTCTCTCTCTCCAATTATAGTTCAATTGTATTAACTACAATTAGAGTTAATTGTAACTATGTGTATATGCATGTATATATAATAAAATTAACCATTTTAACCATTTATGCACAGTACATTGGTACACTCATTAGTACATGCACATTTTTGTGCAACCATCACCAGAACACTTTTCATCTTCCCAAAGTGCAATTTTGTATCCACTAAACATGCACTCCCTACTCACCTCTCCTCCAGCCTCTGCCTACCAACATTCTGTCTCTATAAATTTGTCTACTCTAGGTCCTCCCTATAGGTAGAATTATGCAGTATGTGTCCTTTTGTGAATGACTTATTTCACTTGGCATAATATTCTTAAGGTTCATCCATGTTGTAGCATATTAAGCATGAATAATATTTCTTTATTCCCCTCCCTTCCCCTGCCCCTTCCCCTCCCTTCCCCTCTTCTCCTTTCCTCCTCTCTCTGTTCCTTCTCTTCTCTTTTCTTCTCTTCTGTTCTGTTCTTTTCTCTCTTTTTTCCTCCTCTTCTCTCCTCTTTTGTCTTATTTTCTTTTCTTTGGTATTCTTTTCTTTCCATGGTCACCCCTGTTGCCCAGGCTGGAGTACAGTGATATGATTAAGGCTCATTGCACCTGGGCTCAAGTGATCCTCCCACCTCAGCCTCCCAAGTAGCTGGGACTACAGGTGAGCACCACCACTCTAAGCTAATTTTTGTTTTGTTTTGTTTTGTTTTTGTAGAGACGGGGTTTCGTCATGTTGCCCAGGATGGGCTCAAGCAATCCTCCTGCCTCGGATTCCCAAAGTGTTGGGATTACAGGCATGAGCCCACTGTGCCTGGCCCCATTCTTTTTCTTCTTATAAACAGTGTTATTGAAATATAATTTACATATAAATAAAGTTCAACCATTTTAAGTGTACAGTGCAATACTTTTTAGTAAGTTTGCCAAGTTCTTTAATCATGGTCACGATTCAGTTTTAGGACATTTTCATCCTCCAATGGCATCTCTTGTGTTGCTCTCCAGTCGCATATCCCTTTACCACCCCCAGCCCGAGGTGACCACTACTCTACTTTCTGACTTTCTGCATTTGTCTTTTCTGGATATTTCATATAAATGGAATAATACCGTAAGTAGCCTTTTGTGTCTGGCTTCTTTCATTTAGCTTAAGGCTTTTGAAGTTTATCCATGCTGTAGCATGGATCAGTATATCACTGTATTTTAATTGCTGAATAGTATTCCACTATATGAGTACATCACATATTGTCTATTCACCCAACAATTGATGGACATTTGGGTTACTTCCATTCTTTGGCTATTATAAATAATGTGGCAAGAGTATTTGTGTGCAAGTCTTAGTGTGGACGTGTTTTCATTTCTCTTAGGTAGATACCCAGGAGTGGGACTGCTAGGTCAGACCACAAATTTATGTTTAACCTTTACGAAACTTTCAAAGTGTTTTTCCAAGATGACTGTGCCATGGAGAGGTTTTCCTTAGGGTAACTGAACAGACTCTTCAGATGGATTGGTTTTTCCCTTTGGGAACCTTCCTAATGTGAAATATTTTGCTTCTTTTAGACTCTGACCTCAGCTCAGTGAGAAAGCCAAGCAGTGGGAGTCATGAATTAATTCCTCAAATATTTCTCATTTTCATATTCTTAACTCATTGCTGAGTTCATATTAAAACGAAACAACCTGGAAGCTCAAAAGAACAGTGTTGCAAAGTGTCCTGTGAAACTTTGGGCAAATCATGTTAGTCATTTAGGACCTCAGAGTTTCCATTCGAAAGTGAAAGATCAAGGCTGGGCGCTGTGGCATACTCTCATTTTAGTTTCTTTACTAGTTTTTTGTTTTTTGTTTGTTTGTTTGTTTTTGTTTTTGTTTTTGTTTTTTTTGAAACAAGTTCTCACTGTGTTGTCCAGGCTGGAGTGCAGTGGTGCAATCCGAGCTCCCTGCAACCTCCACCTACTCAGCTCAAGCAATCCTCCCACCTTAGTCTACCAAGTAGCAGAGACTACAAGCAGTGCTACCATGTCTGGCTACTTTTTTTTTTTTTTTTTTTTTTTTTTTTTTGTATTTGTATTTTTCTTCCAAATGGGGTTTCACCAAATTGCCCAGGCTGGTCTTGAACTCCTGAGCTCAAGCAATCCACCTACCTGCTTTGGCCTCCCAATGTGCTAAAATTGTAGGCATGAGCCACTATGCCCAGCTCCCTTTATTAGTTTTTTAAGGTTACCATAACACTGGACCAAAAAGTGGCTTAAAAGAAAGAGATATTGTCTTATAGTTCTGGGGACTAGAAGTCCCAAATCAAGTTGTCAGCAGGGCCAGGCTGTCTTTGTCAACCCTAGAGGAGAAGCCTTCCTTGCCTCTCCTGGCTTTTGGTGTTTGCTGGCAGTTCTTGGTGCTCCTTGGCTTGTAGCTGCCTCACTCCCCTCACATGGCGGTCTTCATCTCTCTCTAGAGATGGACACCAGTCACTGGACTAGGGCCTACCCTAATGACTTCATTTCAACTTGATTGCATCTGTAAAGACCCTACGTCTAAGAAGGTCACATTCTGTAGCACAGGGGTTAGGACTTCAACATCTTTTCTGTGAGGTTAGGTAGAAGGAGTCACACAATTTAGCCCATAACAGTAACATTTTGAAAAAACGAGGTTTGCAAAAAATAACGTATCTGCCACTGAATGCACACCTACCTATAGTTGTCTATTGATATGGTTTGGCTGTGTTCCCAGTCAAATCTCATCTTGAATTATAGCTCCCATAATTCCTACATGTTGTGGGAGGGACCCAGTGGGAGGTTATTGAATCATGAGGGTGGGTCTTTCTCATGCTGTTCTCATGATAGTGAATAAGTCTCATCAGATATGATGGTGTTTTTTGTTTGTTCGGTTGGTTGGTTGGTTTTTTAAGACAGAGTCTTCCTCTGTCACCCAGGCTGGAATGCAATGGCTTGATCTTGGCTCACTGTAACCTCTGCCTCCTGGGTTCACGTGGTTCTTCTGTCTCAGTTTCCCAAGTAGCTGGGATTATAGGTGCCCAACATAATACCTGGCTAATTTTTGTATTTTTAGTAGTGATGGGGTTTCACCATGTTGGCCAGGCTGGTCTCGAACTCCTGACCTCAAGTGATCCTCCAGCCTTAGCCTCCCAAAGTGCTGCAATTACAAGCGTGAGCCACTGCGCCCAGCCCTGAGGGTTTTATAAAGGCTAATTTCCTATACAAGCTCTCTTTGCCTGCCACCATGTAAGACATAACTTTGCTCCTCGTTGCCTTCTGCCATGATTGCGATACCTCCCAGCCATGTGGAACTGAGTCCATTAAACCTCCTTCCTTCATAAATCACCCAGTCTCGGGTTTGTCTTTATTAGCAGTGTGAGAACAGACTAATACATATATAAAAGAAGAAAAAAAGTGTTTTCCTTCTTCAACACTGACATCTGTGCTCTGTGGTGCTTGGGCCCAAAAGAAAGATAACAGCCTTGAACCTTTGGCTTTGTCCTGTGTGGTTTGAGAGTCTGACATCTGCAGTTATTATTTAAATAATAGCTTTCAGTTTGGGCAAAAAAAAAAAAAAATCCATTCAGTGCTTGGAATATGATACTATAAATTACTTAGAATGTTTTATCTTGATAGTGCTGCCTAGATTAAAGTCTGGGAATAATGGGATGTTAGATAGGTTTTCCTTAAAAAAGCTGGGACATGAGGATGCGATTCCATAATCACAGGAGAGGGATTAACTGATAAGATTATGTGAATTTCCACACCTCAGAGAAGAAAGAGATAGCTTTGGGTTGGCAAATGAAAGAGCAGCTTATCGCTCTGGGAGGAAACAGGAGTAGGGCTGCATGGGCTTGCTAGACCGAGCTCTAACTGGCTTGCTGAGAACATTATCTTCTAGCAGGACAGAAGGAACCCAGAAGGACTCCTCACAGCAAGTTTCTGAAAGATCTTTTTCTGTCCCTCCCAACCCAGTCCTCTCCTTGGTGGTTTTAGGATCCAAATTGCCACTAGGACAGGCTCAGCCTCAAGCCTGGTTATTAAGAAGCATATGCCCAGGACTTCCAGGGCACCAACCTCTCCCATCTGCAGTTACCCTTCTTCCCTTGTGAAATACTCCGTTTTGTCTTGTTTTGTTTTGTTTTGAGTCAGGGCCTCACTCTTGCCCAGGCTGGAGTACAGAGGCACAACCACTGCTCAATGTAGCCTCAAACTTCCAGGCTCAAGCAACTCTCCTGCCTCAGCCTCCTGAATAGCTGGGACTACAGGCACACATCACCATTCCTGGCTAATTTTTTTTTTTAATAGAGACAGGGTCTCACTGCGTTGACCAGGCTGGTCTTGAACTCCTGAGGTCAAGCGACCCTCCCACCTTGGCCTCCCAAAGTGCTGGGATTCCAGACATGAGCCACCGTGCCCGACCAAAATACTCTTTTTTTTTTTTTTTTTTTAATTGGCATCCCTATCAAACCTATCTTATCCACTCCATTTGTCGTCCCATCTAATTCCTTTCTTCCCTGGGATCTTTTTGAAATTCCTGCTGCTATAAACAAAGTCACTAAGAGCTTAAGCTTGTCTCAGACACTCCCTGGCTCATGCAATTAGCTGGAACCTGGAATTCCTGTGATATCCTCTCTTTCCTTTTGGTCTTCTCCAAGAGATCTCTCATTAGAATGCTCTGCATTTTTGATCTCTTCTTTTTGTTCTCATGGCCTCTTCGATATTCCTGGGTCTCCCAATTCTTCGCCTCTTCCTATCACTTTCGCACCTTCTTCCCAATACTTCTCCAACTCCTTCCTTTACTCTGGGGCTCCAAACACCACTTCTGGCATGATGACTTCCTTCACTGAATGGTGGCTACACACTTCCAACCTAAGAGAACACAAACTGAATCCTGTAACTTTCCTGTTTGTGAGAATGATACCATCATCCTACTGGTCTCTAGGGGTTAAAACTCTATTGATCACCTTCCTCTCCCTCAGTAACAGCACCTACCCCAATGTTTCTGTGAGGCTCACATGAGAAAATCCAGGTAAATCATTGAGCACACAGGGCCTAATGCTGAGTAAGTGCTCCATAATGTAAGCTATTATTTGTTAATAGATGATTGCTCACAGTGAATCCGTGAAGTAACTAATCGCCATCTCTCCCTCTTCATGTCTCTCAAAACCACACACACCATCCATTCTTTCTGTTCCCCTTGCTATGTCCCTTATTAAAGCACATCACCTGCCATCTGGACCAGGGATAGAAACACTAAGTCAGACTCCTTGTCTCTAATCTCTTCTCCCACTTTCTAATCCATCTGGGATACAAGATCCAGAGAAAGCTAACGAAAAACTACCTTTGTGTTGTCATTCTGCTGCTCAGAAATGTCAACACTTTCTTGATGGCTCACCTGGAAACCAAGTTCTTCCCTTGCCATGCCACACTCCATTTCCAGGCCTGTCTCCAATAACCGTGATCCAGCCAGGCTGGAATGGAAAAACTCTGAAAAGTCTTCGGCCTCTCCCACGTCCATGCCTTTGCAGATACCATTGTCTCAGCCTGGAAAGTTCCCATCGTCCACAGATTGAAATCGTTCTCATCCCCTAAAGCTCCCTTCCTCTGTAAAGCCACTTTCCGTGTTTCTTCTGTCTGTTTTTTCTTTGAACCACCACTGCCCTGGCTTATCTTCTTCTCACAGAGTTTATTTTTTTGGCTCTTACTTGCCCTTCTTTTCCCAGTAGGACCTCATACAGTGCTTACAAGTAACAGGCACTTAATACATATTCACTGAGAAAACTGAACATCTTTCTCACTCTTAAGTGAGATGCACTTCCCTATTATTTGAGATGTATTCTCTGGCTGAAGAGATAACATGCATGGGATTTCTTTGGCTCAGTCGTCATACCCTCTGACCCCTGTCTAAACCCCAGCTTGTATTTTTGCAATATAATTTAATAGCATGCACCTCCTAATTCTGCCTTTTTGCTTAATTCCAAACTAACTGACTTGACTCACCCCAAAGCACTCCCAGTCTTAACCTCTTGTACCAACTTCCTAAAATTTAACTGCTCTTGTACACAATGGTGCCTCTGAACTAAAACACTGAAGGGGAATTGCTCTTCTTCAAGGTCTGGTCTGTATCAGGGAACCCATGCCTTGCAGTTAAAAGTATCATAAAAATGTACTGATAAGTAGCTAGAAGCAGAATGCTGTGTCTACACAAATTACACTGCATTGCAGGGTACAGGTACAGTTTGGAAGTTCAAGCAAGAAATGTTTATGAAAATGCATGAACTTACCAGAGCTTGACTGAGGATATCATATATTTAAGTCACTGGTAGAGCACTACATAAGGCTATGCGTATTTTATGTGCATCTCAGTGACTACTTTGAAGTATTTTTGATTCTTTTCGTTAGGTGAGAGGAAGCCATCTCCATGGCCATGTTGCTGGCATAAGATGAACATTATATGTCAGCAACTACAGTATAATGCATTTATCTTGTGTGAGCACAGCAAACCACTTGAGAACACAATTAATTTTGTAGACACACTGAATTAACCCTTCAAGTACTGCCCCATGCCACAGAACTACAACTCTTGCCACATTATGACTTTCTGTTCTTATAATTATACTCTTTATGCTGTACATGTATTAAGAATAAATGATAGGCCAGGTGCAGTGGCTCACATCCATAATCCTAGCACTTTGGGAGGCCAAGGAAGGTGGATTATCTGAAGGTCAGGAGTTCGATACCAGCCTGGCTAACATGGTGAAACCCTGTCTCTACTAAAAATAGAAAAATTAGGTCAGGTGCTATGGCTCAAGCCTATAATCCCAGCACTTTGGGAGGCTGAGGCGGGCGGATCACCTGAGGTTGGGAGTTCAAGATCAGCCTGACCAACATGGAGAAACCCTATCTTACTAAAAATATGAAATTAGCTGGGTGTGGGGGTGCTTGCCTGTAATCCCAGCTACTCGGGAGGCTGAGGCAGGAGAATCACTTGAACCCAGGAGGTGGAGGTTGTGGTGAGCCAAGATCGTGCCACTCTACTCCACCCTGGGCAACAAGAGCAAAACTCTGTCTCAAAAAAAAAAAAAAAAAAAAAAAAGAAAGAAAGAAAGAAAAAGAAAAGAAAAATTAGCTGAGCATGGTGGTGGGAGCCTGTAATCCCAGCTACTCGGGAGGCTGAGGCAGGAGTGGGGGTGGAGGTTGTAGTGAGCTGAGATCTCAACACTTCACACCAACCTGATCAAAAGAGCAAAACTTCACCTCAAAAAAAAAAAAAAAAAGAGAGAGAATAAATTACGTAAAGAGAAGAAAATAAAGTGCAAAAGTAAGTGCCTCTTTTATGTGTTCAGCATGACCTTTATTTATTCTGTGAGGTCAGTGTCTCTCTTATAGAGGAAGAAGTGAAACATTTAGCCTGAATCCCAAGAACCAGAAACTTCTCAGCGTAGTTTGCCCTCTCCCAGTGTAAATGAATTGTTCACTTTCTGAAGTCACTTTTGTATTTTTCCAGTGCAGAAGTATAACCAAAGTTTTCCTTTTTTATTTGTTTCTTTGTTTCTTTTTTCTTTTTTTTTTTTTTTTGAGACAGGGTCTGGTTCTGTCGCCCAAGCTGAAAAGAGCAATGGCATGATATCAGCTCACTGCAACCTCCACCTCTCAGGCTCAAGCGATTCTCCTGCCTCACCCTCACCCAAGTAGCTGGGATTATAGGCACCAATCACCACACTCTACTAATTTTTGTATTTTTAGTTGAGATGAGGTTTCGCCATGTTGCCCAGGCTGGTCTTGAACTCCTGACCTCAGGTGATCTGCCCGCCTATGGCCTCCCAAAATGCTGGGTTTACAGGTGTGACCCACCGTGCCCAGCCTGTATTTGTTCAAATGATTTCACTTAGGGAAGAGAGAAAAGTAGAAAACAGGGCTGGTCTACCTGCAGATGGGGAGGGCAGAGTGCCAGAGTAGAACTGCCTACCAGCGAAGCTAGACAGCCTTTGGTTCCAAACTTAGTACTACTTACTGCTTTTCAGCTTAGGAGCCCTGGCAAATCGTGTGGACTCCTGAGCCTCAGTTTTCATATCTGTAGAATGGGTATAATGACGCTCTCCTCATAGGAGTGCTTAGTGCTGGGTAGATCCTTAAGGAATGTCCATTGCACTCCCATCCCTCTACACCTTCCTCCAGATTCTATCCTCTTGGGAGGAATGGGTGTCACTGGAACATGAGGAATAATTCCCCGGATCCTTTCTTCCCTTTCCTCACACAGAAGCCAAACATCAAATCTTCCCCCTCTGTCCACACCCACAGCAGCAAAGAGGAAAGTCGCGGATCTGGGGATGGAGGTGGGGGTGGGGGCCTAGCTTTCTCCTTTCAGCGGGTGGAGGCTGCAGGCTGACTGGCAGAGGACCTTAATTGGAGTCACAATAAATTGCCTTTCTGAGGAGCGGGTAAAGGGCGAGGGAAGCCGCAGGTGTTGTGTTTTATTTGGGGGGGGGGGAGGTCCTCTTCTTGTTTCATTTCACTGAATTCGCCCCCGCCCCGGGCATGGCACTGGGATTTGACCATATCCCTGGATACCTGAGTAAACACCCAGACTAAGCTACAGGACTGAATAGGTCTTCAGCTATTATACTCCCAGTTAAAAGATTTTTAACCTGAAGACTATCTCGAACTCGTTCTGTCTCAGTGAATGACTCACTTACTGGAAACGCTGTAAACAGGTGTATTACTGGCCTGCGGAAGACTTGGATGTCCAAGCATGATAGAAGGCCAGCTCCCTCCAGTCCAACGTTTGCATTCTGCATTCAGACATCTGAAGTTTAAAGAGTAAGCCATTTGCCAGAGGACCACAGTCCAGGGACTGAGCGGAACCTGGAACCCGCCACCGGTTCTCCCAGCCCTGCTCCGTCCCGCGCCACCCTCTTCCTAGGGGTAGGGGGAGCTAAGGCTAGCTGTGCTCACGTGGCTTTCAGAGCCCGCCTCGGACCCTGACCTGGTATTCCACTTTCGACCCCTCACTTCCTCGTTCCCCGCTCCTTCTCCCTCTCTTCCCAGGGTCCCGCAGGGCCAGCTGGATAAAGTGATGCCGGACACCTCTGCAGGCATGGTGGCAAAAGCAACACCGGAGCTCGCCCCTGCAGGGCTGTGAGGAGTCCCCGCTGAGGAGGGAGTGCAAACGGGTGCTGGGCTCGGGGTCAGCCCGCGCCAAGTCTGGGGCTGGGGGCGGAGCCTGCCGGTCGGGGGCGGGACGGTAGGGCCGGGAGGGAGGCCCCGGACGTGGAGACTTTGGAGGAGGCAGGGCCCGGGGGGCAGGAGACCGGCGGGCGGTAGCAGCGGGCGAGAGCCTGGCGGCGGGGCGCGGACCAGGCGGGGCCGGGCGCGGCGGGGACTGCGGAGGTGCGGCGGGAGCCGGGGCGGGCGGCGTCACCGGAGGCGGAGGGGGCGGAGCCGCGCTCGCAGCTGCCACCCGGCCGCCGGGCCCAGGCAGACGCCACCCGCCCGCGGCCGGGCACGCACCGCGCGCAGACCTTCCGCGAACAATGCTCCGGCCGGGCGGCGGGCGGCCGGGAGACCGACGGAGGGGCCGGAGGAGCGCAGCCCGGAGGTGAGCCCGCGACGCGCTCTCCAGATTCGGCCTCTTATTGTCTGACGAGCGTGGTCGCAGAGAGGAGCTCTGGAGGGGCGCTGCGATGGCCGAGCGGGCGACCCCCGGGGTGACAAGCGGCCGCTCGGGGAGGGGGCAGTGCCCGAGCCGCGTGCGCCCAGGGTGGTACCCGAGACGGTGGGAGGCGCGAGGCCGGGAGGACAGGGGAGCCGGAGGGTGTTTTTGATTCATTCGAGAATCGCGCTTTTTAAAACGGGGAAACTTTCCTTAGAGTTCCAGGAGGGGGAACCGACGACTGTTAGGATGGTTTCTCTGGGCTTGCTGCTCTTTGCGGCCGGAGACTGAAGCGCTTTGAGGACTGCTTTCTACTGCTAGAGTATTGTCAAGGCGCAGAGACTGGAGGCCGCCTGGCTACCGGGACCAGGACCCAGGAGTCCTGGGTAGCTCCTGCGTGTGCAGCAGCGGGGCTCCAGAGGGAACGAGATGATGCCCTTTTCTGGAGCCCTGGCTGAGCCCTCTGAAACGCATGCTGCGAGCACGTTCTTAACCTTTGCTGGTATCTGGGGACCCACACACACTTAGAACATAGAATCCTTTGCTGAGCATGGAGGCGGCCGGGCATTCTCAGCGGAGAGTGCCAGCTCACGGTGTGTGAATTTCTCTCAGGTAAGCTCAGACTGCACATGGTTTTGCAGGGCCGATAGCAAAGCCTAATGGTCTAGGGGCGAGGAGCTTTGCAATGCATTCAGCCTGGTCAGGTTCCGAAGGCTTTCCTGATCACTGGCCTGACCTATCCTGAACAAACCCCTCTCCCCTTCCCATTCTGAGAAGGAAATTTGACAGGAAGCCCTAGGGAATTCTGCAGTTATTTTGCTCTCCTGCGGTCTAGTTGATTCCGACTGTAGTAGGTGCAAAACCACATTCCTCCCGCTGAGATGAGATTACACAGCATTGAAAAGAAAAGAAGGAAAAGTTGGGTGAATATCATAATTTGCCCTCTGTGTGAATGGGGAGGCAGGGGGCTAGCGGGTGTTAAAGTTGTCACTTTCTCCTTTCCGCCTGGTCAACCCTGGCCAGTGGAGTGTGTTGAAGTCCAGACACTTTCCATACATATTTCCTTTTCCTGGTGTTGCATTAATTTAATTGTGACATGTAGAAAAAAATTTAGGTGAATGTTTCCTGGAATTCTGTCCCTTGGGGGCCTAAATATTTCATCTTACAGATCTGGCCACCTTGATACTTCAGATACTTTTTTGAAATGGGGTGGGAGTGTATCTGACAGCTTCAGTCTTGCAAACTGTAGCCACAAATCTGGTGCAGAAGTTTGCAGAGGCAAAGACATTTTATCAAGACTTGGATCAGAAAGAATGCTGAGCTCTTTTTTCTAATCTGACACTGCAGCCTCCTACTGAAATTGGGGGATTTGCATAATTCTGGGGGCCGCCTCCCCTCAGAGGTGAGGAATGTGGGCTGGGAAGTGCCTTCCCCTTGCTGTGGAGAGCTGGCACTGCTGCACCAGGCAAGGCGAGGCAAGCTTTGTGGGTGCCACTTGTGTTTCTCACCATCTTTTACTTAAAACAAATAAGAGATAATTCCAGGCACAGGAGAGTCTTTTTTTTTTTTCTTTCTTTTTTTTTTTTTTTTTTTTTAGCTGCACGAGGTGGTAAATTCTGTTTGGTGAGACTGAGAAACCAGTTGTAACAGGATGCAGTGAGTCAATGACAGCGGGAAGCCCAGGGCTTCATTTGTTCTCTTTTTATTCAATGACGTCCCTTTAAAAATCTTTGCATCCTCGGCAGTCCTGTGATGAAAGTTGCATGTCTAAACATCTAAGAATTTCAGAGCTGAGGATGGAAGCAAACAGTGCTCGTAAACCAGTGAGACATTCTCAAGGAAACTTCCCCCATGCTAGCAATCCAGATCCTTCCACACTCCCAGGACTGTGCAGAGGTTGGGAATATTAGAAAGTAGGGTCTCTGGTACTAAGGTCATCCCTTCCCCAGTGTCAAGTGTTCTCACTTGCCTGTTGAGGAAGCATGGAGATGTCGCCAAGCAAAACTGCTGCTTTGTGAATCTGTGGTGGCCCCTGAGGAAGTGGTTGGGCACCCACCTCCTCAGATAACCCAGCGTCAGGAGGAGCTGTGGGAACTTGCAGAGCCCACACAGAGCTGGTTTCCAAGCTGTCTTCCTCCTTCCCACAGAGCAGGCATGAGATCCTCTGCCTGCAGTGGAGGTGGGCTTGACAGTGTCCTTTCTGTGGCCTGGAAGGTATAGGCAGTCTTCACCCATCAGCTTCCCAGGAAGGGACCCACTGCCTGTTCCTGAAGGCCAGAATACTTTCTCTGCTTTTTCCCTTTCCCAAAACTTAGCAGGAAGCCTACAGCTCTCTGTGGCCTGAGATTCTAAGAGAAAGACAAAAGCTGGCTATGTTTCCTCCTCTTGCTGAAGCCCAGTGACCTCTTCTGGAGAACTTGGCAAAGAAGGAACCTGCTACTTGTGCATATTTGGAAGAGGAGAAGAACCTAGCTAACAGTCTTCTTAAAGAAAAGGACCTGTGAGACCCTAGCAATGATTGCTAAAATAGACTTCTCTTTTATTTCAGAGGATTTATTTAGCTTAAAGATGCAATGGGCTTTATTCTTAACTTTTTTTTTTTTTTTTTAGATAGGGTCTCACTCTTCTTGCTCAGGCTGGAGTGCAGTGGTGTGATCATGGCTCACTGCAGCCTTGACCTCCTGGGCTCAGGCAATCTTCCTACCTTAGCCTCCCAAGTAGCTGGGATCACAGGCGCATAACCTCCATGCCTGGATAATTTTTTTTTATAATTATTGTTTTTGTAGAGACAGAGTGTCTCTATGTTGCCCAGGCTGGTCTCAAACTCCTGGCTCAAGTGATCTTTTTACCTGGGCCTCGCAAAGTGGTGGGATTATAGGTATGTGCCACCACTTCCAACCCATTTTTAACTTTGGGGGGAAAAGGGGCACATGTAGCTTCGGCGCTTGTTGAATGAACACCCCTGTCTGTGAGTGTGGAGATAGGAAAAGAGAGCACTTCCCCCAAACACTCTGGAATGATCTTTGGGGTACACAGCTCATTCCACCTGATTAGTCTGTTGACAGTTTATTAGAGATTATCAAACTTCAAGCAGATCCTCATGGGAAGAAAGTGGAGAGAAAACCCTAAGGCAAAATGTTTCCTATTAATGAGAACCCATTCATCTTATGTTCTTAAGGAAGATTTTTCTCTTGAACATTCTTATGGGAAGTCAGTTTATTTTAAATAGGCTAAGAAGAGCCAGGAGCAATGTGCAGATCACCACTGCAGTGAAAAGCTGCCTACAAAGTTGGCTTCTGTTTCCAGAACGGGCAGACTCTCTGTGTCTATAGACTGGTACATGTTCTTGTTTTTGCCATAGTTTCCCCACTTGTAAAGTGGGGACAACAGCTACCTGATGGGGGAATTTCAAGGAAATTGGTTAATGGCTGCAACCCTTTGAGCTCCTTCTCAATGGCAAATTTACAAGGGACCATGGTGCAAACCATCACTTGCAGTTTTACTCTCAGAAGCAATGAACTGTTTGAACAAGCCAACTGCCTTCTCTCCAGAGCCATCACTGGGAAATAACTCTTCGTTAATCTCTTCTCTCTCTTATCATCTATCCAGCCACCTTTGACCGTGACTTTGTCTTGCTACTGTTTGCCCCTTTGGCCTGTAGCACCCAGCATTGTGGACCTCAGCATCACAGGGTCGAGTATTAAGCAATAATGTATATTAAGCAAGGGATATTTCTCAAGATGCCAGACCTCCCTGTAAGGTCTGGAGGACATGCTGACACCCCACTTCTCCCCTTTCCCAACCATTTCTACCTCTACTTGGTCAGAAGTGTGGATTACAATGCTCATTTCAGGGCCCAGACCTGCCTCCCCTCTCACACAGTTCTTGGTCAAAAATTGCTGGTTATTTTCCAAAAGCCATTGTTTTAATTTGCTGTACTACTCGAAAGTTCTTGTTTCTCTGGGTCAACATCCCAGACTCTAGGCCCCCAGTGGCAGGGAATACATGGATGAGGAACAGGCTTCTCATCTGAAACTATGTGATTTCTTCCCAGAACTTCCCCAAACCCCAAGCACCCAGGATATTAGGGGACTGAAATGTCTTTTATGCACTCTTTTCATGGGACAAGGCTGTGTTTAGTTTTCACAGCTTCTGATAAGGCCACACCACCAGAGAAAGTCTAAGAGTCTTGTGACAAATGGGTAAGAGCCCCAAAATAAATGGGATCCTGATCTTTACCTTCCTTTTTCTCCTCCCTGATCAACAATGAGACTCTAATTGATAATGTACCCATTGTCTGGCATGGCAAATCTCTCTCTCTCTTTTTTTTTTTTTTGAGATGGAGTCTCACTCTGTCACCCAGGCTGGAGTGCAATGGCACGATCTCTGCTCACTGTAACCTCCACCTCCCAGGTTCAAGCGATTCTCTTGCCTCAGCCTCCTGAGTAGCTGGGATTACAGGCGCACACCACTGCACCCACCTAATTTTTGTATTTTTAGTAGAGACGGGGTTTCAACATCTTGGCCAGGCTGATCTCGAACTCCTGACCTTGTGATCCACCTGCCTCGGCCTCCCAAAGTGCTGGGATTAGAGGCGTGAGCCACCGCACCTGGCCTGGCATGGCAAATCTCTAATCAGAAAAGTGTCCTGCCTTTCTAGGAAGCCGTTCTGTGACCTACCTCTGAATCCCACAAGACCACGCCAGAGAGCCAGGCGCAAGATGAACCAGCACCCTGCCGGCTCAAGATGCACCAGACCCTCTGCCTGAACCCCGAGAGCCCGAAAATGTCCGCGTGCAGTGACTTTGTGGAGCACATCTGGAAACCCGGATCCTGCAAGAACTGCTTCTGCCTGCGGAGCGACCACCAGCTGGTGGCCGGCCCTCCCCAGCCCAGAGCGGGTAGCCTGCCCCCTCCACCGCGCCAGCCTCCCAGGCCTGAGAACGGCCGCCAGGAAGATGAAGGTGTGAACAGCTCACCCTACTCCAAGCCCACAATTGCTGTGAAACCCACCATGATGAGCTCTGAGGCCTCTGATGTGTGGACAGAGGCCAGCCTGAGTGCTGAAGTCTCACAGGTGAGGCTGACTAACGCCCGTGGTATTTTTACAGGGGCTGCTCCTATTGGAACACTTGGTGACTGGCTGGCAGCCAGGAAGGCTGTTCCAGCAAGAACCCTGCAGGATGGCTTCCTCTCAGCTTGCCCTGAGATGGCTCTTGCCTGGGATTCGCTGTAGCTGCTCTCCTTTCTCTGTCCCTTTAGGCTAAGACCTATTAATCCAGTCCCCCAGAATTTCCTTTTGTGATTTGGAGACTGCATAGGGCAGACGAAAATGAAGCTTTTTAAAAAAAAATTCTAAATTTTCTTAATTGAACATTTTAAATATATACACAAGTAGCAGTAATTGCAAAATGAATCCCATGCACCCAATACCCTTCAGTATGAACTTCAGCAACCATCAACTTATAACCAATCTTATTTCACCTCCCTCACACTGACCCCTCATCCCTGATTTTAAAGCAAACCCCAGATATCACATCATTTCAATACATACCTTTCAAAAATCAAGTGTTTATAAAAAAAAAATAATAATAACCACAATACCATTATCACACTTAAAAGTGTTTTGTTTTTTTTTTTTTTCTTTTTTTCTGTTGCCCAGGGTGGAGTGTAGTGGTTCGATTTCAGCTCACAGCAACCTCTGCCTCCAGGATTCAAGCGATTCTCTCGTCTCAGCCTCCCCAACAGCTGGGAATACAGGCACACACCACCGTACCCAGCTAAATTTTGTATTTTTAGTAGAGAAGAGGTTTCACCATGTTGGTTAGGCTGGTCTCTAACTCCTGACCTCAAGTGATCCACCCACCTCAGTCTCCCAAAGTGCTGAGATTACAGGCATAAGCTACTGCACCTGTCCTATTTTTTAAATTTTAAATTTTAATTTTATTATTATTATTATTTTTTGAGATGGTCTCACTGTTGCTCAGCCTGGAGTGCAGTGTTGCGATCTCTGCTCACTGCAACCTTTACCTCCCAGGCTCAAGTGATCCTGCTGCCTCAGCCTCCCAGGAAGCTGGAACTAGAGGTGCATGCCACCAGGCATAGTTAATTTGGGTGGGTTTTTGTTTTTTTTTTTTTTTTTTTTTTTTTTTTTTTGGTGGAGATGGGGTCTTGCTATGTTTCCCAGGCTGGTCTTAAATTCATGGTCTTGAACTTGTAGGCACAAGTGATTCGTCTGCCTCAGCCTCCCATAGTGCTGGGATTATAGGTGTTAGCCACCATCCCTGGCCCCACACTTTACAATAATTCCTTACTATTATCTAATACCCAGCCAGTGCTCCTGTTTCCGATTTTGAATCTTGGCTTTTACCAGCGTTTTTCTAGAATCACTAAAAACAGTTACATCCCTAGAGGCTAGACCATTCTGTTCATTCCATAGGTAACCTTTACAAAAATGTAATTATTCAGAGGGCACATAGCCCGGGGCTGCTGGCATCTGCTGTCTTTAGACACATTTAGGAAGCTGTGTGCCTAAGACGTATTCTAGGAACTGTTTGCTACCTGTTTGACCTCTTTGCCCATTCTAGTTTTTCTCAACCAATGTGGCGAGTAGGTCAGGAAGGCTGTGTGAGCATTTACGAAAACTAAGATCAGTTCTAAATGAGGGGAGGCTTCATTGAGTAGAGGCATTTCTTTTGGTTGCAATAAACTTGATGTCCCCTTCCAGCCTGCTCTATTTTTTCCTAAGTTGGTTACACCCATTCTATGGACCATTCTAAATCCTTTCAACCTTCAACAACCTAAGCCAGGGACTCTTTAAGCTCAGAACCACCTGGGAAAGAAGGCAGAGGCAGGCCCTGCTTTGAGGCTGCTTCTAAAAGTGGGGGTAAGGGAAGACTTTAGCCCAGAAGGAGGAGGGAACGATGACTTCAGGAATGGTAATGACCAGTCCACATCTCTATCTCATAGCCCAACGAGTCCAACCACTCACACAGGCTCGGGCTGAGGTCACTGCTGTAAGTGGGAGAAAGAGGACCTCTGGCATAGTGGGAAGCAAAGCCCAGAAAGAAGCGAGGTTCAGAAACCACCCCTCACCCTCCTGTTCTGCCCATACCACCCACCCAATGTGTTTTCCCTTTTTTTTTTTTTTTTTTTTTTTTTTTTGAGATAGGGTCTGGCTCTGTCACTTAGGCTGGAGTGTGGTGTGACATGATTTGGGTCACTGCAACCTCTGCCTTCTAGGCTCCAGCCATCCTTCCATCTCAGCCTCCCAAGTAGCTGGGACTACAAGCGCACACCACCATGCCCAGCAAGTTTTTGTATTTTTTGTAGAGATCGAGTTTTGCCATGTTTCCCAGGCTCATCTTGATCTCCTGGGCTTGAGCAACCTGCCCTCCTCAGCCTCACACAGTGCTGGGATCACAGGTGTGAGCCATGGCGCCTGGCTCCAGTGTGTTCAGTGTGTTTTAAAAACACTTAAGACTTCGATTTCTTCAGGAATGCACTGTGATTGGGTTATCAAAAAACCCACAGGCTCAAAGCAAAAATTAAACAAAACCCCAAACTCCATTTTCCAATCCTGTAGAACAGCTTCTCTCTCCCAGCGGTTGGTTGCAAGGGAGGAAGAACGCAAAGTGATCTTTTTCAGTTATATTTTTCTTTTCCTACTTCACAGACTTAAGCCGAAAGCATTACAATCCATGGGTGGGAAGCGCAGCTCAGTGTCTGGGAAGACAAATGGTTCAGCGGGGGCCCCAGCCGTGATCACAGGGCCGTGGGGGAGATCAGAAGGTGGGCGTGCACTGAGTCCCCAGCCCTGGCACTCCTGCACTACACTACAGAAGACCATCTACAGTGTCATTGCCCTTCCCTCTCACTTTTCCTTTCTCTTTTTATTCTATGACAAAATCTAATAAGTCTTTTTGCGTTGGGCTCGTGTAGGTCATCTGGAGACGAGCCCCCGGCAAGCTTCCCCTCCCAAAGCAGGAAGATGCCCACGTTGTCTACCTGGGCAGCTTCCGAAGTGTACAGAAGCCTACCGGTCCCTCTGCCTCCCCCGATGGCAATGCTCGCTGTCCCCCAGCTTACACCATGGTCGGCCTGCACAACCTCGAGCCCCATGGCGAGAAGAACATTGCCTTCCATCCAGTGAGCTTCCCGGATGAGAAGGTTGGACACAAAGAAAAACCCTCATTTTCCTACCAAGACCGGCCCTCTGCCCAGGAAAGCTTCCGCCAGAAATTGGCTGCCTTTTCCGGGGCCACATCTAGCTGCCACCAGAGCCCCGGGCCCCTGCGGGAATCCCTGCCCTCGGAAGATGACAGTGATCAAAGGTGCTCACCCTCTGGGGACAGTGAAGGCGGAGAGTACTGCTCCATCCTGGACTGCTGCCCTGGGAGTCCTGTTGCCAAGGCTGCCTCTCAGGCTGCCGGCTCGCGGGGCAGGCACGGTGACAGAGACTGCTCATCCACATGCTGGGAGCGGGGGAAGTGTGCGGGGCCCTCAGAGCAGGAGAAGCGGGGCCCGAGCTTCCCCAGGGAGTGCTGTAGCCAGGGCCCCACTGCCCACTCATCCCGCCTGGGCCCCAAGAAACCATCCCTCACCTCGGAGGCTGCCACTTCTTCTGACGGCCTCTCTTGTGGCAGCGGCAGCGGCACCAGCAGCCCCTTCATCCCCCACCTCGAGAGTGAGTACTGCTCCCTCATGAAGGAAGCTGCCCCGGGGAAGCAGCAGGACCCTGGCTGCCCAGGGGTGGCCTCTAGCAGATGCCTTGGGCCGATGGGGGAGTCCCAGCCACCAGCCCACCCCAGGGAGGCTACACAGCCTGAACCCATCTATGCCGAGAGCACCAAGAGGAAGAAGCCAACTCCGGTGCCTTCCAAGCCACAGGCCAAGACAGAACATGCAGCAGCTGCCCAGGGCCAAGGCCAGGGTCAAGGCCAGGGTCAGGTATGGACGGGTAATGCCTGGGCCCAGAAAACAGCATCTGGTTGGGGCCAGGACAGCCCAGACCCAGCTCCCCAGGTAGCAGCTACCATTACAGTCATGGCAGCCCACCCGGAAGAGGACCATCGGACCATCTACCTGAGCAGCCCTGACTCTGCAGTGGGGGTGCAGTGGCCACGGGTGCCTGTGAGTCAGGACTCCGAGGTGGGTGAAGAGGAGACTTCAGCTGGGCAGGGGCTGAACCCCAGGGAAAGCCATGCTCACAGTGCCAGTGAGAGCAAACCCAGGGGGAGGCCCGCCATTCCCCCCAAGTTGTCCAAGAGTAGCCCTGGAGGGTCCCCGGCGTCCCCATCTGCTTCCCCGCTGGCTGACCTCAGTGACGGGAGCTCTGGCAGCAGTGGCACTGGGCCCCAGCCTCCATCCCGAGGCCCTGCTGAACCCGCTCCTCCCTGCAGGACCAACGGTGTCACTATCAGTGACCCATCCAGGTGTCCCCTTCCTGCGGCCTCCTCAGCCTTGGACCAGAGGCGGCCCAGGCTCCAGGCAGGCACCTGGAGTCGTCAGTGCCGGATAGAGGAAGAGGAGGAGGTGGAGCAGGAGTTGCTGAGTCACAGCTGGGGAAGAGAGACCAAAAATGGCCCCACGGCCCGTTCAAACACCACGACCTGGCACCGTCTCTGCCCCACAAATGGTTCCTCTGGGCAGAACAGCAAAGTTGGGACCGGGATGAGCAAATCAGCCTCTTTTGCCTTTGAGTTCCCCAAGGACAGAAGTGGGATTGAGACATTCTCACCTCCTCCTCCGCCTCCAAAGTCGAGGTGAGTACTATTATCTGCCTGGAACTCTGTAAGCAAGGCAAAGGGCTCCTCCAGAAACCTTTGCCCTCATGAAAGCTTTCAGGCCCAGGCCCCAGAGTCTGCCCAAAGGCCCTTGTGCCTTTATGTGCGTTCCCCAGGGTCCCAGTGCAGCCGTCAGAGAGCAGGAGTTGTGGCCCTTTTTGTACCCAGCAAACCTACATGTGGGGCCCTGCTGAGGACTGGGGATTTGAAATCAATCTTTCCAGGAAGCAGGGCCAAGTTGTTGCCATTTTTTGGTGCCTGTATTTTTTATGTATGTATGTATGTATGTATGTATGTATGTATGTATTTTGAGACAATCTTAGCTCTGTCGCCCAGGCTGGAGTGCAGTGGCGTGATACCAGCTCACTGCAACCTCCACCTCCTGGATTTAAGCGATTCTTTTGCCTCAGCCTCCTGAGTAGCTGAGACAACAGATGCGCACCCCACGCCTGGCTAATTTTTGTATTTTTAGTAGATACTGGGTTTCACCATATTGGCCAGACTGGTTTTGAACTCCTAACCTCATGATCCGCCCTCCTTGGCCTCCCAAAGTGCTGGGATTACAGGTGTAAGCCACTGTGCCCAGCCTGTTTTTTAATAATAGTAAAATATTTGAAGTTAGAGTTAAAAAAAATTTTTTAAAGATTTGGGGAGGCAAAGAGTTAATGCCAAATAAATATGTGCTCAAATAAACTGTTACCACTATGGTGATTAGGCCTTGGGGCCAAAGGCAGAAAAAAGGAAGCTTTATACATGGTTAGGAACCCTCAGATGTGGGTTTCTAAAGAAAAAAAAATGTAGTTTCGTGTTAGCATGCTGAAACTGTTTTCTGTACTGCTTCCCTGCTATCTCCTACCAGTTTAAAGTACTTTTCAAAGGCTCAAGAAAAATAAATGCTCTTTTTTTTAAAGCTATTGAGCTGTGCATGGGATTTAAATGCTGGAAGAAAATTCTCTCAATTAGAGCAAAACTGATTCCTATTAGGAAAAGGAAAAACCTACTGTTTTTCAAAAAATGGCAGCCTTTCTGAACAGACTTTCTCGAGTCATGTCATTTCCAGTGGTTCTGTTTCAGCTGATGTGCCTCTGGGTTCATGTTAGAAACAAGGAAATTGAGCACAGAGAGAAGCAGCCAGGACACTTGACTTTGAACATCAAGGCGTCTCAGGCACTAATGGGATCTAACGTGGGCTTTTTCTCAGGACCACTACTTTGTTCTGGTAATGCACTGGCCACCCACCACGCAGAACAGTCATCTTCCAGATCCTCAGGTGATTGCAGACTCTTTGGCAGCCACATGAACTCCCAGAATGAATGATAGATTCAGCAGCTAAGATGAGCTTCCGTTTATATGGCACTCACTATGGGCCAGGCATGGATTTAAAAGAGTTAGACATAACAACTCATTTCATCCTCAGAGCAGCCCTAGGAGGTAGGAATTGCCAGCCCCAATTTACAGATGATAAAGCCAGCCTAAGGTTCCTGCTGTACCTGGAAGACTCCTAAGTCTACGCTTCTCATGAACCTATAGGACATCAGGGAGCATAGAAATTGAGCAGGGCATGAGAGTAAAACATCCAAATTGTATCTGGCTGCCTCCGTCCTGGATAAATTAATGGAAAGCACAGGTATTGGCACTAGAAAACCAAGTTCCTATTGCCTCTCTCTCATTTACAAACTGAGTGACCTTGTATAAGCCACTCACTGTAACTGAGTCTCCAGTCTCTTCTCTAGAAGAGTCTGTCTCTAAAATGAGAGTCTGGAGCAGGCGTCCCCAAACTTTTTACACAGGGGGCCAGTTCACTGTCCCTCAGACCGTTGGAGGGCCGCCACATACTGTGCTCCTCTCACTGACCACCAATGAAAGAGGTGCCCCTTCCTGAAGTGCGGCGGGGGGGCTGGATAAATGGCCTCAGGGGGCCACGTGCGCGGGCCGTAGTTTGGGGATGCCTGGTCTGGAGTCTCTTCTCTAAAGTGAGGTGATAATAGTACCTTGATAACACTCTGCCGTTGAAATCCCCTAATAAGATGAACAATGGAATCCATGCAGAGGTTAGTTATGATGCAGGCAAAAGCCAGCTGGGCTGTTGATTATGCAAGGACACCCACACCCTATAGGACCTAGCATGGCTCCATCCCAGGAATGCCACCTGAGCCTTGGAGAAGTAAATAAAACGTACTCCTTTAAGAATCTCAGGGCTTGGCGAAATCCCAATAACCATAGCAACATGACTCAGGTAGGGTTTTAATTCGCATCTGGGTTGAGATCAGTTTTTTCAGCCCAGTTTGTTATGATAAAACCCTTGGATTACGTACAACTCAAGCTCTCTGGGAATCTTGGAGGTTCTAGATTTTAGCTCTTAAAAAAAAACAAACAAATCAGAGGAGAAAAAAGAGTTAAAAAGAATGGCCGGGCGTAGTGACTCATGCCTGTAATCATAGCACTTTGGAAGGCCAAGGTAAGCGGACTACTTGAGCCCAGGAGTTCGAGACCAACCTAGGCAACTTGGTGAAACCCCATCACTACCAAAAAAGATATGAAAATTACCCAGATATGGTGCCACACGCTTGTCATCCCAGCTTCTCTGGGGGCTAAGGTGGGAGGATGACTTCAGCTCAGGAGGCGGAGTTTGCGTGAGCTGTGATTGTGCCACTGCACTCTGGCTTGAGCAACAGAGCAAGACTGTTTCAGAAAAACAAACAAACAAAAACAAAACAAAACAAAACAAAAACTAGAAAATAAAATTAGCTTAAGAGAACACAGAAAAAGAAGAGCATCTTATATTATTTAAAATAAACTATAATACCTTTTCATTTAAGGAACAATTTTCATTTCTCAAGCATTTTTGACATTAGCTTTGGAATCTCCCTATGAGAAGATAAAAGGGCAGGCTTGGAAACATATGCCGACTTTTAATTCTGGAACTCACTACATCCTCTGGGGTTAGTGCCAGGAACCCCAGAGTCTTCAAATCTAGTAGGTCAGGGTATTGGCAAATCAGAGTGTTAGTGAGAATGCAGCCAACAGTTGATCTGGTGCCAATTCCAGTACATACTGGTAATTATGGCAGGCTGATATCAGTTTTCCAAAATGTAAAAACATGGAAGGTCTTCCAGCAATGTACAAGGTCAACTTGATTTCTTCACATGGGCCCATTTGTTAAGTAGATCTATTTCTGATGATCAGCTTCATTATGTGTGTTACCTATGCTCAAACCTCTAGAAAAGGGGTTGCTTCATGCAGGACACAATTCCTTTCCACTTACATGGTATGGGAGAGACAGATCATCTTCCTTAGGCCATGATGGAAGAACAGGGAATGATTTTCTGTTTTGGCTGTTGTTCTGTTTATCCTCCTATTTTACAAAACAGATTCTGACCTGGAGGAAAAAAAATAGATGTTAAGAATGACTTAGCTTTCCTGTGGTCCTGTTTTGAATGTTTGGCAGTAACTTATCTGTCTTTTTGAGATACTGTCCTCTGTAAACTCCCACTCGTGTTCCTGAGAAGTCTCTTGCTGGAGTGCCCTGCAGGACAAAGGCTCTCCATGCTCATTTTATGCACAGAAGAGTTTTTCTTTGGAGGAGTTTAAGTGCATGCCCGACCCTCCTCCCTGGGCAGGTACTGCAAGGCCTGGATACTTCCGTCCCTGTTTCTGTCAAACCAACCTTTTATATCCACAAAGTTACACTTACTAAGAATAATGGACCTTGGCACAGTGGCTCACGTCCGTAATCCCAGCACTTTGGGAGGCTGAGGCGATCCGATCACAAGGTCAGGAGTTCGAGACTAACCTGACCAACATGTTGAAACTTTGTCTCTGCTAAAAATAAAAATTAGCGGGGTATGGTGGTGGCCGCCTGTAATCCCAGCTACTCGGGAGGCTGAGGCAAGGAGAATCACTTTAACCCAGGAGGCGGAGGTTGCAGTAAGCTGAGATCGTGCCATTGCCCTCTAGCCTGGGCAACAAGAGTGAAACTCTGACTCAAAAAAAAAAGAAGAAGAAGAAGAAGAATGATGGACCTCACAGAGTCTCTGGGTCACCCCTGTCCCAATATAAGGCAGAGTTATAAGATGAGGATCAACAAGTACTGTTGGTTAGGAAACAAAAACACTTCAGGAAAGAAGGGTGGACTCTTAGCTTAAATGTCATGCTTAAGACTTAATGGCAATTTGGCCAGGCATGGTGGCTCACGCTTGTAATCCCAGCACTTTGGGAGGCTGAGGCGGGCAGGTCACCTGAGGTCAGGAGTTTGGGACTAGCCTGGCCAATATTAAGGAGAAGAGCAGTGCTGGGGAAACAATTAAGATGTGATATAACCAAATTGCTTTCTGCTTTTTGCTTTTTCACAGATGCAAACCCTATTTTAAATGATTTAACAACTTTTGGGTGATCAGATCAGTTGAAAGAGAATCATCTGGTTAGTGCAGACAGGTTTCACAAAGAAACATTAAATTAGGAGAAGAGGCTTGAGCCCAGCTGGAAGTGAGCATGACAGGTGACTAAGAAATAAGACCGATTTATGTGGTTTCAGTGTCTAAATGGTCTGGCCTCAGGTGAGACTAATCAAAGGAAAAATTTCCCCAAGAAAGTGAGTGATGTCTTTGTTTCTTTTGTGTTGTTTTGTTTTGAGACAGATTCTCACTCTGTCACCTCGGCTGGAGTGCAGTGGCGCCATCTCACTGCAACCTCCGCTTGCCAGACTCAGGTGATCCTCTCACCTCAGCCTCCTGAGTATCTGGGACTACAGGCACATGCTACCATGCCTGGCTAATTTTTATATTTTTGTAAAGATGGGGTTTCACCGTGTTTCCCAGGCTGGTCTTGAACTCCTGGGCTCAAGCAATCCACCTGCCTCAGCCTCCCAAAGTGTTGGGATTATAGGTGTGAGCCACCACACCAGCCAACATCTTTGTTTTAAAGTTATCACTCATGTGAATTTGAATTTTAATCTGCTACTTACTAAATTCTCCCCTTCTTCTGTGGAGCTGCTGGGGAGCAGAGGTTAAATCTATTTTTGGGCTTTTGCTCACTGTTTGTTTGTTTATTTATTTATCTATTTATTTTTGAGACAGAGTCTCTGTTACTCGGGCTGGCATGCAGTGGTGCCACCTCAGCTTACTGCAACCTCCGCCTCCTGAGTTCAAGCAATTGTCCTGCCTCAGCCTCCCGAGTAGCTGGGATTACAGGTGTGTGACACTATGCACGACTGATTTTTGTATTTTAGTAGAGATGGAGTTTTGCCATGTTGCCCAGGCTCGTCTCAAACTCCTGACTTCAAGTGATCCACCTGCCTTGACCTCCCAAAGTGCTGTGATTACAGGCGTGAGCCACCGAGCCGGGTCTTTTGCTTACATTTTGTAGTTGTTGTGTTTGTTCACTTGTTTGTTTTGAGACAGAGTCTCGTTTTACAGCCCAGGCTGGAGTGCAGTGGTGCGATCTCAGCTCACTGCACTCTGCCTCCTAGGATCAAGCAATTCTCTTGTCTCAGCCTCCTAAGTAGCTGGGATTACCGCTGTGCACCACCACGCCTGGCTAATTTTTGTATGTTTAGTAGAGACGGGGTTTCACCATTTTGGTCAGGCTGGTCTTGAACTCCTGACCTTGTGATCCGCCCGCCTTGGCCTCCCAAAGTGCTGGGATTATAGGTGTCAGTCACTGTGCCCGGCAGTCTTTTGCTCACTCTTAATGATTCTCCTCCCGAGCTGCTTCTCAGTAGACAAATAGTGACAGTGTCATGAGTGGAGTTCATTTCTGTCCACAGAAGTGGCCACATCACTCACCAGAGGAACTGACTTGATGACTTCATTGTGTGGTCTCTCCTGTAACATGGTCTCCGGGCATGAGCCAGGAGGATGGGCACAGGGTGAGGGAGACAGGTGTTCTTCTCCAGACTCCACATCCAATCCGATTAGAGCTCCCAATGTTTTCTTCTAGAGGCCCTTTCTACTATAATGGATGATAGTTGGGTGGCAACATTTTACTAGGAGATCCCACACTCTTGATGCATAATGGCCTTTTCTGGGTGGCATTTTGAAAATCACAGTTTGTATTAGGAAGCACTGTATTAGATAATCTTCATGGACTGTGTTTAGCCTTTTTGACAAAACTGTAATTTAATTAAGAATTAAGTCAGCAGGTATGCAATATGACTGTCAAAGCCTGACCCCTGCTTTACTTCCCTTTGTTGAGACAGGTTCTCATAGGACCTGGATTCTCACCACATCCCCTGTTCTGTTCAGGGAATGAAAACAGAAGCTTAGCTCTGTGTCCAGGAGTACATTATAGTCCCCTCCCTTAACTGTGTTTGTTTTGACCTGATCCAAGATCAGGATTATCATGTTCTCTACCTTCAAAATACAAATAGGCTAATGCACTTTGAAGGTAAAGAACATGCTTAACTGTCTGAATTCTGTAAGGTTGAGCTCAATGCATGGCGTGTAGTAGATGCTCAAGAAATATTTGTTCAATGGACAGTTATAGACATAGACTACGCTGTATTTATTTCATTTTCCAGAAGGGCACTTAACTCCTTGCTTTGCACATAATAGGTGCTCAAGAAATGTTGAAGAAAAAGCAAATTGCTTTGAATGCCATGTATCCTAAAACCAGATTTCTAAGTTGCCCCTATACTCTGTTCAGGCCTCTGTTTTGACTGTTAACATAGTGTATCTTTCATTGTATTAAAATGGGCCCATGTTTGAAACTCCTCAAAAAATTATAAACTCCTGGGATTACAGGGATGTGTCTCATGCGTTCTTCCTTGACTTCTCCATAGCATACCTTAGCACAGAGTTGGATATACAGTAGATAGTCCATGGAGAATTATTGAATTTTCTTTAAAAAAAAATAAGTAAATAAAGCAGGCCAGAGTGAACTACAAATGTAATAGTTCCTGGCCTGATATTTCACTGGGGACCCATCGTAATTCTGCAACTATTCTCGCTCAACAGAAGATTTACCACCTTGAGTTTAAGAGGCTAAGGTTAATCATTATTAATGCTTCAAGGTGGGCAAACACCATGTGGGCACAATGCATCCTTTCATGGATTAATTACTCTTCAATGATTGTACATTTCACTCTTGCCACTGGTCTGTATTACCCCACTTTTTTTTTTTTTAAACCTGAGCAGGTGTGTAGAGCCAGCCCTCTCTTGCCAAAAGAATGTTTTCTCAGGTTGTAATCATCACCTAAACACTTTTTTTTCCACCAGTGAGTTGCAAGGAATTCTAGGGTGTGGTTTTGCTTCCCTGAGAATAGATTTTCAGTGCTTTCTGAGGTGCATTGGGAAATACAAGCTTAGGCGTGTGGTCAATCTGCCTCTGTCCCTCCCCTTGTCAGAGGGACTTTGTTCCTAGAATGGCCACCCTACATTTGATCTGCATAACTGGTTGGGAAACTCACCAATTGGGGCAAATTTTCTCTATTAGTGGCCCAAGGAATTTTGTGTTGTTGTTTTGGGATTGTTAATGTCCTCATTAAAGAACTTACATTTCCTTCTATCAAGGTTGATAGACCAACTACAAAGAATGCCCTGTGTCTTTTTGTGCAGTAATAAGTTTCAGAGGTTAAAGATCAGAGTCTTCAGCCTCTGTGCTTAGAATGTTCATTATTTCTTTCTATTGACTTTTGGGCAGAGCCCTAAAAAGGTTGGGCATTAGGAGTGTTTATGCTGTTCCCATACAACTCTGTAAAATTCCCTGCTTTAATTAGCTTCAGTCCAGTGCACTGGATGGCTTCTCTGTGCTTCTCTAACAGGCAGACTTATATAAACAGCTATTCTTTGTTGGATGACAAGGGGAGCTTCCAGGCCAAAGGCTACTTTAAAAAGTCATTCCTTTTATTTCTCAGATATTTTCTCTCCAGTAGTACCTACCACTGTTAAATGTTCCCCCCAGCTTCCCAGTAGTTTGATTTTTAGCCATTTCATACCAATTTATACATGTACAAATGAAAACTTTTCTGAAGTCCAAAACCTAAACAAATAGCTGGTGGTGATATTACTTAATGTTCCTGAGTTTTAGAAAGTCCTTCAGAATAGCTTTGGCTCTTTGCAAGCTCCATACGTCAGTCAAAATTAATGGGATTAAAAACACTAGATATGGCCGGGTGCGGCGGCTCATGCCAGTAATCCCAGCACTTTGGGAGGCCTAGGCAGGCAGATCACGAGGTCAGGAGATGGAGACTATCCTGGCTAACATGATGAAACCCCATCTCTACTAAAAATACAAAAAATTAGCTGTGCATGCTGGCACATGCTGGTAGTCCCAGCTACTCCGGAGGCTGAGGCAGGAGAATCACTTGAACCTGGGAGGCAGAGGTTGCAGTGAGCTGAGATCAAGTCACTGCACTCCAGCCTGGGTGACAGGCTGAGACTCCATCTGAAAATGAAAACAAAAACAAAAAACACTAGATACATAAAAGAACAGTTGAGATAAATTGACATAGCAGTCAGTAATATGACCTTAGGACCTTGAAGGTCAGGAAAAAAGGGAGGGAGAGGCCAATTTTAAAAGCAGTCAGAGTGGTGGCATCACTTAATGTAATTTTTTTTTTTTTTTTTTTTTTTTGATGGAGTCTTGCTCTGTCACCCAGGCTGGAATGCAGTGGTGCAATCTCATCTCACTGCAATCTCTACCTTCTGGGTTCAAGCGACTGTCCTGCCTCAGCCTTCCAAGTAGCTGGGATTACAGACGCCCGCCACAACGCCCCACTGATTTTTATGTTATTAGTAGAGATGAGGTTTCACCATGTTAGCCAGGCTGGTCTTGGACTCCTGACCTCAGGTGATCCTCCCGTAATTTGTATAATAAGTACAGATCAAAAGGCTGGTAAGATTTTATGACTGCATATTCTTGAACAATGAAGGCACTTGCGTTGCATCCCCCATGCCACTTCTGATTAGTTGGAGCCCATGCTGCAGGAAAGCTGGCCATGATCTGTCTGCAGGTTGTGGGGGGCAGTGGTGCAGATACATGAGCTGAATATTTGCTGATTCAGCCATAAAATCTAAATTTTACTTCTAAAATGCAAAATGTGGCTGGGCATGATGGCTCACACCTGTAATCCTAGCCCTTTTAGGAGGCTGAAGCAGGAGAATCACTTGAGCCCAGGAGTTCAAGACCAGCCTGGACAACATAGTGAGACTCTACCTCTAAATAAAAAAAAAAAAAAAAAAATAAGTAGGGCACCATGGCACATGCCTGTATTCCCAGCTGCTTGGAAGGCTGAGGTGGGAGGATTGCTTGAACTGGGAGGTTAAGGGTGCAGTGCACCATGATTATACCACCACACTCCATCCTGGGTGACAAGGTGAGAAAAGAAAATAAAGATAAAAATACAATAAAAAAATCTCTAGTGGTTAATACCTATTTTTGTTAGTAATTTGAGTTTAAGAATTCCCAGCCAGGTGCAGTGGCTTATACCTGTAATCCCAGCACTTTGGGAGGCTGAGGCAGGAGGATCACCTGAGGTCAGGAGTTCAAGACCAGCCTGGCCAACATGGTGAAACCCGTCTCTATTAAAAATACAATAATTAGCTGGGCTTAGTGGCAGGCGCCTGTAATCTCAGCTACTCAGGAGGCTAAAGCAGGAGAACTGCTTAAATCTGGGAGATGGAGGTTGCAGAGAGCCGAGATCATGCCATTGTACTCCAGCCTGGGCGACAGGAGTGAAATCCCATCTCAAAAAAAAAGAATTCCCATACCTTTGTGTGGTCGGGGGACTCTGTCTTGCCACTTCTGTTTGGCAGATGATGGCCAGTCTCTGAATACAGATTCCAATTTTAGACTAAAATGCCAACATGTCCTGTTTCCTCTTTGTGAGTGATGATGAACATATCATGAATTTTAACCTTTTTTGGAACTCTGTGGTTTAGTAAATAGCAGTTACTCTTAAGTTTATTACCCATTGTTTAGAAGATTATTGTCCTTCATAGACCTTTAATTAACTGTTTCTATTCTTATATCTTATTAAGCAGTGTATTTTCACTTAGCCTTATTCTTTTTTTTTAATTTTATTTGTTTATTTTTTTTGAGACAGGGTCTCTGTCGCCCAGGCTGGAGTGCAAGGGCGATCTTGGCTCACTGTAACCTCTGCCTTCTGGGTTCTAGCAATTCTCCTGCCTCCGCCTCCTAAGTAGCTAGGATTACAGGGGTATATATCACCATGTCCAGCTAATTTTTGCTTTTTTTTTAATTTATTTTTGGTAGAGATAGGGTTTCACCATATTGGCCAGGCTGGTCTCAAACTCCTGACCTCATGATCCATCTGCCTCAGCCTCCCAAAGTGCTGGGATTACGGGTGTGAGCAACTGCACCTGGCCCACTTGGCTTTATTCTCTTTGGCATTTTTGCATTGGTATTCAGTGTCCAGGACTGGGAAGTAAGGTGGCAGATGCAGAAGCTGTGTCAGAATCTTTGGGAGGCATAGTTTAACAATGAAAATTTAGGGATGTAACAAATTTAAATTGGGAAAATGAAAACAAAACTATTGTTTTCATAACATATAGTACTTATAGTTTTTCTGAATTTTCTTAACTGGTGAAAAGGTAGACTATCATTTTTATAGATGCTTGATTGAGGCCAGGCATGATGGCTCATGCCTGTAATCCTAGCACTTTGGGAGGTCGAGATGGGCAGATCATCTGAGGTCAGGAGTTTGAGACTAGCCTGGCCAACATGGCAAAACCCTATTTCTATTAAAAATATAAAAATTAGCCAGGCGTGGTGCCAGGTGCCTAAAATTCCAGCTACTCAGGAGGCTCAGACGGGAGAGTCATTTGAACTGGGAGGTGGAGTTTACGGTGAGCTGAGATTGCCGTTGCACTCCAGCCTGGGCGACGAGTGAGACTCTGTCTCAAAAAGATGCTTGATTGAAAACAGGTCATCTTTCCCTAGGAGAAAATAGAAGAAAATCAGGACAGAGATATTTGCTGATCTGTCATATTTCTTTGGCATCCTTTCTTCAAATCTTTCAAAATATGTTCTCTATATTCATGTGATCTTCAAGACTTGAAACAGGGAAATTGTCTGAACAGTATCTTTTTTTTTTTTTTTTTGAGACAGTCTTGCTGTCACCAGGCTGGAATGCAGTGGCATAATCTCGGCTGACTGCAACCTCTGCCTCCCAGGTTGAAGTGATTCTCCTGCCTCAGACTCCCGAATAGCTGGGACTATAGGCACGTGCCACCACACCCAGCTACTTTTCGTATTTTCAGTAGAGACAGGGTTTTACCATGTTTTCCAGGATGGTCTTGATCTCTTGACCTCATGATCCTCCTGCCTGAGTCTCCCAAAGTGTTGGGATTACAGGAGTGAGCCACTGTGCCCAGCCCACAGTTTCTTTTTTAAAATAAATTTTATTATGTATATTTGAGGTTTACAACATGACATTATGGGATACATATAGAGGTTGAATATCTCATTGAAAGTGCTTGAAACTTGAAAATTTGAAAGTGTCAGATTTCAAATTTTCTCAGCTTTTGGAATATTTGCATATCTTGGGGATGGGACCCACACTAAATTCATTTATTTTTCATATACACTTACACTGAAGATAATTTTACATAATATTTTTTGACAATTTTATGCATGAAGCAAAGTTTATGCACAATGATCATCAGAAAGCAAAGATGTCCCAAGGAATTTTCCACTGTGGCATCATGTTGGCGCTCAAAAAACTTTTGGACTTTGGAGCATTTCAGGTTTCAAATTTTCAGATTAAGGATGGTCAACCTGTAAAATGGTTGCTATAGTTAAACAGATTAATATAGCTATCTTTCACATAGTTGCTTTTGTGTGTGTGTGTGAAAAGAGGAGCTAAAATCTGCTTATTTAACAAAAGCTCTAATACAGTACAATTTTATTAAGTGTAGTTCTCATGATGTACTTTAGATCTCTAGACTTGTGGATCCATCTGCTTTGCATCCTTTGACCTGCATCTCCCCACTTCCTCTCCCCATCCCACCTCCCACCATGGTAACCAATCTTTATTGTCTATCTCTTCATATTTAACTTTTTTTCTTTTTTCGGATTCCACACATAAGTGAACTCGTGCAAAATTTTTATTTTGGTATCTGGCTTATTTCACTAAGCATAATGTGAAATAGGTTCATCCATGTTGTAGCAAATGGCAGAATCTCCTTTTTTAAGTGGGCTGTGTGTGTGTGTGTGTGTGTGTGTATGAAATATTCATATATATGTATATATTATACATGTATATATTGTATATATGAAATATTAAAAAATACATATTCAAAAACATATTTTAATATATCCTACATTTTCTTTATTCGTTTTTGTGTCATTGGACACTAAGGTTGTTGCCATAGCTTGGCCATTGTGAATAATGCTGAAATGAACATGGTAGTGCAGATATGTTTACAAGGTGATAATTTCATCTCTTTTGAGAAGAAGGATTGCTTGGTCATATGGTACTTCCATTTTACTTTCTTTAAGAACCTCTAGGCTGGTTGTGGTGGTAAAGCCTGAAATGTCAGCACTTTGGGAGGCTGAGGTGGGTAAATTGTTGGACCCTGGAGTTTGAGACCAATCTGGGAAACATAGTGAAACCTCATCTATACAAAACAAAACAAAACAAAACAAAACAAACAAAAAAAAAAAACAAAAAAAAAACAATAAAGATAATTTAGTCTGGCACAGTGGCACATGCCTGTAATAACATCTACTTGGGAGGCTGAGGCAGGAGGATCACCTGAGCCTAAGCGGTCAAGGCTGTGATGAACCATGATTGCACCACTGCACTCCGGCCTGGGTGATAGGGTGAGACCCTATCTCAAAACACACACACACACACACACACACACACACACACACACACACACACACAAAACCCAAAACAAAAACCTCTGTATTTTTCATAATGATCCTACATTCCCACCAAAAATCCACTAGGGTTCTCTTTTCTCCACACCCTCAGCCACATTTGTTGTCTTTCATATTGATCATAGCCATCCTAATGGGTGCAAGGTGATATCTCGCAGTGGTTTTAATTTGCATTTCTCTGATTAGTGATGTTGAACACCTTTTCATATATCTGTTGGTGAGTTTTATGTCTTTGGAGAAATGTCTGTTCAGATCCTTTGCCCATATTTTAGTAGAGTTACTTATTGTTCTGCTACTGAGCTGTAAAAATTCTTCATAAGTTTTGGACATTAACCCCTTATCAGATACATGGTTTGCAAACATTTTTTTCCCAGTTCCTAAGTTGCCATTTCATTTTATTGACTGTTTCCTTTGCTGTGCAGAAGCTTTTCAGTTTGATATGGTCCCATTTATTTATTTTTGTTTTTGTAGTCTGAGCTTTTGATGTGATATCCAAAAATTCATTGTCAAGGCCAATGTCAAGGAGATATTCCCCTCTGTTCTTTTCTCATAGTTTCATGATTCAGGTCCTACATTTAGGCCTTTGCTCTATTTTGAGTGCATTTTTGTGTATGATGTAGATAAGGGTTCAGTTTCATTCTTTTTCATGTGGAAATCCAGTTTTCCCATCACCATTTATTAAAGAGACTATCCTTTTTCCATTGTGCCCTTTTGATGCTCTTGTCAAAAATTAGTTGACCATGTATGTCTGGATCAATTTCTGAGCTCTCTATTCTGTTTCATTGCTCTATGGTTCTGGTTTTATGCCACCACCATACTGTTTTTGATTACTATAGCTTTGTAATATAATTTAAAATCAGGAAATATGAAGATTCCAAGTTCATCTTTCTTTTTTTCTTTCTCAATATTGCTTTGGCTATTTGAGGGTTTTTTTGTGGTTTCATGTGAATTTTAGGATTTTTTTTTTTCATTTCTGTGAAGAATGCCCTTGGAATTTTGATAGAGATGGCATTAAATCTGTATATCACTTTGGGTGGTGTGGACATTTCAACAATATTAATTCTTCTGATTCATGAACACGGTATACCTTTGCATTTAATTGTGCCCTCTTCAATTTCTTTCATTTAATGTTTTATAGTTTTCAGTATAAAAAAATCTTTCACCTCCTTAGTTAAATTTATTCTTAATTTTTTATGCCCTTGTAAATTGGATTGTTTTCTTGATTTTTTTTTCAGCTAGATTGCTATATGTGTGTAGAAATGGTACTGATTTTTGTATGTAGACTCGTATTCTACAACTTTACCAAAGTCATTTTTTTGGGTGGAATTCTTGGGGTTTTCTACATACAGGAGCATATCATCTGCAGAGATAATTTTACTTCTTCCTTTTTGATTTGGATGTCTTTTATTTCTTTTTATTGTCTGATTGCTCTTGCTAGTACTTCCAATACAATGATGAATATGAAGTGGTAGGAGTGGGTGTATTTGCCTTGTACTAGCTCTTAATGGAAAAAGTTTGAGTTGTTCCCATTGATTATGATATTAGCTGTAAGTTTTTTATAAATAACCTTTATTATATTGAGGAACTTTTCTTTTATACCCAAACTGTTAAGAGTTTTTAATCAAGAAAGGATGCTGGACTTTGTCAAATGTTTTTTCTGTGTCAATTTAGATGTGATTAATGTAACATATCACAATGGTTGATTTGCATATGTCAAACCAGCCTTGCATGCCAGGGATACATTCCACTTGGCCACATTGCCTAATCTTTCGAATGTACTGTTGAATTCAGTTTGCTAATACTTTATTGAGAATTGAATTAATATTCATCAGCAATATCAGCTTGTACTTTTTTTTCCTTGTGGTATCTTTGTCAAGCTTCAGTATCAAGGTGACGCTGGTCTTATAAAATGTGTTTGGAAGTATTCCCTCTAGTTTGATTTTTTTTTTAAAGAATTTAAGAAATATTGATAATAATTATTCTTTGAATGTTTGGCAGAATTCAGCTGTGAAGCCATCTGGTCCTGGGGTTTTCTTCATTAGAAGATTTTTAATTACTTCTTCAACCTCTTTATTTGTTATTGGTCTGTTCAAGCTTTTTATTTCTTCCTGGTTCAATATTGAATCTAGGAATTTATCCATTTTCTCTCTGTCATTCGATTTGTTGACATATAATTGTTCATAATAGTCCCTTATGATCATTTTTATTTCTGAGGCATCTGTTAAAATGTCACCACTTTTGTTTCTGATTTTATTTATTTGAGTCTTCTCTCCTTATTTTCTTAGTCTATCTAAGGTTTTGTTGATTTTGCTTATTTTTTCAAAGAACCAATTATCAGTTTTATTGACTTTTTTTCCTTATGTGGCTTTTCTGTTCTTTATTTTATTTATTTTTGTTCTAAGCTTTGTTATTTCCTTCCATGTACAATGAGTGGTCTTCTTGTTCCTCCTCTTCCAACACCACTACTACTACTATTACTTCCTCTTCTTCTTTTCTTCTTCTACTCCTTCTTCTCCTCCTCCTCTTCCTCCTTTTCCTCCCTCTTCTCCTCCTTCTCCTCCTCCTCCTCCTGCTGCTTCTGCTTCTGCGTCTGCTTCTGCTTCTCTTTTGAAACAGGGCCTCACTCTGTCACTCAGGCTACAGTGCAGTGGCTCAATCATAGCTCACTGCAGACTGAAACTCCTGAGCTCAGTCTTCTAGCCTTGGCCTCCCAAAGTTCTGGGATTACAGGCATAAGCCACCACACCTAATTTTGTCCTTTTTCTGCTTCCTTGAGATATATACTGTTATACTATTTATTTGGGATTTTGTTTCTCTTTTTTAATGAAGACATTTATTGCTACAAAATTTCCTCCTAGAACTGCTTTTGCTGCATCTTATACATTTTGATGCATAGTGCTTCTATTGTCATTTTTCTTAAGATTTTTTTTTTTTTAATTTCTGTGATTTTTTTTCTTTGAACTACTGGTTGTTTGGGAGCATACTGTTTAATTCTTGCATATTTGTGAATTTTGCAAGATTTCTCACATTATTGTGTTCTAATTTCACACTGTTGTGGTTAGAAACAATACTAGATATGATTTCAATCTTTCTGAATTTACTAAGACTTGTTTTATGGCCCAACATGTGGTCTATCCTGGAAAATGTTCACTCTTTGCTAGGGAAGAAGGCTGCTGTTAAATGGGAAGTTCTATATAAGCCTTTTAGGTCCATTTGGTCTAAAGTCCAATTCAAGTTCAGTATTTCTTAATTTTCTGTCTGGTTGATCTATCACATTGTTGAAAGTGGTGTGTTGAAGTTCCCTACTATAATTATATTGCTATCTATTTCTTCTTTCATGTTCTTTAATATTTATTGTTCATATTTAGACACTGTAATGTTTGTACATATATATTTGCAATTTTATGTCCTCTTGACAAATCACCCCCTTTACTATTAAATGATGCCTTTCTTTGTCTCTTGTAACCATTTTTGACATAGATTCTATTTTATCTGATGTAAGTATTGCCATCTCTGCTCTCTTTTGGTTACTATTTGCATGGAATATCTTCTTCTATCCCTTCACCTTTAGCCTATGTATGTCCTTAAAGATAAAATTGATTTTTTGTAAGCAGGTATAAAATATTTTTTCAAAGAGAAACTCAAGTTATATAACAAACATACAGGTATACCAAATATGATGTGTACACCTAGAAGTGAGGTATTGGGAAAGTAGAGAATTAGAGTAGAGATAGAGATGAAGGAAAAACCTAAAATAATACAGACAAATGTAAAATGTATCATTAATTAGACATGTGATTATCTCACTTCTCTGCACTTAAGAACTAATAGGAAGAGAAACTGTGAGTCATGGAGAAATAAATAGAGGACTTACTTGAGAGAGTAAGTCATACTTACTTAAGAGAATACATATGGTGACTAGTAAGACGAATAAAAGTGATGAATGCTTGAAATAGCTGATTTGGGTCAAGTACAAGCATTACCAGGGAGTCTTGAGAACTGGTATAAATTAACTGTGGCCCCAGCCTGCATAGTTGTGGACTTTTCTAGAGAAACACTGGACTGCTTGATACAGGAATGAGGATGGAAGATGTTTGGAGATATCCAGGATGGAGGGATTTCAACTGAGTCTGAAGACAGGGAGATGGACCTGTTGAGATGCAGATAAGAGAGTGCAGAACTGATCAGGGGGTATGGAGAGAACCTATGATGGTGTCTGGTTCTTATTGGGCAATAGCTTGCCTCAGCATGAAGAATGGGGAAGTAGCTAATCCTAACAGCTTTGGTCCAAATAACCTCCCAAGCTAGGAGGGTAGAAATGAAGTCTAATATAAAACACACTGAAGCTGGATCAACAAAGTGAACTTGAAATATTCACCAAATCAAGAAAAGTGGGACCTGAGAATTCTAAAAGCAGGGTCACCAAAACCATTAGTCTAGAAACACAAAGATTCTGGTCAGACACAGGTGATCTTGGTGGGATTTCAATAGGAATCAATCAGACTCAGAACTGCAGTGACTCCCAAGTGGGTAACAACTCACTAGTGTTTTCATTTCACCAAACATCAGAGGTATGTGTGTGCTGGAGATAAGGAGATGGTGTGAAAGGAGAAAGGAAAATCCTAGGAGGCTAAGGATACTCATGGGAGATTAGTTTTTGCAAGGGAAAGGCAGGCTGATGTAATAAAATAGGTTGTTCTTTTTCTAGATTTTCATATACTGAACTGGAAGTGATAGAGATGAATAACCTGATTCACTGAGGAATATGTCAACTCCTGGATCTGGGGCTACACTATAAATTTTCTAGTTCTTGAACACACAGATTCAAAATGAGGTCTGGTGAATGGACAAATCAACTCTTTCTCATGATTTTCGATAATGTATGTTCTCAAAGCATCATTCTGTTTCTCTTTGTTTGCAGATCTTTTAAATGTTGAAGTAAAAGTAGGGACATCAAGGTATGATGAATCACTAGAATATCTAAAGATCTCTGCTTCTGTTGATAGCAAAAAGGTTTACTCAGTCATATGGTTTGGATCTGTGTCCCCACATAAATCTCATGTTGAATTGTAATCCCCAATGTTGGAAGTGGGGTCTGGTGGGAGGTGATTGGATCATGGGAGCAGATTTCCCTCTTTGGTGCTGTTCTCATGATAGAGTTCTCATGAGATCTGGTTGTTTAAAATAATGTGTGGCACCTCCCCGACTCCCTTTCTTCCTTCTACTCTGGCCATATGAAGTACTCACTTCCCATTTGCCTTCTGCCATATTTGTAAATTTCCTGAGGCCTCCCCACAAGGCCACCATATGCTAGCATCATGCTTCTTGTATAGTGAGCCGATTACAGCTCCTTTCTTCATAAATTACCCAGTCTCAGGTATTTCTTTATAGCAATGTGAGAACAAACTAATACACTCAGTTTACTGGAGGCTGCAGAAGTCCTCTGTCTGCCTGTTTATCCATCCATTGATCTGTTCATCCATCCATCCACCCATTCATCCATCCATCCATTTAGCCAGTACTTTCTATGTACATGGTGCTGTTTTTAGCAATTTTATAAATATTAACTCATTAACTCTTTCTAATAACCACATGAGGTATATATTTTTGTTATCCACATTTTATAGATGGGAAGCTGAAACAGAGAGAGATTAAGCACCTTTTCCAAAACACACAGCCAGTAAGCAGTAAGTCAGGACCTGAACCCAGGACATGAAGCACCAGTGTTCATGCTGTTAACCACCACATCATTGGCCATTCTCGGTGACTCTGAAATCGTCTAGGAAGTTATTCAGCTGCTTGCATCCCTGTTCTTCCCAGTGGCTCCTGAGGGCCCTGGAACACTCACCTACGGGCAGGGCAGCTGGTAGGAGGGGCCCTTCTGTGTGCTCACCTATAGGAAGAGCAGCTGGTAGGAGGGGCTCTTCTGTGGATTGCAATTACTCTGTCTTTAGTTCCCACTTGTTCTGTTTTTATCTCCTCTTCTCATCTGCTCCTCCTGTGTGAACAGATGTGTTTCCTCCTTGACTTTCCAGGCCACGGTTTGGAACATGTTTTTCTTAAGTGATCATTTTACAAATGAAAATGTAGTGTACAAGGGTGATGGAGCCAAACTGAGTTCTTCATCTCTCTCTTACCTGCTCATCAGCAGCTCCATCTCCCTGTCTTCAACCTCAGCTAAACCCCCACACCTGGATACTCCCAAACATCTACCATCCTCACTTCTGCACCAGGCAGCCCAGTGCTTCTTTGGAAAAGTCCGCAACTGTATAGGCTGGGGCCACAAATAGGAGCTTGCTTTTCTGAAATCTGAATGGTCATCTTTAAAAAATTTTGTATCTCTCATGCTAAAGTATATCTGTATATAGTCAGGGCAGACTTCCATCTGGCCAATTTAAGAATTTTTATCCTTAACTAAAACCAACTAGTAACCCAAATGCGTGTGTGTGTGTGTGTGTGTGTGTGTGCATGCACACACATATATGTGTGTTTGTGTATGTGTGTGAGGGGTGCATGTGTGTATGTTCCTGTCTTTTAATGTAACTATGACTTTATTCCTGTGTTAAATTGTTTCTACTGAATGTGAAGTTGAAATAAAGGGCTTTTAAACTTGCAGAGCTCCAGAAGAGTTGCTAGTGCATTAACTACAAATGCAAATTAACAGGCCTGCACCATGGGGACCACAGAGGTCATCTGACAAAAGATGAAACTGATTTCCTATATTTATGCATGCTAATAAATCAGTGGGGGAAAACATGCCCCCAGAACAAATTGGCCCTATCAGTTTTTTCAGGCATTTAGGCACTTGCAAAATACCTCCCTTAGCATCTTCATCAAAAAGCTCCAAAGATAAAAATAATAGAAACCTTCCCAGCTTAGTTATCTGCCTTTTTTGTCCTACCTAAAACTACAAGATGGTTGGGCTCAGTGGCTCATGCCTGTAATTCCAGCACTTTGGGAGGCCGAGGTGGGCAGATCACCTGAGGTCGGGAGTTCGAGACCAGCCTGACCAACATGGAGAAGCCCCATCTCTATTAAAAATACAAAATTAGCCGGGTGTGGTGGCACATGCCTATAATCCCAGATACTTGGGAGACTGAGGCAGAAGAATCGCTTGAACCCGGGAGGTGGAGGTTGTGGTGAGCTGAGATGGCGCCATTGCACTCCAGGCTGGGCAACAAGAGTAAAACTCTGTCTCAAAAAATAATAATAATACAAATAAATAAATAAATAAAAACTATAAGATTTCTGAAAATTTAGAATATTTAAGGATGGCTGTATTTTGCACTAATGGTAAAAACCACAATTACTTTTGCACCAACCTAGTAGATATGAGAAAGCTTCAGCTATGGAATCCAGTATTATTGATGGTTATCAGTTGCTCTGTGTTCCTGCCTTTTGCAAGTTTTGCTGGGCAAGTGTAATTCTTTCTTAAAGGAAACATTTAATCTCCCAGATGCCACTGCGGTCTTGAAACAGAGCAGATAAGCTTCATCAAGAACTATTTAGTAATGACTCTGTGTTCCAGCACGTCTCGACTGTAACACAGCTCCTCAAACCATTTGTAATTTGGGGATGGTTGCAAGTCTATTTCACATCAAACAATTAGAATAATTTAACCAGGATTATAACCAAATCCTCAGTGATATGATTCAGACTCAGTTCAGTGTGATTTCCAGAAGGATGAGAAGGGTCAGAGAAGACTGAGCTAGCCTGGGAGGAATTTGTAGGTAAGTGAAACTGACGCTGGGTCTTGAGGATGGACATGCTTTGAAAGGAAGTGAAGATCATTTCCTCTGAGCCATAGTTAGGAGAAGAGAAGGAACACTTTGGTGCTTTGGAGAAAATCAGAAAACAAAGACGAACCTTAGAACAGAGAATTTAGGTGGGTAAGTAGCAGTATATTAACCAAAGTGGCGACACTTTGTTTCCTAAACAGAAATCTAGGAATTTGTTGGAATGTGTACAATGAAACAAATAGACTATAAGGGAAAGATTTGAAATTGAGATTGTCAAAGAAAATCTGAGATATGTGTTTCTGTCACTACAGAGGACCTGAGCCAATCCAATATGGTGGCCAAGCTAGAGAGAATCCTTATATGAGTGCCAGGTAGGACTCTTATAGGGTCATCCATCATTATGAGAACAGGATTTTAGAAAGATTTTGAGTCAGGATGCTGTTACCAAGGTTGCAAATATCTCTGAAGATGTGGATTGCCGGATGTGGTGGCTCACACCTGTAATCCCAGTTCTTTGAAAGGCCAAAGCAGGTGGATGACTTGAGCTCAGGAGTTCGAGACCAGTCTGGTAAAAATGGCAAAACCCTGTCTCTATTAAAAATACAAAAATTAGCCGGGTTTGGTGGCGTGCACCTGTAGTCACAGTCACACAGGAGGCTGAGGCATGAGAATCTCTTGAAACTGGAGTGCCGCTGCACTCCAGCCTGAGTGATAAGAGTGAGATTTTGTTTCAAAAAATAAAAAAGATGTGGATTGATATCTTACTAGAAGAGCTTGATAAATATTTTTCTTCCAGGTCTGTAGGTTTGTCAAAGCACAGGGATCTTGTCAGCTCTGTTAATAGTTGTATCCCCAACACCTGACAGCACTTGGCAGAGTAGGCTTAATGCTGAAAAGGCTGAGAAAGGTACTCAGGAGAGACAAGAAGGAGGATACGCTGCAGGTAATACAGGCATACAATAAATTAAAAACAGGTTGTTCTTATCCACCAAGAAAACGTGAATTGTTTAATGGTTTTGACTTCAGTAACTGGCTACATAGTAGAGAATAAATGTAGAAAAACAATGTATTTGAGAGTATATTTGAATTGCTTTGAATCACAGAGCCCAATAAAACAATTGGAGATTAAAAGCTGCAGGTCAGAGAGGCAGAGCTGTCCCTGTTTCCTGTGCTTTTACAGGAAGTGCATTTTATAGAAAAGTCAGAGAGGAACTAAGGGAAACAGAGCTCTGAGCTGGTGAATTCACAGCAGCCTGGTGAAGCATTTCGGCTGCCTCTGAAGCTGGCCCTTCACACCCAAGGCTGCTTTTTTGGGACCTTGAAGTCAGTGCCCCAGCTGGTTGCAAGGCCTGGGGAGGCCCCACTGAAGAGGACGGCACCACGGGCCTGAGTCTAGAATGGTAAGAGGTTCTCAGTCTTTGATTGAGACATTTGTTGGTTGTTTGAGTCTAAACCCAATCTTTTCCCTTCTTCTTCATAATTGAAAAAAAACGTGTACAGACTTTTTAAAAACTTGTTCGTGCTTTTAGAGCATTCATTTGATTCTCTAAAGCTTTCCTTTAGATCTTCTCCAGATCATTACTAAACTTACTAGTGTAATTGACCAATCCCAAGACCTGGTGGTGTGACGGTGTGCTGGGATTTAGAGAGCCGGTCTAAAACTGCACGCTGGCACTATGTGGGTTTTCACAGGTTCCGCCCCAGTGGCAGAAAGCTCTCAGCCAAATGTATGTGAACCAAACAAAAGTCAGGGGCAGTGAGAATCAAAATTGGCTTCAATCATACTCTGAATATTGCTGTCATATGAGGATTCCAGCAGCCATGCAAAGTCTGAGATCCGTTTTGTGCTGCTCACTGGGGCCCAGTATCCGTTAAGGATTGTGGACATTCTGAACGCTGTCATTCTGCAAGCTCCGGGGGTATTTTTAGACGAGGCTTGTTCCTACAAATGAGGAAGTCTAGCAGATGGCTCTTCCGGCTGGAGTCTTTTTTTCCAGCTTTCCACCAACATAGTATGGAGACCACTCTGGAAAGACCTCTCTCTCTAAGGACAATGGAGGGAAAAGCTATTCTCAAAACACTGGGCAGCAGCTGCAGGGCTGGGGCTCTGAGAACCCTGTGCCAGTGGCTCATACATTTCACCCTGTCCACCCAGACTCTATGTAATTAATCAAACAGTGGGAGGCAGAAAGGAAGCTTGAGGTTAAGCACGAGTGGTCTTTTATCACACTACGTGAGCGAAGACATCTGTGGAGATGCACTCTCACTGTAGCCGATAAGAATGTGGTATTCGCTAACCAGAGAGAAAAGACTGGAGCATGTGGTTTTTGTCCGTGGAAGTATTTTATAGATGGTTTGCACCAGTTTTGTGAAAGACAGATCAAATTATTATTAATGAGGGAAAAGTGCCTTTAAAAAACTAAGTAGTCTTGCTATACTGTGTTGAGTACACTCGGCGTCATTTGGCCTCACATCTGATAGAAGAATCCTTTAGGGCTCAGAAAAGTCACCTTTGCAATAGAAAGCGTTTTCCAGGGATTCTCCCTTAAGAAGTCTATTTTACACACAGTGTAAAGACACAAAAACAACTTGATTGTAAGTCTGTGCTTTGATGGCAAGCTTCCCTTTCATTTTTAAATTTGATGTGGTTTTGCTCATGCCCTAGTTAAAGTGGCGATTTTCAAAAAGTACAGATTGTACAGGTTTCCAGGGCAGAGGCTTTTTAATGCAGTTCATAGGAAAGAATCATCAGTCCTAAGGTTTTGCTTTGTTTTATTTTATTTTATTTTTAAGTGGTTATTTTGAGAGCACACATTTTATTATGTGCTCATATATATATATATATATATATATATATATATATATATAATTGTATGTTTTTAAACTGTATATAAATGGCATCACACTTTAATTGAGCCTTTTGTAAACAACAGATCAATAGAGTCTTGCTCTGTCAGCCAGGCTGGAGTGCAGTGGTGCCATCTCAGCTTACTGCAACCTCCATCTCCCAGGTCTGAGTGATTCTCCTGCATTAGTCTCCTGAGTAGCTGGGACTACGGCTGTGTACCACCATGCCCGGCTAATTTTTTTGGTTGGTTTTTAGTGGAGATGGGGTTTCACCATGTTGGCCAGGGTGATCTCGAACTGGCCTCAGGTGATCCACCTGCCAATGCCTCCCAAAGTGCTGGGATTACAGGAGTAAGCCACCGCACCCAGCCTTAAGATTTTGCTGTTAAGCAAAAGGATTACCCACGTGTGTGTTAGACGTTATATCCCCATCTACAACGGAGCTTTCTAAATGCCTACTGGTTTTCTCTTTCTTTTTTTTTTTTTTTTTTTTTTTGTAAAGACAGGGTCTCACTGTGTTCCTTAGGCTGGTCTCAAACTTCCAGGCTCAAGTGATCCTCCAACCTCAGCCTCTTAAAGTGCTGGAATTACAGGGTTGGGCCACCATGCCTGGTCATCTATTGGGTTTTAGTGACCTGGTAGGAACCTGGATTTCTCGAGCTTTTCCAGTAGAGAAGCAGCAGTTAGATCCCAAAAGCAATGAAAATTCCACTTGTGACTTAGAAAATAAGATTTACTGAAGTCCACTTTGGGAGACTCCCTTCCTCCCTAACACACACACACACACACACACACACACACACACACATATACACACACACACATACACACACACACACCCTGCAGATAATTTATTCTGTAGTCACAGGGATAGACTGATTTTGTCTGTATTCACTTGATGAGAGTTTTGACAGCAATGACTTCTGCCTCTTAGTAACTATAGACAGAAGAATTAACTCCAAATTCTTAGAAGAGTAGTTGAGTCTATGATGCAACTGTTTCCAGCCACGAGGGTGCTCTGTGGTGGAACTAACCCTCGTAGAGACTGTCTGTTCCTGCTGTGGGGTCTGATGGAAATCTCACTGTGTTATTTTGTGTGGCTCTTGCCTCTCGGAGGCTCAAACACAGATCAATACGAGTAGCCACCCCCTGTCTTCACTCAGGCCCTTGTGATTTGCTTTCTTACTAGAAATGCTCATTTTCAGTGTATCAAATATTCCACACATGCAGGTGTTCCCTAAGATTTTTCAAATATTAACATTTTGCCATTCGCTTTCAATTTTTTTAAAAATAAAATATTATTGCTACAGTGGAAGATCCCTCCCTATTCAGTTTCCATTTCAACTTCCATTGCTACCCAGAGCAATCACTGTCTTGAAGTTGATGAGTAGCATTTACATTTTATTATGTGCTCAAAAAAATATATATATATCGTTATATGTTTTTAAGCTGTATATAAATGACATCACACTTTAATTGAGCCATTTACAAATTACTTTTAATACTCAGCATTTTAATAATTTTTTTCATATTGCTATGTTAAAATCCAGTTCACTTTTTTGACTGCTATAAAGTATCCCACTAAAAGACTATACCATACATTTTTCATTCCTTTGTTGAAGCACAGTTCGTTTGCAAGGTTGTTTGCTATTTGTAACATTGCGAACATCTTTCTCCACTTATAAGAGTTTCTTTAGATCTGTACTGCACAGTATGGTAGTCACTAGCTTAAAGTGTGGTTAGTCAGGGCCGGGCGCAGTGGCTCACGCCTGTAATCCCAGCACTTTGGGAGGCCAAGGCAGGCGGATCACAATGTCAGGAATTCAAGACCAGCATGATTAACATGTTGAAACCCTGTCTCTACTAAAAGTACAAAAGTTAGCTGGGTGTGGTGATGGGCACCTGTAATTCCAGCTACTTGGGAGGCTGAGAAAGGAGAATCTCTTGAACTGGGAGGCGAAGTTTGCAGTGAGCCGAGATAACGCCACTGCACTGCACTCCAGCCTGGGCTACAAAGTTAGACTTGGTCTCAAAAAAAAAAAATGTGGTTAGTCGGAATTGCAATGTGCATAAATATAAAATGTATGTCACATTTTAAAACTTAGAATGAAAAAATGGAATATCTCATTAATAATTGATATGTTATACTGATTTCAGGTTAAAATGACAATCTTTTGCATATATTATGTTAAATACAATATATTACTAAAATTATTTTTCCCGTTTATTTTACATTTTTAAAATGTGGCTACTAGAAAATTTAAAATTAGATATATGGCTTGCATTATATTTCTCTTGGACAAGACTGGTCAAGACCAGGAGTCAGTAATTGATTGCCCACATGCCAGCCATCTGTTTTTGTAAATAAAGCTTTATTAGAAAACATGCCACTAATTTGTATGGTGGCCTTCCAGCTACAATAGCAGTGTTATGTAGTTGCAACAGAGTCCGTATGGTTCATGAGCCTAAATTATTTACCATCTGGCCTTTTAAGAAAAAAGTTTGTTGACTCGTATTCTAGAGCAGTAATTTTTAACCTTTTTTAAAAAAACCATGACCCACAGTAAGAAACATATTTAATATCATGACCCAACAAACACACATATCTGAAACAAAAATTTTTCAAAACAAAGTTTCACAAATCCTTTCTATGTATTTTCATATTTTCTATTCTATTTTGTTAAAATAAACTGTTGGTCAGTAAACTGCTAGTGACCCACTAAAATGACCTAGGCATTCATTCATTACTAGTTATCTGAGTGGCACTGCTCAAGGATATATATCCAAAAATAGAGTAACTGGATTATAGGAATGTGTGTATTTAAGCTTATAAGATTAATCACATTGTTGTCCTGTGTGTGAGTTTACCAATCTACAGTCTCACAAACAGTGTAGGAGAGTTTCTATCTCCCTATATCTTTAGCAAAACCTGATCTTGCCAGTCCTATCTGATGGGTATGAAATAAAATTTTGTTTTATTTATAATCAGATCGTTCACAAATGTAATCATCTTTTCATGTGTTGAGTGGCCTTTCATGTTCCATTTGTGAGTTGCTGGTTCATTTCCATTGCCCTTTTAAAAATAGAGTCGTTTGTCTGTTTCTTAGATTTATAGACACTTTTTCTATTCTGTATACCAATACTCTTATTAGTTATGTGGGTTGCAAAGATGTGAGTTGGCCACTCCAAGGATTGTCTTATTGATTTTCTTTGTTTTAGACAGAGTTTTACTCTATCGCCAGTCTGGAGTGCAGTGACACATTCTTGGCTCACTGCAACCTCTGGGGTTCAGTTGATTCTCCTGCCTCAGCCTCCCAAGTAGCTGGGACTACACGTATGCACCACCACATCCACATAATTTTTGTATTTTTAGTAGAGATAGGGTTTCACCATGTTGACCAGTATGGTCTTGATCTCTTGACCTCGTGATCTGCCCACCTTGGCCTCCCAGAGTGGTGGGATTACAGGCGTAAGCCACCACACCTGACCCTTTTTTGCTTTTTAATGGTGCCTTTTATTTTATCAGGCAGAAGTTTTAAATTTTAAAATAGATTTATCTATCTTTTTCTTTATATTGCTATTTTTTAACTCTTATTTTAAAAATTGTTTCATACTCCAAGGTCACAAAGTTCTCTCTGCTATTTTTTCTGATGAATTTAAAATTTAGTGGGTGTTTCTTTTCTGTTGAAACTTTGTGTTTCTATATAGTATGAGATATGTCTCTACTTTCTTTTTTCTTCATAACGTGTGTGTGTGTGTGTGTGTGTGTGTGTGTATATTTTTGAGATACTGTTTCACTGTCACCTAGGCTGGAGTGCAGTGGCACCATCGTGACTCACTACAACCTCTGCCTCCTGGGTTTAAGTGATTCTACTCTCTCAGTCTCCCAAATAGCTGGGATTACAGGCATGTGCTACTATGCCCAGCTAAGCTTTTGTATTATTAGTAGAGAGGGGTTGACCTGTTGGCCAGGCTGGTCTCAAACTCCTGATCTCAGGTGATCCACCCACCTTGGCCTCCAAAAGTTCTGGGATTACAAGAGGGAGCCACCACGCCCAGCATCATTTTATAATTCTAATTTAACCTTTATACCCAAATTGGACAAGGACAGGACAAGAAAGAAAAATTATGGGCTAACCTGTATTTGAATGAAAATGTAAAAATCCTAAATATTAGTAAAACTGAATCCAATAATATATAGTAAAATAAGTTCATTCAACATGTGCAAGCATGGCTTAATTAAGAAAAGCTATTAACATAACTCATCACATTCACAGAGTAAAGGAGAAACATGATACAATTTTTTCCCATAGATGTAGAAAAGACATGTGATAAACCCTAATAAACACAAAATGATTGTAAAATACAAAACTCCTAGAAAACCTGAAATAGAAATAAACATCCTGACCCTGATAAAGAGCATCTACCAAAACCTATAGCAAACATACACTTAGTATTAAAGCGTCCCTTGTACTGCCTATGTGTGGAGTTCCCTCTTTGTATCTGGCACCTGAGAATTTTTCTTTATTTTAGTCTTGGCTGTTACTTTAAGTATTGTGTGTGTGCATATGTATATGAATATATATATGCTCATACATACACATATTTATGTATTTTTTAGTTTTGTCTATCTCCATACATTTTATGAAGTTTGTGGAATGGGAAACTGTGTCAGCTCCATAGCTATGGTGTTAGAGTTTCTCCCTTAGTGATTTTCTGGGCCTGAAGATCAAGAAACTCTAGAGACCACTTTGGATGGGGGCAAAGTAGTGGGATAGCCACAGAGCTGGCTTCTCTCCTAGACTGAGGATTTGTTATGCGTAACTTTATATCCTGGCTTCCCTTGGAGAAAACTATTAGTGATTGATCTGATGTGGATATAAGAATATTGTAAGAAACTGTCTTTGATTTTATTTTTCCAGGAGGTTAGATAAAGATCAGCTGCTGCCATAGCATTTCCTAAGGAACTGATATTTTCAAGATTCCCACAGCGATACTGAGATACAAAGATGAAGATTAGTCGTAATGTTGCCGTCACTGTCACACTTTATTTGACAGCTTTAAAACATTTTTTAAAGGTGATTCTAAGGATTGGGAGTGGGGAGAGGGACGTGTTTTCTAAGGACCACTTTTTGTGATAGCAAACAAACTTTAAACTCTTCTGTTAATAAACAAGGGATTCCCGTGACTATGAAAGTTAAAATAGGGCCTGGCAATGTAGAACACAAAGAACAGCCAATACATTCCTGACTGTAAGGTCAAGTTCATTACGTAAGAGAGTTCTGATGCCAAATCAATACTGTATTGTGTGTTTACCAAAGCAGATATTGTGATATGGATCTGCTGTAGTAGGAACAGGAATGTCATCAGGAAATATTAGTTCAGACAAATGTGGGTTTCCACCAGCAGGGAAAGAACCGGACCTAGTGTGATCTGTCTCCCTTCACAGTGGTAATGTCAGGTCAGAAGTGAATATTCATGTGGCCCTTGGAAAGTGAGAAGGAGAAATCAATAAGCTAAACACCTAACCTAATAATAGACTGTTTTCTCCAATGTGAGTGATTTTCTCTTGAAGTTGGTATTTCTATCCTTGATCTGTTGGTGATGCTATTTAGAGATACAACGAAAGATTTCATAGAAAAGCAAAAGGTAGATTCCATTGTTCCGGAATATTGGTTATGTCAACTTGGTTCTATCTAAGCATGTCACTGGAAGTCTGGTTCACATTTAAAGTTTTCCTTAATTCCAAGAAACATTCTAGACCCTTTGAAGCTTTGGCAAAAGAGTACCAGGCAAAAAAAAAAAAAAAAAAAAAAAAAATCCCACTTTTAAAGGCCTAGTTTGCAATTCATTTGTCCTGGAATCTTGCAAAAACAACCCAACCTTTGTATATCTCTATACATTGGTGTGTATGATAATGTTTTGATTTCTATACATTGGTGTGTATGATTTTTTTAATTTCTATACATCAGTGTGTATGATAATGTTTTTATTATTTTTTGTAGAGATTTTACACAGGATATAATAGGTGACACAAATGTTTTGGCAGATGGGGTCAGAATATGGAAGCAATTCCTTCCATATAAGAATTCTTGCTCTTGTTTAAATTTAATAATCACTTCTCCTAACCACACTCAGGAAATCTCCTGTCATTCATGTGCTGCATAAGGTTCCAGAAGAACCCCTCTACTGTCTCCCTAAAATCTTTTTTTATTTAATAAACTTGTTGACATTGGCCAGGTTTCAAGAGTGTAGTAGGTTCATGATCCATCAGCCTGGTTTCTGAATGGAACCCAAATGAGTTATTTGTATTGTTTGTTCCTACCTTTTCCAGGCACCTTTTAAAAATGAACAAGAGCAGCTCTGATTTGGAAAAAGTGAGCCAGGGCTCTGCAGAGAGCCTCAGTCCATCCTTCAGGGGTGTCCACGTCAGCTTCACCACCGGCTCCACAGACAGCTTGGCCTCAGACTCCAGGACCTGCAGTGATGGAGGTAACAAACTTGATCTTGACCAAGAGGCTTAGATTCTGCTGGACCTACAGGCCAGTCCTGGGTTGCTTGCAGGATTTGAAAGGGCTGAGCAAGGGCTTGGTCCTGCTCTCTCCATGAAGTAGACTTTTCCAAGGAGCTGTTGAAGTCAGTTACCTACTGAATATATGGCAAGCCAGCCCATTCATATTGCTTTATCTAAATGATAAGTGTGTGGACATGGCAACATGGTGAGACAAAGATGAGGTTGAAAATTGCCTGCTTTCCTGGGTAAGGAACCATCTATGTTCCGGTCTGCTTTCTATTTTTGTCCTCAGGATTAGTCCTAAGCCACGCATTCTCACCATCTCTTTCTCTCTCCTTTGCATGTACCTGTGTAAGTACACACATGCACTTACTGAACACAGCAGATGTTTACATAATGTTGGCTGAATTAAGCCTGAAGACTTCATTAGGCCACCATCTAGCCTACTTTTTGGATTAAGTTCTAAGGCCTGTGGGTGGATATGTCTTCCGTCGGGAATGTCCCTAAAAAGGAACTCTTGTTTTTCCATAGTTGTGACCTGGATGGGTCACATTTAAAACCTCTCACTCTTTCAACATTCTTTGTGCATGTGTCCTCTCCTGTATTTCTCTTAGACATGCGTTAGCCTGTTGGATTTAGACTTGTACCCACATGACTTCCTTTCTCACTCCTGTGGGAGTATTTCTTCTCAGTAGACAATGACATGGTAGAGGGTTCCACTATAAATTTACTGTCAGCAACATTTTTCTACCTAAATGATAAGTACAGGCTAAGACAAAAGTGTGTGTTCTGATAAACTCTTACTTAAAAACAGGAAATATCTTCGTCTTTATTTAGAAGGAATGTAGCAACAACAGATTTTCTTTTACTGTAGATTTTTCTAGGCTCTTATCTTCTCCCTTTTCCCAGCCCTTTGTACAACAAATTTTAAAAGGCAGATTATTTCAGACAGGGCAAGACATCTCGACCACAAGCCCCTGTGCTGGTTAGCTCTGATCAACTCACTTGGAGACTGTAACCAGGTCTCGGGAGTGATCTACAGTGAACCATCAGCCACCAGCCAGCGGGTGTCAGGAGAACTGGACTTCATGCCTTCACCACCTTGTTTCCCAGAACCAGTAAATCATGATGAACCCTCGCAGGGTTCCTAAGAACTTACTAGGAAAGATAAGGTTAAAACACATGACAAGTTGGTGGGTGGGATAAGGTAGGAAATTGAGCAGCCCAGAAGATGAGTGCTTCTTATAAAGCCTTCCAGAAGAGAGAAAAATCAGTGAAGTCTGATGGAGGGTTTGGAGAAGGTGTTATGGGAACATGGGACTTAGAGATTATGTCTGAAATGTGGTCAGAATTGGGGAGGTAACCGGTAAAGAGGAGAGGGCTTTCCAAGTTCAGAAAACAATAAAAGAGAAACAAAGCCACAGGGATGGCAGTGTATATGGAAGAAGGATGAGACCAGTCTGACACACTTCAACAGCCATCGGCAAGGGGAAATGGGACATAAGCTTGGTGGGAAGCAGGGGCTCAGTTAAACATGGCTCTCACAGCAGTCTGTGCAGGTGGGAGACAGAGAGCTGCTGGAGGTTTGTGAATTCAATGGGGAAACCTCTTCAAACATTTTCTCATATTCGTTTCTGAATAGCATGAATTAAAATGAATATATTGCCATGGTATTCCTTTATCACAAGCTAGTTGTTCAGTGGAAATGCCCTTCAAAACTTGGACTCCCAGGTCAACAAGAAGATATGTACCTTGTCAGTGGACTCTGGCCCCTGAGAGCCAGCCATTTCTGTCTGTGTTCCTGGGCTTGGCTCTGTACCCGGAACCATATTTTGAAACTGGCGAGAGACCAAAGGCATGACATTCTCTCTCTCTCTCTCTCTGTCTTTCTCTCTTTCTGTCTCTCACTCTGTCTTCTTTTTGGCATCTTTTAAACATTAATCATTAATCTGGAGAATATACAGAACCACTGGTCATATAATATGATAAATCCTTCATTCACTTCTCACCACTTACCAAGGCAGCTTAAATCTGTTATTGTACACTTATCTTACAATCCCATGGGTCCTTAACTCACTTTTATCTTGTAACTGAAATATTTACCCATTGCAACTTTGGTGACTGTTAGGCATGACAGAATGGATCCAAATAGAAAGCAGAACCAGTTTATACTGAAGTTCTTTGAAAATTGACTGCATTGTCTGCCTTTTGAAGATTATACATTAAGCCAAAAGACACCATTAGACTCTACATTTATTTTGTCAGTAAGAATCTGCTAGTGAAAACTGTGCATTTCATTGACTTTTTTCATACACAGCGTAGGCTGGCCTGAATGAGCTGAGGAAAAAGTCATTCCAGGACATCTTGGAATTGTATCAGGGTTAATGGCTATAGTTAGTGATTTAGGTTTTATGCCCCCCACAATCCCCCCACAAGAACAGGTTTAAGTTGTATAAGGAAAACCTAATAGAAATCTCTAACTTCGTTACATTTTTTAAACAGATGTTTACTCTAAATGTTACAGTGGCAAAATGCCTCTTTTGTATCAATGTTAATTTCACCTCTTTATACTTGTATCGGATTTCATATTCCTCCAGTGCATCTGTTATCCCATTTGTCCAATTCAATTGAACAGCCAATCAACTCAGTGCAAGGAAAATTTGTCAAAGCAGTTGTTTGGTTTATGCTTGGTTTGGGGACAGGCTGCATGTGTCAGGACAGATCCGTGAAGGCTGCCAAGGGGAAGATTTCTGTAGGGAATGAACAGGTTGGATGTGTGAGGGAAATGATGATCAGAAATGGTCATCAGGAGACCCTTTTGCTTTAAGTGGTTACTTGTAAATATGCAAACCTAATGTCTCATTGAGATCATTTCCCTCTTTGATGTAGGATAACATTAAAATTCAATTCAGCAGTTCAGCAAACATTTCTGAATGCCAGGAGATTAGGGAGATTAGAGAGTTCTCTGTTGAACTGAAACCGTTAGCACCAGCAATAGATAAGAGATCTGAAAATACGGTTCGTATAGATATTCTCACTCACATGACTACATGTACCAGGGCGGTGATATCATTCTTATTTTTATAGCTGGCAAACCAGAGATACAGGACACGAGTTAAATATATTGACACTAGTCAGTCAGCTTGTTTTTCTCAACAAGCTACTACTGGCAAATTTTTAAAATGTGTATATTAATTCAGTCATTCATTTTATAGATATTGTTGAGTACAAACTCTGTGCTTAGTACAATTCTAGATGCTGAAGTTTCAGCAATGGAAATGATTCCCAGTCCCTTCAAGGGGCTTACATTCTGGTAGGGAGAGAGAGACAATAAGAAAGATAAGATGTAAAGTAGCTGCTGGTCACAGGGCAGTGAGTGCTGGGAGAAAAATCAGGCCAGAAGCAGGGTGAAGAGGGGTGGGAGTGCCTCAAAGGAAAAGACATTTATTTTTTAAAATTTCCTGTGGCCTGAGCTATAATATCACTGAAGTAAAGCTTCAACTTAATTTAAACCTTCCCCATTAAACTGAATTTTAAAACATATGTTATTGCTCCGATAAAGTTAATACTTTTTTTTTTTTTTATTGTACTTTAGGTTCTGGGGTACATGTGCAGATCATGCAGGGTTGTTGCACAGGTACACACATGGCAAGGTGGTTTGCTGCCTCCATCCCCCGTCACCTTTATCTGGCATTTCTCTTTCTCCCCATGTTATCCCTCCCCAACCTCCCCACTCACCGCTGTCCTTCCCCTAGCCACCCCCTCAACAGACCCCAGTGTGTGATACTCTCCTCCCTGTGTCCATGTGTTAAGTTAATACACTTTTAATAAGAATTCAAACAACGTAGAAAGGCATAAAATGAAAAGTCAGTTTTCTGACACCCCATTCCCAGCTCCTACCACAACTTTTAAGATTTTTTTCTGTATCATCCCCAAAATGGGTATCCATATGTCAAATAGAAAATTCAGTTCTAGACATTTTTGCACTTAGAGCTTGAGGCCTTTCCAATCAGAACCCCTAGGACTGCCCCACTTTTCAAAATTGCTGCTTATTTTTTCATTGCATGAATTGGTTATAAATCCTTCTCTTGGTGATACATGTCTAGGTTGATTTCATTGCAAGACTTACAATAAGACTCTGTGCCATACATTGGCATGACTGGGTGAGCAAATCTATAAGATAAATCCTTAGAAGTGGAACTGACGTATCAAACTGTATGTGTATGTTACAGATAATATCAAAGTATCCTCTAAAAACATCAATTTACTTTTCTATTAACAGCATCTAAAAAATGCTTCTTTTTTGGAGACAGAGTCTTGCTCTGTTGCTGAGGCTGGGGTGCAGTGGCGCAATCTCTGCTCGCCGCAAGCTCCACCTCCAGGGATCAAGCAGTTCTCCTGCCTCAGCAGCTAGGACTGCAGGCATGCCACTATGCCTGGCTAATTTTTGTATTTTTAGTAGAGACGGAGTTTCGCCATGTTGGCCAGGCTTGTCTCAAACGCCTGACCTCAAGTGATCTGCTCACCTCGGCCTCCCAAAGTGCTGGGATTATTTGGTATGAGCCACTTCACCTGGCCTGGAAAGTGCTTTGAATTAACTTTTAATTTTACTAACTTGAAAGAAAACCCTTAATGATTATGTTATAACAGGAGATTGAAAGATCACAATTCCAGAACCACATGTGAGCTGTAGGCATGGCATTCAAGGTACCTAGATAGAGCCTGTTTTCCAAAGTGAGACAGAGCTTTCTCTTCTTTTGCATGCAAATCACATTCACATCTTGATTATTGTTTCCTGGGATGATTAAGTGGTCTGGAAAGACTCCTCAGGAATGCCACATTTTCCATCCAGTTGTAAAATGCTAATAACCTGCTTCCAGTTTCAGACCACGTTTATCTTCTTGAAAAAAGCAAAGCATTCTTTAAAATAAAGGCTTTGCTTTTTTTGTTTTTGTTTTTGTTTTTTTTTTTAGACCTAGTCTCACTTGGTTGCCCAGGCTGGAGTATAGTGGTGCAATCTTAGCTCACTGCAACCTTCACCTCCTGGTTCAAGAGATTATTGTGCCTCAGTAGCTGGGATTACAGGCATGCACCACTATACCCAGCTAATTTTTGTATTGTTAGTAGAGACGGGGTTTCAGCATGTTGGCCAGGCTGTTCTGGAACTCCTGACCTCAGATGATCCACCACCTCAGCCTCCCAAAGTGCTGAGATTACAGGCATGAGTCACCGCACCTGCCTGCTTTGCTTTTTGTTTTTGTTTTTTCTGCTAAACTTAATATTGAGCTTGCTCTGTTTGAGGAACCAAACAAGATGTTACAAAGCATTACTTCAGAGGAACAAGTCCACGTGAAACCAAAGCATCCCTCAGCCCCACCCTTCACACTCTCTGATGGAGGAACAGTTAATGGAGGTTGGCAGAAACCTGCATGACAGTCATTTCCTGGGTGATATTGGCAAGGTGCCCATGCAGATTGCTTTAGTTTTCTCACCTCTCACATGAGGGAATTGCACTAGGCCACAGGCCACAGGGTATTGGTGAGGTTTTCTCCATGCAAATTCCACTTGCTTTACCTTACATAAAGTTGGAGAATGGGCAAACACAAAGCTAAGGGTTTGAGGAAACTTATCTGGGACGCTGCCCTTTGCTTCTGCATTTGTTCTGACCCAGCTGCTATCAAACAGCAGAGCTGTGCACAGAAAGAGCCAAAACAGGACTGACCACGTCCTCTGTCAGCTCAGCTCTCATTTTGGCTACAGAGAACAATGCAAGTGCCTATTAAAATCCAGCAAGAAGAGAGGACTCTATAATAAGAAAAACCCCAGAGTACCACGTTTGAACTTCTGGCCTGCATTTCTGCAGAGAGGTTAAGCTGTTCTTCCCAACCACTGAAATCCTGATTTCCCATCTCTGCTTTCAGAATATAATGACACCAAACTTGTGCACCTTCCCTTTTTAAGTGTTTCCCACTAGAAACGCTTTCCCTTTTCTGAAGCACATTCATTAAAGGCGCGCAGGGTGTTTGTTGTACTCTATAGCCAAGAACTTCCTTTAAATGCAGAATTGGAAATTGAAAGGAAAACTTAGGACCTGAGGTTTGGAGCCCTCTGGCCCAATTAGTATCAAAATTATTAAAAACCTACCAGTGAGGCAACTGGAGACGTAGGCCAAGATCCCAGAAAAATGTTCGCCCCTCTTCCCTCCTTTACACCCTTAATTGTAAGGCAGAATTTGGAAGCAGCAATCCAACACTAGCATCAAACCAGAATGTGCTTGAATTAGTCTCCTGTCCCGTTGGATCCAAGTCCTGAGAACAGGGGCTGTCGTCTAAAGTTGTTGAAGATTTTTTAGGCAAACTTTTCCGAACCAGTGGTTTGCCTGTGAATTTGGAACTATTTTAGGTGTCAGGGTATATTTGTTCCCTATTCTTTCCGGCTTTCCTAAATCCAGAGTGTGGCAGCTGCTGCAAACAGTGAGAACATAGCTGCTGTGTTGCCTAAGGCTGTGTTTGCGGAGAGACAGTTCCCCAGGTAAGAGTCAAGAGAATGAGCCAGAGGAGGTCTTTAGGAGTCCCTTCAGATTCCATAGAAGACAGCTGCCATTTGCCATTTGGTGAAGAAATCAGTTTCATCTAGAAGGACCACATGTTAGCATCTATTTCAAAGTAGCCCCAAGAATATTAACAGCTTAGAAGCTATAGGATCCTGAGAGGCCTGGAGTTGGCCTGGAGGTGGTGGGGCAGGAATGGGGGCTCCAAGAGTGAATTCTGGCCTCTTACCAGCTGTCATTCCACACCTGGATAGTTTTAAGGATCTGTAAGCTCAGAGGAAGGATGCATTAGGTTGGAATGTGGTATGCTTGTCAATAGCACCAGGTCCATCTTTTCTAAATACAAATATAACAGCCAGAGTGCGATGGCTCATGCCTGTAATCAATCCCAGCACTTGGTGAGACAGGCGGGTGGATCACCTGAAGGTCAGGAGTTCAAGACCAGCCTGGCCAACATGGTAAAATCCCATCTCTGTTAAAAATACAAAAAATTAGCTGGGTATGGGTATGGTGGCAGGTGCTTGTAATCTTACCTACTCAGGAGGCTGATACAGGAGAACCACTTGAACACAGGAGGCAGAGTTTGCAATGAGCCAAGATTGTACCATTGCACTCCAGCCTTGGCAACAGGAGCAAAAATTTGTCTCAAAAAAAAAAAAAAAAAGAAAAAAGAAATTATAACATGTGTACATAATGCCCAGTTATCCCTCTCAAGTCCACAATGCACGGGAGCTGTACTTCACCTGATGAGGTTTGTGTAGCTACAGACCTTTACTTCTGCTGAGAAGGGCGTGGTTAGGGAAGGTTTGGTTATGCAGTGCTATCTCTGATGAGTATGGGTATAATGCGGTGAGTATTGAGTTTGGTACCGCAAACTTACATCATCTAAGAAATAAAGAAAAATTAGTAAGTGCGTGTGCTAATCCTTGAAGTCAAGCTTCCTTGTGACCCCTTGTCAGATTTACCTAAGTAGTTAAGGGTGTATATCTGATCAAAGTCACTGACCAGCAGCTCCCACAGACAAGCAAGAGGGAACAGTGAAAGGAGAAAATCACTTCTTTCCAGCTGCCTGAACACGCAAAGTGTTTTTTGTGCTGAGACCTACCATACAGTCTAAAGCAGAACCACTTGATTCTCTGGTCACCTAGGGAATTAGAAGTGTTACCGATTATGTTGTTAAAAGATCCCTGGTCTCCTCCCAGATTGGAAAATGTACCAGTGGCAATTTGTGGGAACTAGAGATAGAAGGAAGAACAATTGAAGCAAGATAAGGATCTGCCTAGAGGTATTTTGTTTCAGGGCAACTTTGAGACAAAATGCACGTTTAGAGAGAGTAGCTGAAATTATAGACTATTGGTGTTGCAAGGGGCCTTCACAAAGATGTAATCGGTCATTTTCTAAAGGAGGAAACTTAGGCCGGGCGGGCTGATAGCTGGTGAAGTGTCACTCCACTGCTCACCCTCAAACTGGAGCAGAAGCAGAAAGGGGCATGGTGGTGGCATCAGGGATCCCTGTATTAAAGACAAGGAAGACAAAACCAATAAAGATGGGGAAATAAGCCTAAGGCTTAGAGAGGAGGCTAGCCAGGAAAATTGATCTGTTATGAACCTCCCTGGCTGACTGGACTTGGGATGGGAAGGAGTCCTGACCATAGGCAGGTTGTCCTTGTCTCTGAGGGCACTGATGAAAGCATTGACTAGGGCTCTGATCACACCCCAATCCCATCCCCCACCTTTGACTTCTGCTGTGTTGGTGATAAATTGAGAATCAGATGCCTCAGTGGTGATGGTTTCTGCTGTCTAGAATGTGGCAAGGTCAGGAAGTGGATGTGTGCCCACGGCTCCCAGTCCTCCTGCTCATCAGGCTGGGAGTTTGGTGGCTGAGGCTTACTGTCCTTTGAGAGCCCCGTAAATAGGTGGTCTTGCCCTCCTTTCTTTATCCAGAAGCTGATAAGTGATCATCCTCCTCCTCTCAGCCCCTTCTGCTTGAGGGAGGAGGGAGAGGAAGTGAATCATCTGCTCTAGCCTCCATCTGTCCCTGTGGCTTTCCTGGGGAGCGTGGGATGGGGAGACCTGTGGACTGAAGGGTTTCAGCACCTGCTGAGATCACTGCCATATGGATCTTCCCTCCTCTTGCTCGCTATTTCTTGTGCACTCTTCATTCTGACTACTGAGGGGAGAATTCATGGGCATATAAAACTGACTGGTCCAGACTGCACGACCACTGCTTGATTTATTATTAACTTGAGCCCTCCTGGAAGGCGTATAAATCACGCACTCAGCCTGCTGGCAAGGGCCCCACATGTCACTAGCAGGTGGGCAGGACAACTCCCTATGATCTTAATAAACCACAGGGAAACAAGGATTGCTTACTGCAATGGGGAAGTGGGCAAGGGGAGCTTGAGAAACACCATGCTCCTTCCTGAAACTCTTTTTTCTTGAGACAATCTCACTCTAGCCCAGGTGGGAGTGCGGTGGCACAATCTCAGCTCACTGCAATTTCTGCCTCCCAGGTTCAAGCCATCCTCTCCCCTCAGCCTCCTATCTAGAACTATAGTTGTGTGACACCACACCCAGCTAATTTTTGTATTTTTTTGTAGAGTCAGGGGTTCGATATGTTGCCCAGGCTGGGAACTTCTGAGCTCAAGGGATCCTCCAGCCTCAGCTTCCCAAAGTGCTGAGATTACAGGCATGAATCGCTGCAACCAGCCCCTCTTGAGTCTTATGGCAAATTATACAGCCCGGGTTTAAGTGATTCTCCTGCCTCAGCCTCCCAAGTAACTGGGATTACAGGCATCCACCACCATGCCAGCTAATTTTTGTATTTTTAGTAGAGACAGGGATTTCACCATGTTGGTCAGGCTGGTCTCGAACTCCTGCCCTCAGGTGATTCACCTACGTGGGCCTCCCAAGGTGCTGGTATTACAGGCATGAGCCGCCACATCCAGCCAAAAGGGAGAATTTTGCCATTGGCCAGTGATACCCTCTATAAATCTGACCTTAAAAAAATCCACTGAAACCACACATGTTCAAATTTGTTATTGCTGTTGCAGCATTGTCTGCAAAATATTGTAAACAATTTAAGTGTCCATCAAGAAGGGATGGTTAAATAAATTATGCATATGATGATATACTATGATACATAGTATATCATATTATGTATATGGTGATATACTATGGTAAGACTGTTTAAAATAATTAAATAGATCTGCACATTTGATTTTTAAAAATCTCTGCAGGATGTGAAAGAAAAGCATTATTCCAAACAGTGGCCACTGTTTGATCTCTTCTATGTAAGTGTGTGTGTGTGTGTGTGTGTGTGTGTGTGTGTGTGAAAGTGTATGTGTGAGTGTGTGTGTGTGTGTGAGTGTGTGTGTGTGTGTATGTGTGTGTGTGTGTGTGTGTGTGCCTGCATTGTTTGGATTGCTGAAGAGATGCATGAAACGCTACTGGCAGTGGTTTCCTCTGATAAGAGGGGCTGGGGACTGAGGGACAGGCCAGGAGGAAGACTTGATTGTCAATGTATACCTTTTTTGCGTTTTGATTTTTTCCACTGTGCGTATATTGTCTATCCGAGAAATAGGAAGTAAAATAAAATTAATTGCTTTGATCAAAAAAATAAAAAATAAAGGAACAAACGTCTTCAGGCTCCTGGAATTGAGGGATATCGGCCTTGGCCTGATGGTTTCTGTGTCTCCTCTTCAGGTCCTTCGTCTGAGCTGGCTCACTCGCCCACCAACAGCGGGAAGAAGCTCTTTGCTCCTGTTCCATTTCCTTCAGGCTCCACTGAGGACGTGTCCTCCAGTGGACCCCTGCAGCCCCCTCCGCTCCCCCAGAAAAAGATAGTGAGCCGGGCAGCCTCTTCACCGGATGGCTTCTTCTGGACCCAAGGCTCCCCGAAGCCCCGAACAGCAAGCCCCAAGCTAAACCTAAGCCACTCAGAAACCAACGTCCATGACGAGTCTCACTTTAGCTATTCATTGAGCTCCGGAAACCGCCACCATCCTGTCTTCTCCTCTTCTGAGCCTCTGGAGAAAGCTTTCAAAGGCAGTGGCCACTGGGTTCCAGCAGCAGGGCTATCAGGCAGTAGAAGTGGCTGCGGGAGCCCTGGCCTCCAGTGCAAAGGGGCCCCCTCCGCCTCGTCCTCCCAGCTGAGTGTGTCCAGTCAAGCCTCCACCGGTAGCACCCAGCTTCAGCTGCATGGTCTCCTGAGCAGCATCAGCAGCAAGGAGGGCACCTATGCCAAGCTGGGGGGACTCTACACCCAGTCTCTGGCCCGCCTCGTTGCCAAATGTGAGGACCTCTTTATGGGTGGCCAGAAAAAGGAGCTCCACTTCAATGAGAATAACTGGTCACTCTTCAAGCTGACTTGTAACAAGCCCTGCTGTGACTCGGGGGATGCCATTTATTACTGTGCCACCTGCTCCGAGGACCCCGGCAGCACCTATGCTGTGAAAGTAGGTACCTCTCCCTCCTTCCATTCTGCTGTGCCACTGGCTGGTGCTGGCTTGGGCAGAACTATGGCTTTAGCAAGTCATTTTACCTGTCTGGGCATTAGGAGGGGAGTTCATTCCTAAGCATTCTTTTTTTTTTTTTTTTTTTTTTTTTTTTTTTTGACAGAGTCTTGCTCTGTCACCCAAGTTGGAGTGCAGTGGTGCGATTTTGGCTCACTGCAGCCTCCATCTCCCAGGTTCAAGTGATTCTCCTGCCTCAGCCTCCCAAGTAGCTGGGACTACAGGAGCATGCCATTACGCCCAGCTATTTTTTTTTTTTTTTGTATTTTTAGTAGAGACAGGGTTTCACCGTGTTAGCCAGGATGGTCTCCATCTCCTGATCTCGTGATCTGTCCACCTCAACCTCCCAAAGTGCTGGGATTACAGTATTACAGTCGTGAGCCACTGTGCCTGGCCTTTTTTTTTTTTTTTTTTTTTTTTTTTGAGATGGAGTCCCGCTCTGTTGCCTAGGATGGAGGAGAGTGGCATGATCTTGGCTCACTACAGCCTCCACCTCCCAGGTCAAAGTGATTCTCCTGCCTCAGCCTCCCGAGTAACTGGGATTATCCATGTGCATCACCATGCCCAGCTAATTTTTGTATTTTCAGTAAAGATGGTGTTTCCCCATGTGGGCCAGGCTGGTCTTGAACTCCTGACCTCAGATGATCCACCCACCTTGGCCTCCTGAAGTGCTGGGATTACAGGTGTGAGCCACCGCCCTGGCCCCTAAGCATTCTTTTAACACTTAATGCTCAATGACTTCACTCCCTCTCTCTGCCCAGGACATGGCACAATGAAATTTGTAGTATGAATATATGACATTTTCTGTGCTTTTGGGGATACACATATATGATCTAACTGGGATGAGAAAACAGTTGCTTTTTAGTGCAACAGAGAGTTTATTTATTTATTAACCAGGTTTTTACTGAGTGCCTACTGTATGCCAGGTATTTTGCCACAATCAGAGTATGTAGAGGTGAATATAAGCTTCCTTACAGAGCTTATAATATAGTGAGGGAGATGGATAATGAAGAGCCAGAAGGAACATTCGACCTAAGAATCATCTTGAACAATAATAGTAATAATATTATTTGTGTGAACATTCACTTTACAACCAGACTCTCGGCTGGGAGTATTAACCACATTACCTCTAATCCTAACAGTAATCCTACAGGTTAGGTAGGTTTTACGGATGAGGAATCTGAGGCTCAAAGTAGCTAAGTAATTTGCCCATACCTAGTTGGTGGCTGGAGTAGATTTGAGTTCTGGCATGTCTGTCTCTCCAAAATCTAAGTTATGTCCCTACCAGTTAAGATAAATGAAGTTCAGAGACATTAAGTGATGAGCTCAAGGTAGCACAGCTCTTTAACCTTTGCTGCTGGATCAGGGATGTCCACCCGCACTGCACTGCCCTCTCAGAGCACAGCTCTGTGTGAGCTGGTTGAGTCATCTGCACCCATTTGAGCCACTGGGGTCTCTACTATGCTCTCCAGTCCTTCCTGTGGCCCTATTTCTCATCCTCTTTTGCTGCTCCTTGAATACCTTTTGAGTCCCTGGCCCTTCTATAAATGTAGGCTATTATTGGGAGTAAGGAGGGAAACTCTGAGCTGTCTTCTCTCATCACCTGCCCTAAGACATGACATTGTTTTTATTTTCCAGTTAGAAAAGTATAAAGAATTAGCTAATCTGAAATGGCCTTGAGGGGATAGCTTGCTTACCAGCAATTTTAAAAAATAATATTGTTAGCATTTAAAAAATAATAATATTAAATAATATTTAAGTAATAATACTATTATTACTATTAATAATATTATTCAGTATATTTAAATATATGGTTGGTAGTAATACTAATATTCAGCATATATTATTTATAGTTATTTATTATTTATATATACTGAATAATATTATCAGTAGTAATAGTATTACTATAAATAATATATACCAGGCTGGGCGTGATGGCTCACACCTGTAATCCCTGCATTTTGGGAGTCCTAAGCAGGCAGATGACAAGGTCAGGAGATCAAGACTATCCTGGCCAACATGATGAAACCTGTCTCTACTACAAATACAAAAAATTAGCCCAGCATAGCAGCGCACGCCTGTAGTTTCAGCTATTTGGGAGGCCGAGGCAGGAGAATTGCTTGAATTTGGGAGGCAAAGGCTGCAGTGAGCCGAAATCAGGCCACTACTCTCCAGCCTGGGCAACAAAGTGAGACTCCATCTCAAAATAATAATAATAATAATAATATATACTGAATAATATTCAGTATCAAGAGACAGCTGACCTTTCCATTTTGAGGAGGAAAAAGCCTGGTGGAAGAGGTTGAATCCCTCTCGCCCATGAAATAGAAAGTAAGGTGACCCTTCTGCAAGAAGTAAGGGGACCTTGGGACAAACGGTTTTCTTTTTCACATCCATAAATAATTGTACTGTGCAGCTTGGGTTCTAGGGTCCCGTATAATAACGCAGAATTAGCCATATTCTCTAATAAACAATACAAAAGAAATTTAACTTTCCTTAAGCATGTTAAAAATAACTGTGGCTCCTTATTTCATTAGAAATAGAAGCCATACAGAAAGCAAAAGATAAGCCTTAGCCCTCTAAGGAAGAGTCACAGGGGTTTCCTATTTGGCTTTCTTGGAGACTCGGTAGCTCAAGGAATAATGGATCATCTCTGTGCCATGTGAAAAAGGAAATTTGGAGACTAGCATCCAATATGCAGAGGATGGTAATTCCTGGAACAAAGTTACCAGGAACAATATCAATATATCAATTTGCAAATATGCATGGCCTGGTCATTGGGAGGGGGGGCTGGTGTTGGGGGTCCCGGAGCATCATTTCACACGTGCAGCTGTTCCACTTCATTAGCACTCAAGTCTAGACGATTTACAGTCATCTGGGGATCCGCAGGAGGGGAAGTGGGTCTCCCTTCCCAGCCAGAAAGCTGCCTGTCTGAGGCTGAGTGCATTTCATCTGCGAATGTTAAACAGGGAGCCGGCCCTGAAGGCAGACAGAACCTTGTTTGCAGTTGCAGAGTCCCAGTTAACAATAGCAGGCTCACACCTGCTCCTTGCTGATGCTGGAACCTACTACCCTGGGCTCAGCGCCCTGCAGCAGTGAGGAGATAAAGCTGGCTCTTGTAGCTCCACCACATGAATAGGTGGCAGGAAAAAAAAAAAAAAATCATTAGCTGTGTATGTGAAGCAGTGTCATTTATCAGCCATCTAGAAAGAATTCTAGTTTGGTAATTAGGGACCCATTTTAAGCCGCTGGGCCTTTTTTATTTAACAGACATGATTTAGACCAGACTTTCACCCATGAATGAGGCCCTGGCTCCGAAGTTTAAATGAGTCCTGGCTCAGCAAAAAGTTTGAAACTTGAGCTGAACCAAGGGTCTATGTAAAGTTCTAGAGCTAAAAATCTGAGCGCAGTGCCCCCTAAAAATGAAATAAGGGTGGGAGCAGAGAGTGGGGAGATGGAGGTGGAGAAGAAGCCACTCCCTCCCCCACCACCTCTTCCCCCATCCAGCACTGTAGAATGAGCTCTGACATGAGCACAGAGCTCACTCACAGGGCTGGTTAGCATGCACCCTACGTTTCTGGGCTTTGAGAAAGCTGAAGGTCTTGCCAAAGCCCCAGTGCACTGATTTTGAAATGCATCCAGCCCAGTTGCCATTTACTCTGCTCCTTCATTTACATATCTGTGCGAAATGTCAGCAGCCTGACTGGAGCTCAGGGCTTCAAGTGTCTGCTGGGCCCAGGCCTTTCATACCCCTGAGAAAAGGGGGCCTTGGAAACTCTTCCCAGGCCCCTAGGCAGCTGTGCTCTCTGGGTTTGCACAATACCTGCAGGCCAGCCCCGGATGCCTCTGCACCACCAGAGGGCTACAGCCAAGATGGCAAGAGCCGTCACCATAGCAACCCTTACCATTGTGCTCACCCTGGGCTGGGCCTGGTGCTGAGAGCCATGCTGGCATCATTTCATCAGATCCTCACAATGGCCCTACGAGGAAGGACTACCCCTGCCCCTGTCATTCAGAGGAGAAAACAGGCTTTGAGATAAATATTATCCATCTTCAATATGCATGGATTCTGTATTTGCAAAAATCATCTACCCACTCAAATTTATTTGTAATTCCTAAATAAATACTTTGAAGTGCTTTCCAGTGATTTCTGGATAGGTGTAAGGCAAGAAAAAATTTGAGTCACCTGATTTTAGTTTCTTCTTACACTGCTACTAAAGAAATAGCTGAGACTGGGTAATTTATAAAGGAAAGAGGTTTAATTGACTCACAGTTCAGCATGGCTGGGGAAGCCTCAGGAAACTTAGAATCATGGTGGAAGGGGCAGCAAACACCAGGTGAAGTCCTTCTTCACATGTTGGCAGCAAGGAGAAGTGCCAAGCAAAAGGGGGGAAAGTAGCCAGGCCTGGTGGCTCACACCTGTAATCGCAGAACTTTGGGAGGCCGAGGTCAGTGGATCACGAGGTCAGGAGTTCAAGACCAGCCTGGCCAACATGGTAAAACCCTGCCTCTACTAAAAATACAACAAATTATCTGAGTGTGGTGGCAGGCACCTGTAGTCCCACCTACTTGGGATACTGAGGCAGGAGAGTCATTTGAACCATGAGGTGGAGGTTGCAATGAGCCGAGATTGCGTCACTGCTCTCCAGCCTGGACGACAGAGAGAGATTCCATCTAAAAAAAGAAAGAAAAAAAGAAATGACCCAAGCATGGGGTTGAAGTGCTGTCTAGTGTTCCTAACCTCCACAAGGCTGGGATGTGCCTCATGGATAAAAACATGTATGTTCTATAAGCTTTGTTCAGGCATAAGCTCTAATGCTGTTGCCTGTAAGCTCATGTTAATGAGTCAACCGGGTATATTAAATGAGGTATCTCTAAACAGAAGCATACATGAAACAAGGTTGAATACTGGTGGGTTAATGAAAATATTGTGACCAGAGGGTCCCAGGAAACTTACCTTGTATTTCCCCTAGGAGCTGGAGTGTTTATGGCTTTTTCATAGGGCGTAACTCCTGCAAATAACAAAAATCCCTTGGAACTTGCCAAAGGTTACAGAGCTAATACTTAAACCTAGGCCTTTTTTCACTCCAGAGCCCATACTTTTGACCTTTGGAATCCTTCTTGGTTGTATGGTCCTGAGCAAATAATTTAACCTCTGGAAGCCCCAGTTTCCTCCTCTATAATGGCACCTTCCTCCTTGGATTTAATGAGATCGAATGAGCTGCTGCATGGAACCCTCAGAATTGGCACAGTGCCTTGCACATGCAAGAGGTCAACCTGTATCTGTTAGGGGTGAGACCGTAACAGTGGTGAGCTTCCTGCATCTCCACTGACAGCACAGCAGAAGGTGGTTGGCCAAACTGCATATATGCAAACCTCTTTCTTTGAGGACCTCCTCCCCAGTTTCCTTTTGTTTAATAGTGCTCCAGAAGCCTGCCATTTGAAAACCAAGTACAGGCCAGGCACTGTGGCTCTCACCTGTAATCCTAGCACTTTGGGAAGCCAAAGCAGGAGGATCACTTGAGCCCAGGAGTTCAAGACCAGCCTGGGCAACATGGCAAAACCTTGTCTATACAAAAATTCCAAAAATTAGTTGGACACAGTGATGTGTACCTGTAGTCCAGCTTCTCAGGAGGTTGAAGCAGGAGGAGTGCTTAAACCTGGGAGGTCAAAACTGCAGTGAGCTGTGATTGTACCAATGCACTCCAGCCTAAGGACAAAGCCAGGCCCTGTCTCAAAAAGTAAAAAATAAATAAAAACCAAGTATATTTGGGTAGGCCAAAATAACAATGCCTTTGATACATGTATTTCAAAATTGATTTTTAAGTGTAATAGAAAGCAGTGACTGAGGTAAATGTCTTTCCCCTTTATTTCCATTCTGCTTTTATAATAGAGATTACTAAATTAATGTGTTACCTACCATTCCCCATAATTAGCTTTTAAAACATCCCTTAGAGACTGAGCTCTTGTATGCCAGGTTTCATGCTGAGAAGGTTTGCACAGCTGCAATATAAATAAATCTTCGTGAAAAGGTGCTTGCAATAGAACTTCTAAAAGTATCGCCTGTAAGCATTGTGGCCCTTCAAAAACACTGTTTCATCATCATTCCAACACTGCAGCCCAAAGGCAGGGTTATTTTGGGAGTGTTTGCAGGATAATATTTTATAGGTAAATGTGAGATGCCTTTCTTCTCAGCATTACACACTGATCTTTGTGTACAAAGCCTGGGTGAGGTTGCATAATAATATTCATTTGAAAGAGGAGACTTCAGCCCCTTTCAGAGTAATGACAGGGAGATTGAGGCCTGATAGAGGGACATCATGGCTGGTTCAAGACTCTAGTTGAGTGGCAGCCCGATGAGGACTAGAATTGCTAGAGATCCCCAGGTGGCTGGCACTGTCATTTGTATAAGAAGAGATGGAGGAGGCAAGAAAGATACAGTTGTGTGGATCCCCAGCTACTGTTCCCACAGAAGAGCTTGGGATCTTTTACTATCTTTATCTTAGATGCTACACTGGGGATCCTCTGAGGGTTTGTTCCGGTTCCCTCTTCCCTGGAGAGCTTTCTGGTTTCTTTCAGCTGCTGCAACTCACCTTGGAAGAAAAGTGAGGCTACTTTCTTTGTAAATCTTATTTGGCTTCACAGGAATTTGTCCACATTGTGCACAGGTGGATGTCTTCCTGCCAATACCTTCACACCACACTGCATGTTGCTCAGCAGGGGACCCTACTCACTAGGTCAAATGGTCATTTTATGTTTAACTTTTTAAGAAATTGACAAACTACTCCAAAGTGTCTGCCCTATTATACACTCCCACAAGCAATGTATGAGGGTTCCCATTTCTGCTTGTCTTCATGGACACTTGGAACTATCTTTTATTAGAACTCATACTAGTGGGTGTGAACTGATATCTCCTTGTGGTTTTGATTTGCATTTCCCGGATAATTAATGATGTCCAACATCTTTTCACATGCTTGTGGCCATTTACCATTTTATTTTGGTGAACTATCTGTTCATATTTCTTGACCATTTTTTCCCTCCATGCCATGATTCTGTGTCTTTTTGATTGGATTGTTTGTCTTTGTATTATTGAGTTGTAAAAAAGTGTTCTTTTTTTAAAATATAAATTCTAGAAATAAGTCCTTTATCAGATACATGTTTGGCAGGTATTTTCTCCCAATCTATTACTTGTCTTTCCCCTTTCTTCATGGAGTCTTTTGAAGCATAAAAATTTAGACTTTTGAGGTTAAGTTTGTGATTTTTTTTTCTTTTGCGAACGACCCTGTTGGTGTGGTATTTAAGAAATCTTTGCCTAACCCAAGGCATGAAAGATTCTGTCCCATGTTTTCTTCCAGCACGCGTGGATATTGCCCTTATCCTTAAGCTTATGTGATCCACTTTGAGTTAGTTTTCGTATGGAGCAAGGGGTGAAGTTGACCTTTTTGCACGTGGACACTCAAATGTTCCCACACTCTTTGTTGGGCAGAACCATGGGTCCCACTCTTGATGGCCATTCTCCTTCTCCCCACAGATCTGCAAAACCCCTGAGCCCAAAACCGTCTCCTACTGCAGCCCATCCGTGCCTGTGCACTTTAACATCCAGCAGGACTGCGGCCACTTCGTCGCCTCGGTGCCCTCCAGCATGCTCACCGCCCACGACGCGCCCAAGGACCCTGTGCCGGCCCTGCCCGCACACCCCCCTGCGCAGGAGCAGGACTGCGTGGTGGTCATCACCCGAGAGGTGCCGCATCAGACCGCCTCCGACTTCGTGCGGGACTCGGCGGCCAGCCATCAGGCGGAGCCCGAGGCATACGAGCGGCGCGTGTGCTTCCTGCTCCTGCAGCTCTGCAACGGGCTGGAGCACCTGAAGGAGCACGGGATCATCCACCGGGACCTGTGCCTGGAGAACCTGCTGCTGGTGCACTGCACCCCGCCGGCCGCCCCTGCCCCCGCCGCCGCCCCTCCCGCCGCCGCCGCCGCCCCTCCCGGCTCGTCTGGCGCCCTCCCGGCCGGTGGCGCTCCCAGCCCCGCAGCCGGCCCGGCCTGCCCGGGAGGCCCTGGGGAGAAGCAGCTGCCCCGGCTCATCATTAGCAACTTTTTGAAGGCCAAGCAGAAGCCCGGGGGTACCCCAAACCTGCAGCAGAAGAAGAACCAGGCCCGGCTGGCCCCCGAGATCGTGTCTGCCTCCCAGTACCGCAAGTTCGATGAGTTCCAGACCGGCATCCTCATCTACGAGCTGCTGCACCAGCCCAACCCGTTCGAGGTGCGCGCCCAGCTGCGGGAGCGGGACTACCGGCAGGAGGACCTGCCGCCGCTGCCCGCGCTGTCCCTCTACTCCCCGGGCCTGCAGCAGCTGGCACACCTGCTGCTGGAGGCCGACCCCATCAAGCGCATCCGCATCGGCGAGGCCAAGCGCGTGCTGCAGTGCCTGCTGTGGGGTCCCCGGCGCGAGCTGGTGCAGCAGCCGGGCACCTCGGAGGAGGCACTGTGCTGCACGCTGCACAACTGGATCGACATGAAGCGGGCCCTGATGATGATGAAGTTTGCGGAGAAGGCGGTGGATCGCAGGCGGGGCGTGGAGCTGGAGGACTGGCTTTGCTGCCAGTACCTGGCATCTGCGGAGCCGGGGGCGCTCTTACAGTCGCTGAAGCTCCTGCAGCTTTTGTGAGCCAAGCCTTAGCCTGCACTGTCTGCTGCCCCTTCCCTGCCTAACCCTTTCCTGTCTTGCCTTGGGAGTGCCCTTGTCTCCCTGGGATATGGTACAGATAACTGGTATACCTGGATGTAAAAAATATATGTATATTTATATATAATACATATATAAATATGAAAGGCTAAGGTTGCCGTTGCCCATCCGCGCGGGTCTCCTCTCTGCACCAAGTCCTCTCTGTTTTCTTCTGTAATTATATAGATTTCTAGCTCCATGCAAAGTCATGAGAGCAGTTCAGCGAACAGAACGCGGCCTAGACACTGGTCTCACTACCTGGTTAAAGGATTTCTTCACCGTTTTGTCAAATTGTTATTAAAAAAGGAAGAAGAAGAAAACTCCATTAAAAAATTTTTTTGGTTGAGTCACAAGCAAAGCTCTTTATCCTTAAGTGCCTGAGTGCGTTAATATGTTTGGTGGGTAAAACAGACCTGTCTTTGGTCTTAACACTTCAGGAGATAGAGCAGCAGTCTACAAAGGACCAGGTAGGTGGGTACCAATTAATCTTCCCTGCTTCTCTTTCCACCTGGCAGCCTCCTGGAAAGAATCCAGACACAGTCGCTGTGATCCCAGTTGTTTGGAATTCAACCCCACTGCTCTAAACCCATTTCTAGTTTGCTAAAGCTGCTTACCATTCAGATATCTGCCTGAAAACAGAATCCACGCCAGATGATTCCTATGAAAAGATCTTAAGGGGACCACTTAGCTAGGTGTGGTCAGGGTTATGAGAACAAAGGGTGACAAGGCCAAAAGCAAGGGCCAGAACAGCAGGACAGGGGAACTTACAGGAGGTATTTGCCCTGAGATCTCTACAGCCAGAGATGGTTGTCTCTGTTTCCCACCTGTTATCTCCAGCCTAATGGGATGCCAGACAGCAAAGGACCTTGGGTGACACAGTCTGAAGGATAAACATCCTGGGACAGAGAGAAGGTGGAGAGTGCATGGGATGCCAGGTGGCAAACAGCCCCCTGTTCCTACTGTACTAGATGATGGCAGTGCAAGAATAGAATAGAACTCAGGTGTTTCAACTCCCAGGCCAGTACTCCCTCTGCTGTTCGGACCTCCAAGTATCCTTTTCTAAAACCTCATTTAACACATCTATTGGCACCTACTACTTAATGCAGTCAATATTTGTTCCCATGCCTTTAAAAATACACAAAGAAAACTAGGCATCAGATCTTTCCTCCTCAAAACTACACACACACATACGCACGCACAAGTCGAAAATTACCTATTTGAAGAGAAATAGCCCCAAGACTCTTGTGTTTCTACCTAATGGGTAATCTTCCAACTAGAGATCTAATTAATTTCTAAAACCTTGTTAATAACTCTGGACAAATTAAAACAAATACAAAGATCTGAATGGATGTTTTAGAAACCTGGGATGCACTCAGCAAGAAGGATAGAGAACTCTCCCAGGTCCTCCTCTGCATATTAATTTCAATCATTTTTCGAGTTCCACCTTCCAGCCCCTGACTACATGTAAACACATTCATATTTCCTTGCATCAGTGGTAAAGACAGCACCTGGGGCACATTTGTAATTTCAATTGTTTCCTGAGCATTAAGGAAAGAACTGACCTAAAACCAACCCCAATCCTTTTGTACAAGAGAAAGAGAGCCTGCGAATGTGGGAATCATATTTCTCCCTAAGACCTATCTGTTTCAGGGACCGTTTTCAGTTTTCTTTGTTACTTGGAATTTGCCAGGCAAACCTTCTGCCCTCAATTTGCTGTCTTCTGCTTTTTTGTCCTTTTCCACTTCAAGTAAATACACAATGGAGAGAGAGGGGCAAATATTCTGCCAGGGGAATTTGGTGCCATTAGAAAATAAGGCTGGGGGTGGTGGCTCATACCTATAATCGCAGCACTTTGAGAGGCCGAAGTGGGTAGATCACCTGAGATATCAGGAGTTCGAGACCAGCCTGGCCAACATGGAGAAACCGTGTCTCTACTAAAAATACAAAAATTAGCTGGGTATCATAGCACATGGCTGTAATCCCAGCTACTCAGGAGGCTGAGGCAAAAGAATAGCTTGGACCTGGAGGTGGAGGTTGCAGTGAGCCAAGATCGTGCCACTACACTCCAGCCTGGGTGGCAGAGTGAGAGTCTGTCCAGAGAGAGAGAGAGAGAGAGAGAGAGAGAGAGCAAGCAAGAAAGTAAATGTCTTAGGAGCCACATTTTTAATTTCTGAATTAATAATTTAATTCCAACTTTTTTATATGCCATCCACTTCAGAAAAAAAAATGAGGTTGTCAAAGCAATTTTAAAAACCAACATGAACCAAAAAGTAAAGGATAAATAAGAGACAATAGCAATAAATTCTAATTGAGAGGAATAAGAGCAATTAAACATAAAACTTACTTCTGAGCTGCCCACCAACCTAGAAAAAGAAAACTGGTGGCAGAATTCTTTTTTGTGTGTAATTTTAGGAAAGAGTTCATCCAAAGGAGTACATCTTTGTCCAGTGCTTAGTTCTAAAGGAAATTGGTCAATAATTTTTTCTGTTTGAAGACATGGAATAATGTCCCAATAGCAGTTTTAAAAAGGAAAAAAGAAAAAAGCATTTTTTGAAGATAGGTGTCACGAGCAATGCCAGGTTAAAAATATCCAGGTCCACACATGACTGTGTCTTTCCACATTGTCAGGCTTTTATTGATGTTAACTCAGTCACAAAAGCCAGAAGCCACATGGAATTGACAAGGAGGCAATTTTCCTTGTATCTTCCATTCTCCTGGTAGAGCTGCAGGCACACAGGCTCAAGCCACTCCTCAAGTCAGTCAGTATGGCAAACCACACTTAATAGTATACTTATATCAATGCATACATGTTACAGATTAAACATTCCACAATAAACAAAGTGACACTGAACATCAAGAGGAGAAAGAGATTGGAGAAGGGTTAAGGAACCAGTCCGGGGGCATGGGTTGGTCTTGCAAGGAAGAATGTTGGAGGTGGCAGAAGCAGATGCCAAGTTCTTATCATGAGTGACTGCAAGACAGTGTCAGTTAAGACAGCCATTTCGAGCTGCTTAAGGCCTGACCTTTTAAAAGCACAGAGTCGTCTAATAAGAACTGATTGTGGAATTGTGCTTGTTCGTGTCTTTTTCTGGTTGGATGCAGTCTTTATCTTTTTTTGTTGTTGTCGCTATTTATTAAACAAAACATCTTATCCTTGTTGGCAAAGTGCCCTGTGAAAGATAAAATGGAGTCTTAGTCTAAAATGGAGTGAGTTATGTCAAGGGTGCTCTATACAATAGGTTTTTTTTTTTTTTTTTTTTTTTTTGTCTCCACCATTGGTGAAATTTAAATATGGAATGTTAAAACCTAGTTTCCTCAAATTTTCTGGAAATGATTGCCACCCATTCCTCTCCATGGATTGGCCTTTTCCATAAATGATTAGTCATGTGGCTATAAATAACTGGGTTTAACAAACAACTTCAGTCGCACTAAATTCAGAAGTTCAATATAATTGTTGTTGTTGTTGTCGTTACTTCGAAATACACTTAGGCTTCACAGCTTTATCTCACAGAAGATTCTAGCACGAAATCCATTATGCCCAGAAACAATCATTTGTTCTGCAGGACTGAGATTTGGAAATCATCAGGGACTTTTGTACGAAGAGAGTTGTATGGCATCTGGCAATTTAATACTCCTGTTATCAGCGAGTTCATCTTCCGTTTTCCTTGGCTCTAAACCCAACTACTGGTATTTAAATCTTCAGTTTTTCTTCTCTCTCACTCTGAGTTAAGTCGCCCCCATAATCCTTTCCACATATGTAATTTTTGTTGTTTGTAAGTCATTCTCATTTTTATGCCAAGACGTGGAATCGTTTTTCTTCTATTTTTTTTTTAATGTAGGCATTATAAAACCTCATAACTAAATAGTTATATCCTTGCCAGAATCCAGATAAATGTTTTAGGGATTATTTATTTATCATAACATATGGCTCAGATCTAAAAGAACTGGATTCTGGGGAGCCGTAGTTACCACTTTATATAACACTTCATGGTTTCCAAGAGCTTAGGGCTGGAAACACTCTTGAGATGTATGCATGTACACAAAATAAGTATAACGATTTTGAAAAAAGAAGACACATGTTACTTTAGTGAGTTCTAAATTTGCTCCTAAAATACACACAGTCAGTAAATGAGGCAGCCCTTTTCTGCTCTGCTGAATATCTGAAAATCTTTGGCGATCTAAAGATAAGTTTACCAAATTTGACTAAAAGTAGTAGATTTGTAACATAAAACCAACTTGTCATTTTTAAGAGAGGGTAATATGAATGGAATTTATTCATTGGAAATCAAAGTTTAACCCAGCTGATGTCATTGTTGGAAAAAAAAAATTGAAGGCAATAATAAGATGGTTGGAGCAAGTACCATAGGGTGATTGTCTTGACAAATTACTCTTTTTTTTTTTTTTTTCCAATTCTAATTAATGCAGGCAATGGGGCAACCTCCCTGTAAAAGATGTCCTAGGAGGAGAAATTGGTCAGGAGGTAGCCCAATGGATTATGGGATTCCAGAAAAAGAGCCCAAATTAACTCAAAAGTGATATTTTGGTTTAAGGGACTCTGGGGTTGGGCCAAAATATCTGTGACCAATTTGGATCCTTACCAGATCCAGGATACTCATTCTTGTATGATCTGAATCTTTTCTTCCAGAATGTACCTGCATCCATGCCAAGCTTATGCAATTGTGGAAAAAGAAAAGTCAAGTTTACTTGAGATTTTTCTTCATGTCAACAGGCTGACTCAGTACTGGATTCTCCCAGTTGGAATTTGAACGTAGACATTGATCAGATATTCCAAATGTGAGATTCAAACATTTTCAGCTCTTATACCAGAGGTGATTACAGCTATTCCCTCAAAAAAATGCTGCCCTAGACACCAGATGTGCTTAGATTATTAAGATTTTTGTGCACTGTAATGAAATCAAAGGTTACTCTGCAGATTCCTGCTTTACTGCCTTATCAGGGCAAAGCAAACATGGAGACAGCTTGGGGGCATGGAGTGTGGAGGTCTGAGAAGGGAAGACAAGGCAGGAATTGAGAACACAAGATTCAGAGACAAACTACCTGCTCCATTAGGTTGGTGCAAAAGTCATGTGGTTTTTGCCATTACTTTTTAATTAATTTTAATGGCAAAAACAGCAACAGCTTTTGCACCCATTTAATATCATATGCATGGATCCAGCCCTGATGACTTTCCACAATGCTGAAAGGGTAATCATGCCTTCACCCCTTTACGAGGATTACACAGACATTTGTGTGTCTATTCTCTTTTCAAAGATTTCCAGGAATGAGGAAGCAGTAACAATTTCCTCTTTTCTAGGTTGTGTAGAGTTCAGTTTCAGAACTTATATAGCAGATCCCTTAAAAAATCAGAAAGACTTTAACAACTGAGCCTTTTATTTAAATCCTTTATTTACTGAGCCCTTCCCACCACCATGATGACAAAAGCAAGTTCTGGTCTTCCCAAAAAAGAAATGGATTTTCTTTTTCCTACCCCTCAGCTTTGTTGGTTTTATTTATTTGAGTAGGCAAACCCTAACACGACACTCAAAGACAAAACTATCCAACAGGTATACTCAGGACTGGACACAGTGGCTCACGCCTGTAATCCCAGCACTTTGAAAGGCCAAGGCCATAATCTCAGCATTTTGGTAGGCTAAGAATTGCTTGAGGCCACGAGTTGAAAACCAGCCTGGGGCAACATTGAGAGATGATGTCTCTAAAAAAAATAAAAATAAAAAAATTAGCCAGGCATGGTGGCCCTCATCTGTGGTCCTAACTCAGGAGGCTGAGGTGAGAGGATCACTGGATGCGGACGATCAAAGCTACTCAGATATCAATCCTCCGTTCCTCCATGCTTTCTACTCCATGCCATTCTCCCCTCCTTTCCCCCCGAGAGCACCCACCCACTGTGGTCACCAAACTCACCAATTTCCACTTGATCCTTCCTGTGTTTGTGCACAAATAGGCAGATACAAGTATATTCTTCTTTCTTATACAGAAGTTACCATGCCTGAGATGCGAGAGCACTTTGCTTTTCTCACTTAGCAGTATGTCAACAGGAACTTTCTTAAAGAGAGGAAGTGGCTTGATCTCTCCCCTGAGTCAGAGAATTGACAAGGTTTTATCACCTTTTACCCAGGTGTTAAAACATCATTTGCACTGCTGGGAGGACATTAATTCATGAAAATTGTAATGATCTCTTACTGGTATTGCTCCTTGTTTCAGGTCTTAGGACAACTCATTTGATTTCCATTGGGAGATACAGACTCTTCTCCTTCCCAGATGGATATTCTGAGGCTTGCTCTAAAATGCAGTTAACATTGGCAGCAGAGCCCTGAGTTAATGATAAAATTCACCCTCAGGCCCTTACTAGTCCCTGGAGTGACACTGCTAGTCTTTGCACTTGCAACTCGACTTGTCTTTGACAAGCTCTGTATTCATCCCTTGCGGCAAACCCAACCTGGTGACTATGGCCGGTTCTCCAAGAAAAATGCTTCAGGATGATCTTCCAGAGACAGTGTTTAAGGAAGAATGAGGTTGTGCTACTCTGTGCCCTGGCTTTTCTGTGGCTCCAGTGTGGTCATTTCTTTCCATGACTTTAGAGAGCTGCAATGTAAGCAACAAGGACTCTACTTATTGAAACTGTTCATGGAACTTGGAGTCAGCTCTTGAACAATAGAAGCCTGATGCTGTTAGTCTTGGCTGAGTACAACATGAGTCATGTGCTGTTTCAAGTACCTAACTGAACATGGGTAGAAAGAAGGAGCTCTCTGGGTGACAGCCAGAACAATTCCATGCGGAGATAGGGCTGGAGAAGGGAGGTGGGATAGGGGCTGAGCTCCTAGCACAGGAAGCAGACAAGGGTACAGACCAGAGAGCCTTCCCAGCCAGTGCCGACTATGCCCTGCAGCCGGGGTTGGCAGCTGCCTCCCATTTATGAGTCACACATTTGATCTCAGCCTTCATCCTGCAGACAGGCCTCGCTGGAGCCAGCTGCTGGGCCCTGGGTTGTTACCCAAGAGCCCCCTTTGTTTCATCTCTGAAAAGGCAACAGTTCGTTGGAGAAAGAATCAAAATGAAGAAAAGAAAACGAAGGACAATGTTAAATGGTGGTGCAGCCGTTTATTCTTTTGGTAGGATAACCGTTTCTATTTTTTTTTTTTTTTTTTTTAGAGATAGAGTCTTGCTCCATTGTCTAGCTGCAGTGCAGTGGTATGATTACAGTTCACTGCAGCATCAACTTCCTTGCCTCAAGTGATCCTCCCACTTCAGCCTCCTGAGTAGCTGAGGTTACAGGTTTACACCATCATACTGGACTAATTTTTAAATTTTTTGTAGAGATGGGGGTCTCCCTATGTTGCCCAGGCTGGTCTCAAACTCCTGGTTTCAAGCCGTCTTCTCACCTCCACCTCCCAAAGTGCTGGGATTGGAAGTATGGGCCACCAAATCCAGCCGAAGATAACTATGTCTAAACGACACCCATCACAAGTGCTCCCATAAAAAGGCTTTTCACTGGGGTACAGGCCTCTGGTAGCAGTTTGATGGGGGATTGGAATCAGATCTTCAGTAGGACCAGTGAAGTCTGTAGTGTTTCCTTTGTGGTAACTCTCAGATTATCTCGAAGGGAAAGAAAGAATGCAGGAGACAGACATTGAATATTCCTGCAGTGATGTTAAGGAAATAACACAAGCCCTGAGGATAGCCACAGCTTGGCTTTGTGTGGGATCTGTGTTTCTGTAAATGGACACCACTCAGTTTAGTAAACAGAAACTCTCATTACATCTGGGTCCTCTGTCTCATTTTCATTCACAGATTCTTGTGGTCTGAGCACTGAGAAGGGAATTCATTAATACCGCCGACCTGTCATTCAAAGACTCCCTGGGTTGCTTGCACAGAAATTTTTAGTTTGGTGTCTGATGACAATGTTGGAAAACTATGAATGACAGAATAAGAGTATCTTTGTTTACCTGACTTCTCTGCTCCAAAAGATTTAAAGTCTTGTTATTTGAAATATTATTTTACCTTCTTAAAGCATCCCTCTGATACATGGAGAAATCTAGACAGATAATCTCTATTTTAAGAGAAAATTAAGATGTGGAAAAATGAATTGATAAGTGAAGTGTAAATTCAGGACTAGAGTCTAGGCTGTATGACGTCCATTCTCTACTAAGCACACTGTACTACCATGTGTATACCCCTGTGTTTACTGGGTACCCATCAGCATCTTGCTTGTCCTTCCTTTTTTTTTCCAACATAGTTATCTTTGGCTGGATGTGGTGGCCCATACTTCCAAGATGGAGTCTCACTCTGTCACCCAGGCTGGAATGCAATGGCATGCTCTTGGCTCACTGCAACCTCCACCTCCCAGCTTCAAGTGATTCTGCTGCTTCAACTTCCCAAGTAGCTAGAATTAATAGGCGCCCACCACCACGACCGGTTAATTTTTGTAACTTTAGTAGAGATGGGGTTTTGCCATGTTGGCCAGGCTGATCTTGGATTCCTAACCTCAGGTTATCCACTAGCCTTAACCTCCCAAAGTGCTGAGATTACAGGCATGCCCCACCACACACAGCCAGCCCTTCAATGTTTAACTCAAGCCACACCTAATTCAAGAACACAGAGTAGAAGGTTGATTACCAGAGGCTGGGAAAAGTGGCGGGGGGCTTATTGCGGGGAGGTGAAGATAGTTAAAGGGTACAAAAAAGTAGAAAGAATAAAATCTACTATTTGATAGTACAACAGGTGACTAGAGTCAATAATAACTTAATTGTACATTTTAAAATAACTTAGGGAGTGTCACTGGATTGTTTGTAACTCTAAGGATAAATGCTTGAGGGGATGGACACCTCATTTTCTATGATGCTTTTATTTCACATTGCACATAATATTTATCTCATGTACCCCATAAATATATACACTTACCATGTAGTCCCCCAAATTAAAAATAATAAAAAAAAATAACTAATAAAAAAGTCCTCCCCTGTTTGTGAAGGCTGCTGTCCCTTTCTCCTCTGCAATCCCTCACTGCTGCATCCCTCTGAACCAGGGAGGCAGGCAGTTTTTTAAAAATCTTAACGTAAGTATATTCTTTCTCACTGAGTAGACTGTGGGGCCACTGAGAGCAGCGACAATGTCCTACACCACTTGCTTCCTCATTCTCTTGACCCCTGCATTGTATGCAGTAGGTGCTCAATAAATGTGTCGAGGATATTTATGATGACGCATAGTTTTTAGTTAGTGACTGTGTCAACAGCTTAAGAAGAATGATGTTCCACAAATGACACAGAGCTTTACCGGTGGCAAAACACTTTCATGCTCCTTATCTCCCAACAACCCTCTAAAGCCATCCAGCGTCCCCACCTGCAGAGCATGACGGGGAGCTCTGAGAGACAAAGCAACTTGCCAGAGAATCCTTATGACTGGCCAGTAACAGGACTCAGATTGGAATCAAGGTCTTCTGCATTCAAACCCGGTGTTCTCTCCACCCCAGCACAGCCTCGCCTCTGTTTCTGATGATTGGTGCCCCGGCCATCACAGCAGGATCCACACAGCCTCTGTCTTTTACACTAAAGCTGGTATTTACTTTTCCTATATTGAGCAGCTTCCACTGCAAGAGTGACTACAGAGTGAGTACTCTATTGGTAACATCAAAACTTAAGATTCGTGGAGACATTTTCTATTTTCTTGGGCATGCCATGCAAACACTGTCTACCTCTCTGCAATGTGTAGCAATGAGGTGTGTCACAGATGCACACAAACTTTATTAAAAACATTTTCAGTTGCAACACCCTAAAGGCACTCCCAGGGTGATAAAGCCCCTCCAGTACCCTGGAGGGAGAATATTCTCTCTTGGATTATCTGTTCCATCCAAGCCTGGGCTCTGCCAAGCTGCCCCACTGCTCAGAGGCCTGTGGGATTAGTCATGCGGGCATGTGGGGGATGTCCGAGGTGCTTCCCCAGTTCAGCCCCCACCAGGCCTTGCCGCAGGCTCTGCTCCTGCCCACCTGCCGCACACCCAATTCCCCATGCAGCAAACCTGCAGGCAAGTGGCTGTGCCTCCACAGTCACCTTTCCAAATGACCCCACCCCAAGCTTGTCAGTTTGGTGTCCAATTTCTAGCAGGACAGGTGGACAAAGGTGCAGTGCCGTTCCCCTGCCAGACTGCTACAAAACATCACATTCCATTTTCTACACCAAACTACCAGGACAGAAAGGGAGCAAGAGTCCTCAAGCCTCCCAAGCTGCTTATTTTCCCCTCTGTAAGATTTTTCTCCTTAAAACTGAGGCTGAGCTGAGTGTGGTGGCTCACGCCTGTCATTCCAGCACTTTGGGAGGCCAGGGTGGGCAGATCACCTGAGGTCAGGAGTTCGAGACCAGCCTGGCCAATATGATGAAATTTCATTTCTACTAAAACTACAAAAATTTGCCAGGCACAATGGTGCTTGCCTGTATTCCCAGCTACTCAGGAGGCTGAGGCAGGAGAATCACCTTAACCCGGGAAGTAGAGGTTGTAGTGAGCCAGGATTGTGCCACTGTACTCTAGCCTGGGCAACAGAGTGAGACTCTGTCTCAAAAAAAAAACCCCAGAAAACTGAGGCTGAATGTTAATGAAAGCCCAGCCTGGTGAGCCACCTCAGGTTTATGCTGAGGCTGTTCCTTCACTACCAGGAACTGCACCTCTTACATGGGGCTCAGGTTAGCAAGATTTGGTGCTGCAAGGCATTGATATGGTAACGCTTTGTGTCCCCATCCAAATCTCATCTTGACTTGTCATCCCCAGGTGTAGAGGGAGAGACCGGGTGGAAGGAGATCATCAGCCCATGGGGGCGGTTCACTGTTCTCATGATAGTGAGTGAATTCTAATGAGATCTGATGGTTTTATAAGCACCTGGCATTTCCCTGGCTTGCTCTTCTCTCTCCTGCCACCATGTGAAGAAGGTCCTTGCTTCCTCTTCCCCTTCCACCATGATTCTAAGTTTCCTGAGGCACCCCAAGTCATGTGGAACCGTGAGTCAGTTAAACCTCTTTCCATTACAAATTACCCAGTTTCGGGATATATCTTTATAGCAATGTGAAAATGAACTAACGCAGGCATGCTAGACACATACAGATAACTTAAAAATTTGCCAGCGATTCTTAAGGAATATTGATACAATTCCATGAGCAAAATATTCCATGTATGTAGGGTTAAACATGCTCTAGGTTTTCCCAAATTTGGATCAGCTTTAAAAGACACACTTTTGTTTCTTGGCCATGGAGCATGGATGCCTTCTTTTTGACATGTTTCCTAATGTTATGTTTTTATACTAGGAATTCGGTTTTCCAAAATAATTCCTCAGCCTTTCTGAGAAATTATGGAACCTATTCAAGTGTCCCTGACAGCCACAGTTGGCAGGGTCCAGACCTTGGCCTAGTTTCTCTCCTATTTCTGGTTGGAGGCGTCTGTCGAAGTGAACTAAACCCAGGGCTGATTATTTCATCAGCCCCAATAAAGGCATGTCTGAGTTCTGCCAGGAAGAATCTGGTTTCAGAAGCAACTTTCCTTTTAAAGTGCCAGGGTAATCACTTCTGCCCAGACTCATGAAGGTTGCATTGCAGGAAGTAAAAATATGATAGCACAGTATCTTGGCAGAGAAGCTTTTCCCTGTCTCCTCAGCCTCCAAACAAATAGCTCTCTGGGGGAGTGATGTCTACATTAAAAGCTACTTGTCACTCAGTGGGCCTCCCAGATGGAGAACTGTTTATTTTGTCTGTGACTGACAATATTTTCTGTGTCCGGAGCTGGGGGCTGCCTGCAATGGACTCTTTCTGGCAGCAATAGGACAGATTTGTAGTTGCCATGCCTTTTCCCTGGCTCCCATTAACCAGAAAGATTAGAGGAAGTTAAGACAAGAAATCCAATTGTCTCTCCAAGGGCCACTGACAAGAACCGAAAGTCTCCGAAAATGGGCTGAGGCTACTGGGTATGGCAAAAGGCCATAGAACCTCTTCTTAGGCCTCTGGCAATATCTAGTTGTTGGTAAAATCTGGGATCTTGAGGTCAGCTAAAATTTGATTTTTAAAATAGCATGTAAGAGGTAGAAATATGTCAGTCTTACTATTTGACTTGTTCTCACATCCATAGTCCTCCTCAGGAAATTTGTCTGCATTCAAAAGTAAATGAAACATGACAAGCCAGAATCCTAGAGTGAGAAGTCATGCTTTCTCTTTGTCAATTACTGAGCTGTAATGTGATCACTGTTTAATGTCCCCAACCATAAACAATGTCCTCAGCCATTGCTTTTTTGATTGATAGAAATGTGTAACCTTGCGCAGCTATTAAGAGCTATGATAATCTCAAAAAGTTTTCCCAAGACACTTTTTACATCCAGGTAAGACTCTCACTCTCAGTTTTTGTACCACCTGTACAACCCCCTTAGTAAGGAACAGGATAGCCTATTGATCCATTCATCAGTTGATGGACATCTGAGTTGTCCACTCTTTGGCTTTCATGAATAAAACTGCTTTGAACATTCAGGTACAAGTGTTTGTGTGAACATCTATTTTCAGCCGGGCACAGTGGCTTATGCCTGTAATAAAAGATAGTTTGAAGTCTACAAGATGGACAAGATTGGGAGGGACTTTTTATTTTTAATAGCTATTTTGAGGTATAATTGATTTCCATAATAAACTGCATATGTGTAAGTGTAAATAAACTTGATAAATAAAAAATGGTGTTTCAGCATACATATACACCCATAAAATCTTTGCCATAACCAAGATGCTAAACATTTTCTCCTTCCCCTTCTCTTTTTCCTTCTTCTTCCTCTTCTTCTTTTTCTTCTTCTTCTCATCCAGACTGGAGTGCAGTGGTGCCATCAAGATCTTGGCTCACTGCAACCTCCACCTCTCCACCTCCCCACCTCCTCACCTCCCAGATTCAAACAATTCTCCTGCCTCAGCCTCCCAGGTAGCTGGGAATACAGGTGCTCGCCACAATGCCTGGCTAATTTTCGTAAACGATGGACATTTTCATCACCCACAAAGGTTTCCTGTGGTTCTCTATAACTCCCGCCTTCTGCCTTGTGGCCATCCCCAGGAAGCCACTGATGTTTCCTTTCCCTACATATTAATCTATATTTCTCTAGAATTTGATATAACTCGAATCATAGAATATACTTCCTTATCTGACTTCTTTATCTGGCATTAAACATTTTAAGACTGACTTACATTATTATATATATCAGGAGTTTATATTCCTTTTTACTGTTGAATGATATTTCTCTGTATGGATATACCATAGTTTGTTGTATTCATCATTTTTTGGAGGATATTTGAATGCTGTCAGTTTGGGGCTACTATAAATAAAACTTCTAGGGACACTTACATACAAGTCTCTGTATAGGCATGCCTTGTTTTATTGCATTCTGCTTTATTGATCCTCACATATATTGTAATTTTTACGAACTGAAGGTTCATGGCAAGTTTGCATTGAGCACGTCTGTTGATGCCATTTTTTCAACAGCACGTGCTGACCTCATGTCTCGATGTCACATTTTGGTAGTTCTTGCAATATTTCAAACTTTTTCATTATTATCATGTCTGTATTGAGGTCAAAATAAAAATGTAGAGACAAATCTCTAAGTTTAAAGTTTTATTGGGGAAGAAAAAAATGCAATTTGAGACATATACAGAGACTAGGTGGTTTCCAGGATGTTCAAAGAACAAAGAGAAGGTTAGAAGTTTTATAAAAAAGAACAAATGTTACATATTGCTTTTTGACAAAGTTTATTGGTGCTGGTAAGTGGGGAGATTGCAAGCTATGATTCGTGAGCAATAGTAACGGGCAAAATTAGTCCTAGAGTTGCAGCACATAATCTCCAAAGGTATAGATCAGGCGTCCCCAAACTTTTTACACAGGGGGCCAGTTCACTATCCTTCAGACCGTTAGAGGGTTGCCACATACTGTGCTCCTCTCACTGACCACCAATGAAAGAGATGCCCCTTCCTTAAGTGCGGGGGGGCTGGATAAATGGCCTCAGGGGGCCGCATGTGGCCCGCGGGCCATAGTTTGGGGACGCCTGGTATAGATAAAACTGATTTCCAGTTATAACAAGCAGTTACAGCAGTCAGGCTTGCAGATAATTACATTGTTGGAGCAATCTGTTGCACCCTGAGTGCCATTGCCCTCCCCCCACCCTCCCCGGCTTCTGGGTGCTGTTTTAGGTGGATATGACAAGAATGACCCGATTCTTATGATCAACTTTCACATCTGTTACACTGATCTGTAATCAGTGTGATCTTGGATGCTTTTGGTTGTAATTGTTTTGCAGCACAACAAACCATGCTCACATTATGTTATTAATAGATAAAGGTGGTGTGTGTTCTGACAGCTCCACTGACCAGCTGTTCCCCTGTCTCTCTACCTCTCCTCGGGCCTCCCTATTCCCAAAGATGGCAACAGTATTAAAATTAGGCCAATTAATAATCCTACAATGACCAAGTGTTCAAGTGAAAGGAATAGCCACATCTCTCATGTTAAATTAAAAGCTAGAAATGATGAAGCTTAGTTTCATAATAAGAACTTTCAAGCCTTATTACTTAAGAAATACATTTAATAAGGCTATCATTGCCATAGATAGAAGAAGCTATGCTGAAAGCCAAGATAGGCCCAAACTAGGCCTCTTACTCCAAACATCCAAGCTGTGAATGCAAAGAAAAAGTTTCTGAAGAAAATTAAAAGTGCTACTCCTCTGAACACAAAAATGATAAGAAGTGAAACAATCTTATTGCTGAGATGGAGAAAGTTTAGTGGTCTGAATAGAAGATCAAAACAGCCACAACATTTCCTTAAGCCAAAGCCTAATTCAAAGCAAGGCCCTACCTCTCTTCAGTTTTATAATAGCTGAAACAGATGAGCAATCTGCAGAAGAAAGCTGAAAGCAGAGGTTGCTTCACCAGGCTTAAGGAAATAAAACATCTCCATTACATACAAGTCCAAAATGAAAGCAGCAAAGGCTGACACAGAAGCTATAGTGAGTTATCCAGAAGATCTAGCTAAGATCATCAATGCAGGTTGCTACACTAACAACAGAATTTTAACGTAGATGAAACAGCCTTCTATTGGAAGAAGATGCCATCTAGGACTTTCATGACTAGAGAGAAGAAGCCAATGTCTGGCTTTAAAGCTTCAAAGGACAGACTGGCTCTCTTGTTAGGGGTAAGGCAGCAAGTTGAAACCAATGCAAAATCCTAGGACCCTGAAGAATTATGCTAAATCTTCTCTGCCTGTGCTTTATAAATGGAACAGCAAAGCCTGGTAACAACGTATCTGTTTACAGCATGGTATATTTAATATTTTAAGCACAGTGTTGATATCTACTGCTCAGAAAAAGATTCATTTCAAGATACTACTGTTCATTGACAATGCACCTGGTTACCCACGAGCTCTGATGGAGATGTGCAAGGAGATAAATGTTGTTTTCATGCCTTCTAACCCAGCATCCATCTATAGCCCACAGATCAAGGAGTAATTTTGACTTTTGAGTCTTATTATTTAAGAAATACATTTCATGGCCTGGTGCGGTGGCTCATACCTGTAATCCTAGCACTTTGGGAGGCCGAGGCAGGTGGATCACAAGGTCAGGAGTTCAAAAGCAGCCTGGCCAACATGCTGAAACCCTGTCTCTACTAAAAATACAAAAAAACTTAGCTGGGCATGGTGGCAGGCACCTGTAGTCCCAGCTCCTTCTCAGGAGGCTGAGGCAGGAGAATCGCTTGAACCCAGGAGGTGGAGGTTGCAGTGAGCTGAGATCATGCCACTGCACTCCAGCCTGGGAGACAGAGGGAGACTCTGTATATAAAAAGAAATACATTTCATAAGGCTGTAACTGCCATGGATAGTGATTCCTCTGATGGATCTAGACAAAGTCAGTTGAAAACCTTATGAAAAGGATTTACCATTCTAGATGCCATTAAAAACATTCTTATTCATGGGACCAGGTCAAAATATCAACATTAACAGGGGTTTGGAAGAAGCTGATTCTAATTCTCATGTGTGACTTTGAGGGGCTTACGTCTTCAGTGGAGAAGTAGCTGCAGAGGTGGTGGAAACAGTAAGAGAACCAGAATTAGAAGTGAGCCTGAAGATGTGAATGAATTGCTGCAATCTCAAAATTTCAACTGATGAAAAGTTGCTCCTTATGGATGAGCAAAGAAACTGTTTTCTTGACAAAATACTGCTAGTGAAGACACTGTGAACATTGTTGAAATGACAACAAAAGATTTCAAATATTACGTAAACTTAGTTGATAAGGCAGTGGCAGGGTTTCAGAGAGTTGACTACAATTTTGAAAGTACTACTGTGGATAAAATGCTATAAAACATGTTTGCATGCTACAGTGAAATCTTTCATGAAAAGAAGAGTCAATCAATGGTGCAAACTTCATCGTTGTCTTGTTTGAAGAAATAGCCACAGCCACCGTCACTTTCAGCAACCACCATCCTGATCAGGCAATAGTCATCAACATCAAGGCAAGATCCTCCACCAGAAGAAAATTACAACTCCCTGAAGACTTAGATAATTGTCAGCATTTTTTTTTTAGCAATAAACTGTTTTAAAATTAAGGTATGTAAATTTCTTAGACATAATACTATTATACACTTAAGAGAGTACAGTATAGTGTGAGCATAACTTTTATATGTACTGGGAAACCAAAAAAGTCTTATGACTTGCTTTATTGAGGTATTTGCTTTATGGAAGTGGTCTGGAATTGAACCCACAATATCTCTGTGGTATGTCTGTGTAGACATACTTTCTTTACTCTTGGGTAAATACATCGGAGTAGAATAATTGGGTCATAAAGCAGGTGTTAGCTTTTTAGAACCTGCGAAATGGTTTTCCAAAGTGGTTATGCCATTATTCATACTTAACCTGCTGCCTATGAGAGTTTCAGTTCTTCTATGTGACTTGGCATGGCCAGTCTTCATCATTTTAATTTTACACATTTGTGTGTGTTTTTTATGTGGGGTTGGGGAAAGGATTTTTTGTGATTCCTTTGGGAAATAGTCACTGAGTGCTATGATCATTTTAAGTATTTTGTTTCACTTCATAAATTGTTTTTCATAAAATTCTGCTTTCTGTTTACCTTTCTATCAAAGATTTCATCTTATTGGCCTTTGCATCTAAAATCTTCTTTACTTCCCCTCCAAATTCTTGTGCTGCAAGGCCCCATGCATCATCCTTCAGTTGGGTTACTGTGTGGAGAAGGGTTTTGGAGGGTTTCTTGCTATTACTGTTAATCTCCACTATGACCCCCTGCTCTTCCTCAAATCCTTTCAGGGGTAAAGATTTCAAAGCACAAGGTAGGATGGGGTTTATGAAGTAGAGATCGAGGAAACACAGGCTGTGGTGGGATTGGGAAGGTATTATTATGAGCATCCAAGGCTGATTTCCAGACCATGAGCTTCTTTTTTGCCTGAGAGTAGGATTTAATTGGAATTCCTAAAAAGCCTGATTAAAATTGCAGCTTTTATTTTTCTGTCTCTTGAGCACCACTTCATTATTTGTAATCACATATGAATATGCTTTTCTTATAATTGGTCCATCTGTAATTTTTTTAAAAAAAAATTCAGCCCAGTGGTTACATCAGAAGGTAATCTTTCATGTCATTTCCAGTTTTATCGTTCTCCTAAGGCTATTTTCCTTTAAAAAAAAAAAAATCAATGACTACAGCATCTGTCTCTTAGCAATGAAGGTTTCAGCCCTTTCACAGATGTTAAAGAACTCTATCATAGCTGTGGCCCCATCATCTTACCTGAGCACTGAGCTTGGGGATCCAGGAATTTATTGTTCCTGTCAAGTTTTAGCCCATTAGCATTCTTCATATGGGCAGTTTGGCAGAATGTGGAGGTTTATCTGCTTGGATGACTGGCTCAGCCCAATCTCCAAGGTAAATGGATGGGATGACTCTTTTCAAACCCCAGTCAGATCCAGCCAAGGACCTGTATCAAGGCTGTTCCCTTCCCAGTCTTGGGGGCTCACACCTGGGTCTAGGTGAGGGAGTTTGGCCAGGGGCAAAGAAAGGGAGGAAAGCCAAATGAGCTCTCCACTCCCAGCAGAGAACAGGGGGTGAGTCACTCAGCTCTGTTCTAGGGCACAGGGCAGGACTCTGGGACAAGGATTCATCCAGCAAGTGAAGCACATTTTCCTCTTCAAACAAATTGAAACTTTCTGCTACTCCGTAATGGATTCACTCTTTCTGGACTCCTTGGGAGCAAGTGAGAGGAAGCTCTTGCCTGCACTGGTGGCCTCCATAAGAAAGGGAACATCCGATCAGAGGTGGATAATGGGAGGCAGTGTCTTACCCCTGGCACATGGGATAGCTCTTGCTTTGGTAGTCATATGGTGGCATCTAAGTTGACTTTTTCGGTGCTTTGTAGATCTGAGGGCCTTGACTTTGGTGAATATAGGAAGATACAGGATGAACTATTGATGACTGGAAGCAGCTGTTCTTTTAACTTACTATTAAAGTTATTTGTTTATTTATTTATTTTTAGAATGGGGGTCTCTCTCTATCACTCAGGCTGGAATGTAGTGGTGCAATCATGGCTCATTTTAGCCTCAGACCTCTGTGCTCAAGTTATCCTCCCACTTCAACCTCCTGGGTAAGAGAGACTACAGCTACTAGACCTAGCTAACTTTTTAAAAATTTTTTTGTAGGGATAGGGTCTCACTATGTTGCCTGGGCTGGTCTTGAACGTCTGGCTCAAGTGATCCTATGACCAAATATATGAATGAGTAAGATCTTCAATAGCCACTATTAGCAATTGAGATAACTGAAGAGTCTCTGTCATGTTCCTCTTCTTACCACCATTCTTCTGAAATAGCTATCAGGTTTTCTTAGTCCATTTAGTGTTGCTTTGAAGGAAGGCCTGAGGATGGGTAATTTACAGAGAAAAACTGTCTATTTGGCTCACAATGCTGGTGTCTGAAAAAGTCCAAGGTTAGGCATCTGCATCAGTGAAAGTCTCAGGCTTCCACTCTTGGGGGAAGTTGGAGGGGAGCCAGCAGGTGCAGAAATCACATGGAGAGAAAAGCAAGAGAGAGAGGAAATGCCAGGCTCTTTTTAACAACCAGCTCTTGCAGGAACTAATAGAGAACTCACTCACCCCGTACAGGGAGGTTTTAATCTATTCATGAGGGATCTGCCCCCAACTCAGCACCTCCCGTCAGACCACACGTCCAACATTGGAGATAAAATTTCAACTTGAGATTTGGACAAACATCCAAACTATAGCAAGGCTTTGTATTTAGCTAATACTTTGCATCCAGAGGCTAAGCCTTTCTCAAACCGGCCAAACAGCTTACTTTAGCAGAGGTTTTCTTGAATGCTAGCGTGAGTTTTCCCCTGACAATGAGCCCTCTGCTGTAGACAGTGGTCCTTTCTTCTTTCCTCTTCTCACATTATCTTTCTCTCTCACCCTCTTTGGCCTTCTCTTGATTCCATCTGCTTTTCATTTTAAACTATTATTCCATGAGTGGGGAGACATTTCCTCATATTAAAATCCCTCCCCAAGAGCTCCCCTAGTCCAGAGGAATTATCCAGCTGAGCCAGCCGCCCTGTCTGGATGGCCAGCCCTCAAAGTGGCTGTGCATTTTCTGAGTCTGCTCATCTTCCTACATAAAGCTTCGAACAGGAAATCCTAACCCAACAGCGAAAGTCTGGAGAGGAATTTATTTCCTATAGCTGGTCTTTCCTGGCCGTTTCTCAGGTCACTCTCAGTCCCATTCTAGCAAACTGAACTTTAGTGACTTTCTTTTTTTCTTTTTTGCTATAATGCCACCACCACTTCAATGTTTATAGTCCTTTTGTGTCCTTCTGGGAGATGGCAGGAGATATCATTAACTACATTTCACATCAGAAAAAACCTGGAGGACACCAAAGTCCCCACTTCATCTGATTGATACAACTCAGAGGCTAAGGAAAGGCCTAAATCTTAAGTGTTCTATTCAAAGCATAATCTTTTTCTTTTTTCTTTTCTCTTTTTTTTTTTTTTTTTTTTTTTTTTTTTTTTTTTTTTGACAGAGTTTGCTCTTGTTGCCCAGGCTGGAGTACAATGGCGTGATCTCAGCTCACCGTAACCTCCGCCTCCTGGGTTCAAGAGATTCCTTCCTCAGCCACCCGAGTAGCTGGGATCACAGGCGTGAGCCACCATGCCTGGCTAATTTTGTAGAGCAGGGGTTTCACCATGTCTTGCCCCTGGCACATGGAAGGCAATATTGATTCAGGGACATGAGAAATGGGAGCTCTGCACTGGAAGCACTTTCCAGAGAGCTCTCTCTCCAATATTTGCAGTCACATTTTCTCAACAGAATGGGTTCGAACCCCTGACCTCAGGTGATCCGCCTGCCTTGGCCTCCCAAAGTGCTGGTATTACAGGTGTGAGCCACTGCACCTGGCCAAAACATTGTCTTAAATCAGTAGACTTGACTGTCTTCTTTGAACCAATCTAAACTTTACCATTGCCCATAAGTGGGCTCTTTTTTCATATCTATACCAGGATTTTCAGCATGGACTCATGAACATGCAGGAGTTCCCCATCACCATTTTTTGCTTTCCTGGTGTTCTTCCAAGCCTGGCTGAAGGCAGAGACTCCGTTGGCAGCCTGTTTTCACTATGCAGGAGTCTGGAACCAAGAAAATGTCCTGTCACTCTACAGAGGACACAAACAGTGGAATCCCCATAGCCTTGCTCCAGTGACCCACGCTTCCTGGTCTGTGGTCACCTCTGAGTAAGCTTTGTCTTGCTGCTTTACAGAAGTCTTTGAGAAGGTGTGACTTGTTCAGTTCCTAGGAAAACTGCCTACCCTTAGAAAGTGGGTATGAGCAGTGGAGGGAGTTGGCGGGGGTTAGGGGAGCCTAGGGGAGGGACAGCAGGGGGTGGGGAGTGATAACATGGGGAGAAATGCCAGATATAGTCAAAGGGGGAATAGAGGCAGCAAACTACCTGGTTATGTAAGCACCTGTGCAAGAACCCTGCATGACCTGCCCATGTACCTCAGAACCTAAAGTAAAATCAAAATAAAAATTAAAAAGTGGGTGTGAGAAGGAAAGCAGCAAGCTGAGAGTGGTCATGAACTGGTGTCCCGAGTACCCCTGCAACCCAGGGCGGAGGTGACTGCTGAAGTCAGCCTCATGGAATGCTCGCAGGTAACCCTCCCTCCCTGTCAAGGTTGATGAGTCAGAGGATAGGAGAGAAACCGTGAGCAAAACTGCACACCAGGGGCAAAGAAAGGGAGGAAAGCCAAATGGGCTTTCCACTCCCAGCAGAAAATGGAGTGAGTCACTCAGCTCTGCTCTAGGGCACAGGGCAGGACTCTGGGCACAAGGCTTTATCCAGCAAGTCCAGCACATTCTCCTCTTCAAACAAATGGAAACTTTCTGCTGCTCCATGATGGGTTCACGCTTTCTGGGCTCCCTGGGAGCAAGCGAGAGGAAGCCCTTACCTGCCCCGGCAGCCCCCAGAAGGAAAGGAGCATCCCATCAGAGGTGGACAATGGGAAGCAGTGTCTTGCTCCTGGCATATAGGATGCAATCTACAAATACTGATTCAGGGATACGAGAAATGGGAGCTCTGCACTGGAAGCACTTTCCGGAGATCTCTCTCTCTCCAATCTGTGCAGAGTCACATTTTCCCAACAGAATGAGTTTGAACTAAAAACAGTGCTGGCACAGAAATGGCACTGATGGCTCAGCCCTTCCATTTATTTTATTTTGTTCTACTTTTTTCTTTGACTTCACCCTTCCTCTGAGGCACTTCCAAAGAAAAGACTCTGGCAACTGAAGAGAAGATGATGGTGACTCTGATGATGGAATATGGTTTGTGATTCAAAAAAGAATAGTTTCCACAGAGGTGGCAAAGCCCTTCCTCAGTGAGCTCCATGACCACGGACCTGGGGCCATACACCAGGGTGAGGCTGCAGGGATCCCAAACTGCAGCTGAGGTTGCCCTGAGTCCTGGCATGGTGTCCAGGGTTCTAAAGCCACTGCTGTGAGCAGGGCAGAGCATCCAGGAGAATCCCCAGAGGTGGGGAAAGAGGCCTGTGGCAGGGGGAAGGTCAGCTAGGCTCGCTGGCCTCTGATTCCCACAGTACTACTTTTTGTTCAAATGTTATCTTATTTTTATTTTTACTTTTTTAGAGATCTCTCTTTATTGCCCAGGCTGTAGTGCAGTGGCACAATCCTAGTTCACTGCAACCTTGAACTCCTAGGCTCAAGATCCCTCCATCTCAGCCTCCCAAGTGGCTGCAACTGCAGGTGTGCACCACAGCATGTGGTTAATTAAAAAAAAAATTATTTTCAGTAGAGGTGAGGTCTCACTATTTGCCAAGGTTGGTCTTGAACTCCTGGGTATAAGCGATCTTCCCACCTTGGCCTCCCAAAGTGCTGGGATAACAGGCATGATAACAGACATGAGCTACTGTGCCTGGCCTGCTCTTACATCCTTGTAAAATCATTCTCAGCACTCGTCATTCTACTGGGAGAGGCCAGTTGCACAGTCAGGAAGTGGTGAGTGGAGAGTGGTAGACTTGGCCTCAGCCATGCTGAAGCCGTGGGGGCGGAGGAGGCACTAGCCAGGCAGATACCGGTTCTCAGTGCAGGACCGAGTCAAGTGTCTCATTCACAGGTGGAAAGACATTGAATTTCACACTCCCATTGCCTCCTCTGCCTCCTCCCACTCTAGCCTCTTACAACATGGAGCGATCTCACTGTGCTGGACTTCACCGATACCCATCACCCTTTCTTTTCACATCAGCAGTCTCTCCTCTTGTCAGGTATCTCTTTATCTTTCTTCTCTCATTCAATCCAGCATGTAATCACCACTGAGCAAGTACCATGTGCCAAATCCTTTCTTAGGACGGGGTGCAAAGTCCCAGCCTGTGTGGGCTCCCAAAAGTATTAGGAAAATATGCCCACATCATCACAAGAGCCCAAGGAAAGTTTTGTGCTGGTGATAAGAGTGGAGCACAGGGGACCGAGGAGTAGGGACCAGTCAGGGACACTGGGAAGGAGGGAATACTTTTTAGGGGATGATTAAGCCCATGCTTTGAGCTGAGTTTTGAAAGGTGGAGTATGGGCCTGGCGTGGCAGCTCCACTCCTGTAATCTCCGCACTTTGGGAAGCCGAGGTGGGTGGATCATCTGAGGTCAAGAGTTGAAGACTAGCCTGGCCAAGATGGTGAAACCCTGTCTCTAATAAAAATACAAAAATTAGCCGGGTGTGGTGGCTTGTGCCTGTAATCCCAGCTACTCAGGAGGCTGAGGCAGGAGAATCGTTTGAACCCAGGAGGCAGAGGTTGCAGTGAGCCGAGATCGTGCCACTGTACTCCAGCCTGGATGACAGAGTAAGTCTCCATCAAAAAAGAAAAAAAGAAAAGAAAAGAAAGAAGGAGTATGGTTTTCCCAAAGACACAAGTGACACTCAATCCAGGAAGAAGGAACAATTGCACAAAGGCCCAGAATTTGAGAAGCATGTGGCATTTGGAGAGGAATGGCAGCTGAGGGTGCCCAGAGCACACTGAAGCCAAATCTACAGGGTAAACTCAGGGCAGGACTGGACTTCCTTTTCTGGACTCTCCAGGGGGTTGTGAAAACCTCATGCAACCTATGAATTTGGAGGATGCTATGGGGAGCACAACTCTCTTCTCAGACCCCTCCTCCTCTTCTCTTCCAGGATCACTTATTTCTGCATCCCCTCACCTGGATCCTGACTCACTCCCTGCTCATCCTTGATTTGACCCTGAAGCACCATTACCCTCCCATTTGCCCAGAGTGGGGAGGAAGAACTGAATGAGATCAGCAGCTATGTAAACGGAGAAACCAAACATGTCAGGAATCCCAAGCAAAAGTGCTGAACAAAAGCAGGAAGGATACTTCAAAAAAAAAAAAATCCTCTCACAGGAAGTAAGGAGGCAAAAATTGGAGAAAAACAAATTTAGGTCACCTGTGGAAAATTCTAAGTTGTCTAATCGAAATCCAGGATATGACAGCATGAATTAGACAAAGCTAGGAAATTAATAGCTAATACTTAACAGGGTAGTCGCTATATAAATACATTTCTAAGCATAAAACATTCATTAACTTATTTAAGCCTCACAGAAATCCTGAGTTGCATACTATTATCCCCTCTTTACAGATGGGGAGACTGAGGCACAGAGGAGGAGACAGCTTGTAGCTATATGCAATGGATTAGAATCAGTAATCTGGCCAGGCACAGTGGCTCATGCCTGTAATCTCAGCACTTTGGGAGGTCAAGGCCAGAGGATCACTTGAGCCCAGTAGTTTGAGACCAGCCTGGGTAACATAGGGAGACCCTGTCTGTACAAAAAAAAAAAAAAAAAAAAAAAAAAAAAAAAAAAAAGTAGCTGGTTATGGTGGTGCACACCTGCAGTCCCAGCTACTTGGGAGGCTAAGGAGAGAGCATCACTTGAATCTGGGAGATGGAGGCTACAGTGAGCTGTGATTGTGCCAATGCACTATAGCTTAGGTGACAAAGCAAGACTATCTCAAAAAAAATTAGTAATCTGCATGTATTATAACACAAATTTACAATGAATAAGTATGAAAGGGGTTTGGGAATCTCCCCCCTCATTCTCTTCCTATATAACATTCCTGCTCTTCTCACCAGCCAGCATTGCATTATCCAGAGTCTCTGGACAGTATTAAATCTGAATGCATCAACTCTGGGACCCTGACATGGACTTGGAAAACAGCAATCGATTTCCACGAAAACCCAAGTGACTCCCAGGGAAGAAAAATACACACACACATAAAACTTGTCCCAAGGGGAAAGAAGAGCAGGCTGGCTCACGTCCTCCAAGACTGAAGAGTCAGTTACCCAGGAGAAGAATGGCTATTTGTCTTTAAGCTCTCTCCCCTGGTCCACCCTCACAGACTCATGACTGAATCTTATTTTAAATAGAGTAGGGGTTGGGCGTGGTGGTTCACACCTGTAATCCCAGTACTTTGGGAGGCTGAAGTGGGTGGATCATTTAAGGTCAAGAGTGAAACCTTGAAGAAGGCCAACATGGTGAAACCCTGTCTCTACTAAAAACACAAAAATTAGCAAGATGTGGTGGTGGGTGCCTGTAATCCCAGCTACTTGGGAAGCTGAGGTGGGAGAATCATTTGAACTTGGGAAGTAGAAGTGGCAATGAGCCAAGATCACACCACCATACTCCAACCTGGGCGATAGAGGAAGACTCTGTCTCAAAAATAAATAAATACATAAATAAAAAGCATAGAGGTAATCATATAAATAAAAGTGAAAATGCCTGTTTCTCAAAACCTTTGGGTATAACCTTTATACCCAAACTTCTGGGCCACTTTAATGGAGTACGACCCTCAAAGGGAGGCAAGCATTGTCCCCCACATTTCCAAGGAATATTATACAGCTCAGCATCTCCTCCCCAACCCTGAGGTTCCAGTACCTCAGCACCTGCTGTATGGGCTTCAGGACGTCTTCGGTGGAAGCAGCTAGTGGGAGGCAGTGATGTCCAGCAGGGCCAGAGAGGGTAGCAGGGGCTGCAGCACCAGCAGCCAGGAGGCACTTAGCCTGAGCACAGCCAATGCTCCCTGTGTGGCATCCAGGAGAGGTAGAGTATCCCTCCGAAAGCTGTGGTACCAGATACAAGTCACCTGGGTATCTGGAAGCAATGGTGGAGCTTGGTAATAATTACGAAAGCCTGAAGCACAGTGACAGCCAAAGAGAAGAAAGGGAAAAAAGTGAAATGCATAATCTTATTCACAAATAAATATAAGAACAAATTCCACTGAATTCCTGAAAACAAAATGTGGGGCGGGAGCAGTAAACACAACTGAGTACTGTAAATGCAACTTCACCTTAAAAGATTACCAACAAGCCAGACACAGTGGCTCATGCCTGTAATCCCAGCACTTTGGGAGGCCAAGGTGGTTAGATCGTTTGAGGTCAGGAGTTTAAGACCAGCCTGGTCATCATGGTGAAGCACCATTTATACTAAAAATACAAAAGTTAGCAGGCATGATGGTGCGTACCTATAATCTCAGCTACTCAGGAGGCTGATGCAGGACAATCACCTTAAACTGGGAGGCAGAGTTTGCAGTAAGCCAAGATTGCTCTACTGCACTCCAGGCTGGGAGTCAAAGTGAGATCCCATCTCAAAAAAAAAAAAAGAAAGAAAGAAAGAAAACCAACTAGCCGTATGGCATAATATTTAAGTTGTTTTGAATTTGACTTAGCCTTTGGGCTAAATCTGTGTTTTAATGCAAAAAATATATATGTGTATAATTATTTTCCTGAGAAGAAAGAACATACATTATTTTATCACGATGTCAGCCCCAAAGAGAGTTCATTTAAAAATTTACAATGTTAGTTCATGACCAGCCGGGGTAACATAGCAAGATTCTGGCTCTTAAAAAAAAAAAAAATTAATTAGCCAAATGCAGTGGCACATGCCTGTCATCTCCATTACTCCTCAGGAAGCTGCGGTGGGAGGATCACTGGAATCCAGGAGTCCAAGGCTGCAGTGAGCTATGATCATGCTACTGCACTCCAGCCTGGAAGACAGAACAAAAACAACAACTACAACAGCAACAAAAAGCAAAAATCACAGTGTGTCTTAGGACTCATGTCCGTTTTCACGTTTTGAAGTTTTGCTAATTACTGATGAACCTTTTCTATTCCCTATTGCTTAAACAATATTAGAATGTTTCTCTGGACAAAATCCAAGATGCAAAAATACAAAATAAAATTTAATGGCATTTAAGTAAAAATTTGTTACTCAGCTTATTTTTCCCCTGATTTAGATTCATTGTGATGTTGGAGGTATGACCTTTTCTATTCATCTGAATGACATTTTGTTTCAACAAAAGGGCACAGCTCTCAATGTCAAATAATAAGATAAAAATATTTAATCCCTTTAGTACTTCTGTATACCTAGGTCATTTTATTTTAGAGTGTATGTGTACAGACAGTGTACTCAACTAACCCTTGTAGTAATTACCCTGGTTATACCTAATGCAACAAATACTATTCAACCTCAACAAAATAAGAATTTTATACTGTCTGGCTTATTCTTAATTCTTCCCTAAAGGCCTATTTGGTTTAGCATCAAATACAAGATTAAGAGACTCTAAACTTTAGCTGAACAGCCACTCAAAGGATTTAGACATGATCTCTTTACACAAAAGAGAGTTAGCATACATCTGATATCCCCTGCACAGTTAACACGTGTATACATATAATAAGTCTCCCTTTCCTAATCTTGGTTATTTATTTGAAAACAAATTGAAAAACAACCTTATCATATCCTCAAAAAAAAAAAAAATCTACTCCAGTAGTGTAAAATTTGGGGCAAGGTAAATGTCTATTCATTTACACTGAACAAAGCAAAAAAAAAAAAAAAAAAAAAAAGGGAAATGAAGAGTGTAGGGACTATATTCTTCCATTGAAATATACGTGTATATCTACAAGTGTTTATGTGCGTATTTATGAGTGTATTGCATGTACCTTACATTTGCATGACACAAATGAAATAGGTAAGCAAGGAAGAAATCCTTAGGAGGCTAACTGACTTGTCAAACCTAGTAACAGCCTCAACAGGAATTCAAACGTTGGTCTTCTAAGACCAATTCCAGTGCCCATTGCATTACCCTATCCTGTAACCCAAAGAGCAATAGAAACTTGTAGGACAGAGAAGAAAAAAAAATGCTGGAGTGCTATTTCCCAGTCCTACCAGGTGGCTAATGATTCAACCTTATTGCACGTGTAGTGAACCACAATATGCATTTTTCTCATATATTTAGATATAATAAAATCATTTTAATGGTCTTAAAGAAATAGCAAGGGCAGAGAAACAGGAAAGGAGAGACAGCTGGTAACAGAAATAAAGGGAACCTGTCTCTTTCTCTCACTGTCTCTTTCTTTAGAGCAGCTTTTCTCCAAAGAGTTCCAAAATTCCAAAACGTTACACTAGAATTAAAACTGGAGAAGCAGGCTTAGAAATAGGCAAGGGAAAGGAGGAACGCAACACAGAAGGTTCAGGAAGGCAGAGAAGGAACAGGAAACAGCATGCAACTTGGCCAGACCTGGCTGAGTTGGAAGAGTGTTCAAGTCACTGTCACCGTGCCCAGAAGAGCAAGCTCACTCACCTAGTTTATTTGCATATGAGAGGAAATGTGTCTTTTAAACATTTGACTGCTGTTTTTGCTGGTTAAATGCAAATATTTGCATACATAAACACATAAACACATTTAAACCCTGCTGGCATGATAGTTGCATTTTCTAGAATTAATTATTTCCATGTGCTTAGTGCTTGGGTGCACATGGAATTGTCTGGTTGAGGGAGAACACAGGAATAGTATACTCATCCTTCATTTCCAGAGGGGAAAGTGGATGTGAATAACACATATGGTTTGCATATGCAGAGCTTATGTAAAGTTATAATTTTAAATGTGAAGGAATTACTAAGCATTCAAAAACTATTTAGGGCCAGGTGCCGTGGCTCTCACCTGTAGTCCCAGCACTTTGGGAGGGTGAGACAGGAGGATCACAAGGTCAGGAGTTCCAGACCAGCCTGACCAACATGGTGAAACCCCATCTCTACTAAAAATACAAAAATCTGTTGGGCATGGTGGCACATGCCTGTAATCCCAGGTACTCATGAGGCTGAGGCAAGAGAATCACTTGAAACCGGGAGGCGGAGGTTGCAGTGAGCTGAGATCGTGCCACTGCACTCAGCCTGGGCGACAGAGCAAGACTCTGTATCATGAAAGAAAAAAATCAAAACAAAACCAAAAAACTATTTAGATTTTCTTGGCTTTCTTTGCTTCTCCAAAGCTCTAAGTTTTCTACAAATGGAATTAATGTAGTAGCCTTTGTTGCATTTCCTCACCTATGCGTCAGCCCTTTCTCTCAGCAGGCCTCTGGCCCTGGTAAGAAATGCTAATCCTATGGCAACAGCAACCAAATAAAAGATTAGGTGATGTGGGGGAACGAGTATTAGTCATGTCTTGGTATACATCCTGTCAGTGATCCCTTCTGATGAATAGTGTGTGACCGGAAACACGGATGTGATAAAACACCTGGATAACCCCACCTCCGTGGAAAAGGCAGGGCAGTTGAGTGATTGCATACCGGGCGCCTTGCCACATGCATGCCACACAGGAGGGGCTGTGTTCATTCATCACAGACCCTGCTGCACACAGCCTCTGCTCCGTGATAAAGTGCAGGTCTAAGAGGGTTTGATATTCAGGTCTAAGTCAATAAGCTAAGAGTATAATGAGTCCAGAAGAAATGTCTTGTCGCAAGCCAAAATATTAGTTAAGAGAGCATGATAACAATTATGCAAGCAGAGAATATAGCATTGCTTACACTCAAGGTCAGGAGTTCAAGACTAGCCCTAGCCAACACTGTAAAACCTCATCTCAACTAAAAATACATAAATTAGCTGGGTGTGGTGGCATGTGCCTATAGTCCTAGCTACTCCAAAAGCTGAGGCAGGAGAATCACTTGAGCCCAGGTGGCAGAGGTTGCAGTGAGCCAAGATCGACCACTGCACTCCAGCCTGGGTGACAGAGTGAGGCTCCATGTCAAAAAAAAAAAAAAAAAAAAAAAGAAAGAAAGAAAGAAAGAAAGAAAAGAAAACGGAAAGCATCCTTTGCTCATTCTCATTTTCCAGTTTATAAATATCATGATCTAATCAACGTGCAATGAGTCTATTTTTCTCTATCTCCAAATATGTTAATGGAGAGTAAATAACTTAATTTTAGAATTCTGGCCAACCCCGAATTGCAGGTATCTTGGTGGGCTTCACATCTAAGTTCTCACCCAATGAAGAGACACACTCTCTAATGTCCCGGGGAATGACCCAGATCCAGTTACTCCCAGAATATCACCAGTATTGTGGGCAAACCATGACCTAACCAGCATGCAAGTCTACCTTCAATCAGTTCTAATTATTAAAAAGGACTTCAGTGATAGGATAGGGCAGATTGGGTGTATTTCTAAAAGGTTGCATCTCCTTCATCAGGTATCTATGTGCGTGAAGTGACACAATTGGAAGGTTTGTTTTGGTCAAAAGGAGGAACAGAGAACGGAGGCTACGCAGTTTCCTATCTAGCCCTTCAGCCTGGTTGGAACCACATTGAAAATAAGGATTAAGGGCCAGAAAATGAAGGACTCCGAGTACAGCCATAGGCATGCTGCCATGGAACCCAGTATCAAACTGTGGCCGAGAGAGTCTTTCCCTACACTTGTCCCTGGAGCCAGCTCTGCCCCAACGCCGTTGAGGAAGGGCGGCTTTGGGAGAACCCGGTGAGGACACCTTTGCACAGGCATTGGGCTTTATTTGGGATTCTATCTGCTGCAGCAAGAAAGTGGCTCCTTCAAGGAGGTAGCTGACTTGGAAAGAGGAGAGTAGGAAATGAAGAATGTAGTTGATGTCTTGGGGGTACGGATGTAGTCATGCTGGTTTAGGAGCAAAGTGAACGTGTACAAATTCCCAGACATATTTTGGTTGGTAAGGAGAGGGACAGGAGCACTTTCTTCAGGGAACTGGCTGTGTGGAGCAGTGTGAGCAGAATGGGTCCCTGGGTCACTGATGTTAGAGCACATCCAAGCTGGGGAAGCAGAGCAGCATTTGGGCTACTCCCTTTGCAACAGAGACTAATTAAATTATTCCTCATGTCTCCAGATGATGAGGATCAAATGTGTTACTAACTCCTCAAACAATTTTTCTTCCAAGTCACAAATTGTTTTTGTTAACAGGAATAAATGGTGACTTCAATTTCTTTTTCTATAAGACACACCATAATCTTAAGCCAGATAAGCAGAGAGAGGTGCTGCAGTAAAGGCAAAAGCTGTCACTTAAAGGAATAGTGACCATCTCATCCATCATCCAAACCAGGGCAAGACTGAGATAAATATTATTACTTATTATTATCAAGACTGAAAGGGCATGTTATTACTTATTATTCTGGTACAAGAGGCAATAATAGGGACTGTTCTGGGTAAATTAGAACATCCAGTTACCCCACCTGAAGTTGATGGGTGATTAGTATGACTAAAATCAACTGGCCATACTTGTATTTATCCAACAACCTGGAATGCAGCCTGAATAGAGCCAGGCTGTCCTAAAGCCAACCTCTGCCTGCTAAAGCCAGCCTTTCTAGCCAACAAGAATAACAAAGAAAGAAGAAAAAAAAAATGCAAACTATTCCAGAATCCTTGAAGAGCAACGTAAATGTTTCTTAGAGGGTTTCTTGAAAGGGATTTAAATGAGTGCATTCCACATACAGCCAAACACCCCAAAATTCTTTTCTGCTCCTGCTCCCCAAAGTCTCCATTGCAATAGCCTCCCCTGTCCTCCCAATCCCAAAGCTTCCTTTTTCCCACAGTTGTCTCTCTCGTCCTTGCCCCCTCAGACCTGTCACTTCCCTTCTGCCAGCCTCTCCCCACCACGGAAATACGTGCAATGGAGGGGAAGAGGGAGATTGTGAATATCACTGTGGTAGTAAGTATGCATGCATTAACTTGTGCTGTGTTTGTCACATTGTTACAATAAAAATTTAAAGTTCCGTTAGAGAGCTTAGTGATCCCAGTTTAAGGCAGGGAACGGGTGATAAAATTCAGATGGAGCTATGAGAAGCAAGAAAGCGGGCAGTTATGGAGCACGGTCCTGTGATGGGTGCTTTACTCACGCAGTGTAAAATGGCACTTCGTGTCTGAATCTGACTGAGGTGCGAAGACAATAGATTCCATGCTTCCTATGGAAATATTTTTATTTGATTTTATTATTTTTTAGAGATAAGGTCTCACTCTGTCACCCAGGTTGGAGTGCAGTAGCACAGTCATAGCTCACTACAGCTTTGAAATCCTGAACTCAAGCAATTCTTCTGCCTTAGCCTCCCAGATAATGGACTACAGGCATGAACCACCATGCCTAGATAATTGGTTGTTTTTATTGCTTGTTTGTTTGTTTTTCTTTGTTTGTTTGTTTGTAGAGATAGGGGCCTTCCTTTGTTGCCCAGGCTGGTCTCAAACTCCTGAGCTCAAATGATCCTCCTGCCCTGGCCTCCCAAAGTGCTGGGATTACAAGCATGAGCCACCACACCCAGCCACCTGGAAATTGTGAAGCAAGTTAAAGATTCACCTACACCAAGGGTAAGAGGGATCAGGTTGCTGGAGACTGAAGAGGTTTGTAGAGACGGTGTGGCAAGTGCCATTGGAGTATAGTGAGACCCACCAAGCCTGCTCCTTACTTTGAGCAGAGAGGAGCCTTCAAAGGACCCCTTGGAAAACTCATGTCCCTGATTTTAGTTAGACGCAGCAGACTTGGATTTGACTCATGCCTGAGGATCTGAGATTCCAAACTGGCCGCCTAACTTGATGGCAAACTAAAATGAATTCCCAGGAAGGAGATCAGCCAGATGCCCAGAGTCTTTGATGGGGGGACAAATAATTCATGAGAGTTTCTTGTAGACCTGATGTAATAAGCCCATGATAAAGAGAAGAAATGGGGACGTGTCCCAGAACTTGTTCAAGTGGCCATTAGAAAAACACCAGGCTCTTCCAGGCTTCAGTGAGGGGAGAAGCTGGAGATGCTCTGTTCTTTCCCAAAGTGGAAAGAATGCCTGAAACTGGATGGATCAGGGGTTGGCAAACTGTGGCTTCTGGGTGGGCTGCTGTTACTGTCAATGCAGATTTACTGGAACTCAGCCATGCCCGTTCATTGACATATTGTCTATGGCATTACAAGGGCAGAGTTGAGTAGCTGCAACAGAGACTGTGTGACTTGCAAAGCCTAAAATATTTACTCTCTGACATTTTACAGAAAACATTTCCTGACCCTCAGGATAGGTTCTCGGAAAACCCCTCAAAAATACTGGGGCAGCTGTGACAGATTTGGACTGTAAATAGTTTTCATACTCGCAGTGCATGAAACCATCTCAAAACTTTACCATTCAAGTAGAAACTTTCCATTTCCTCCTACTTCTTGCTTTCCCTACATCAACCTACTAGGGTCAAAAACTTCTGTGGGAGGAGGAGAAAAGAGAAATGACCGGCCTTCCTTACCCACTGGAAGATTCCAGACCTCAGCAGATCCCAGTGTGGATGAATGGGATGAATGGGAGGAAGGACAGTGTGAGATTTTACTCTAAGTCATATTTGAAACTTTGCTTATTCTATAGGCCTGGCCACTATGAGAAGCATCTGATTGAAAGTAAATATATTTTTCATTCAGAGATCAGGAAACAACTTCCACCCAAGGGAAATATACAGGAAAGGTGGGAGAGGAAAAATAAACTTTGCTTGAAGATGACATCCCAAGACTCCTGTATGTTGTTTGTTTTTGGTTTTTTTTAGACCGCGTCTCACTCTGTTGCCCAGAATGGAGTCCAGTGGTGCAATCTTGGCTCACTGCAACCTCCACCTCCTGGGTTCCAGGGATTCTCCTGCCTCAGCCTCCTGAGAGGCTGGGATTATAGGCGCATACCATCATGACTGGCTAATTTTTGTATTTTTAGTAAAGGTGGGGTTTTAGCATGATGGCCAGGCTGGTCTCAAACTCCTGATCTTGTGATCTGTCTGCCTCAGCCTCCCAAAGTGCTGGGATTACAGGTGTGAGCCACAGTACCCAGTCAAGGATTATTTTTTCTGGAGCTCAATTTTCTTGTCTGCAATGTGAGGGTTGGACAAGCACTAAATGATTCCTTTCAGCACCAATATTCTATGATTCTGAAGCTCAGCATCTGTCCTTCAAGATGGTTCATGTCTCTGCGATTCTTGCAATTCTGCATGTCATTACTGCTATAGCCTGTGTGTAGCTTGTTCCAAACGTTGGAGAAATGATCACATAGGGGCCCCCCATTCTCACCTCCAAGATAGTCCTTGAGTGCTTAGTTAGGAAGCTTCTCTCATTTGCATACAGTACAAACAGCTTAGACAGGCTTTGAGCGTGAGCTTCTGTTTATTCGGCTGGAAGTAAGGCTGTATTTACTGTTTGCTAAAGCTGTGGTGTCAGTGGCTAACATTCCCTTTAGTGTCCTTGTTTTTGTCTCCCCTGTGGTCTTCTAGTTTGTCTAGAGACTCCTTAAATGGGGTCTGAGGCTCACAATTCTTTCAACTATGTTCCCGTGCTATGATATAAGATCTGGTGGTAAGGTGTCAGGGGAGAAGAGGCATTTATACTCCTAGGATTATGTCTCAGTCCTTTAGTGAGCCTCGCTTGGGTATTTTCTTTCTCCTTGAATGGTTAGACTCTGGTAAAACGTTTCCCTTGAAGGGGGGCCTTCTTAAAAAGAACAGAAGGAGCCAGGTGCAGTGGTTCACACCTGTAGTCACAACACTTTGAGAGGCTGAGGTGGCTGGATCCCCGGAGTCAGGAGTTTGAGACCAGCCTGGCCAACATGGCGAAACCCTCTCTCTACTAAAAATACAAAAATTAGCCGGGTGTGGTGACTGGAGCCTGTAATCCCAGCTACTCAGGAGGCTGAGGCAAGAGAATATTTTGAAGATGGGAGGCAGAGGATCCGGGTATATTTCATATGCTTTATATACTTGCCCTGGCTGCTAGAAGCATAAGGGGACTCCATCCCTCCCTCCCTCCCTCCCTCCCTTCCTTCCTTCCTTCCTTCCTTCTTTCTTTCCTTCTTTCCTTCTTTTTCTTTCTTTCTTTTCTCCCTATAGGCACAGAGCATATTGTCCTCAGTGAGCTCCAATGTTTGAAAAAGAGAGGTAGCAGTATTGTCCATCATTTTACGCTTTCCTCACTGTTGAAAGTACTAGAGGCAAGGGATCAGCATCCATTATCTCTGAAAGCTAGAGGAGAAAGGGAAAGAAGAAACACATTTTAATGTTTCAGTGAATTATCCTGGCACACATTCAACACATCAGTTAAGAAATCAAAACTTGCCCAGAATAATTACTTAATTTGATTTAATTCCTGAACAGTCTTTCCCTAATTTCCTAGATTTGAATATTAATTATAGAAGGCATGTGATGAAATGATGGAATGCAGATAAATCTGCAGAATAATACTCAATCAAACTCGAAGAAAAATAAATTTCTTCTGAATAAAGTCATCCAAACACATTAGAATATGTGATTCAAGAAAGTAGAGAAAAGATAAATATTTCCTTGAAATTAAGACAGAGCTATATACATAGAATTATATTTTAAAAAACAGATGGCACTATTAGCTTGATAAAAAGAAGACTCTCTTATAGCTTTAGACAGAAAGTGACTGAAAATTAGAACACTGTGAAGAAACAGTAAGAAAATTCAGAGTAAGGAACAAAGCCTTAAATGTAAGTCAATTACTTTATTAAAGAAATTATTGCTATTTTGCTTTACTTGCCATTGAGTGTGGGTCTATAGGAACTGAGAGATGTTTCTTGAATCCAAGATATAACACACCTAGACAGAAGATTCTTTTCATTATTTAAAGTGCACATCAAATGATCTTATATTGAGTGTAATTTTAGTTATCTAGTACCTATCACAGTCAGTCATCAATGATCAATAACCAAGTATACTGCAAGACTTAGAGATGTATATGTTCTAGTTTATTGACATGTACTTACATTTTCTTTCATGCCTTTATTTCTGTATTTTGTACCATTCATTAGTTAGCATTATAAAATTATTCTATATTCCAGAAATCCACTGAAGCATGCTATTCTAATTTTACATGCCTACTGGAGAACAGTCTCTGAATTCTTCCTACAGGAAAGGAGAAAATCAGTCTATCTTAGAATGCTTTGAGAGTATCAGAATAAGACAGAGGAGGGTGAGGCAGCCCAGCTGAGGCAGTGAGATGACTCACATGTTAAGGTAAGGCACTGGGAAGGGCTATGAATGTTTCCTTGAGCAAATCAACAAGCTTTGTGCACATACGTAAACACACACACACACACACACACACGCACACACACACACACACGGAGTCCAATTTCTAGTAATATGGCAGATAAGATATTCGAATAAACTTTTAAAAGTATATCTCACTTAAAAATGCTAAATGTACATTTACATAAATATATGTGTATAGATGGATGGATGGATAGATAGATAAAGGTTACATGACTTAGCTGGTGAAAAGTAAGGGAATTCCTTAATGTCCAGAAATGACAAGAAATATTGAACCCAACAGACAACAGTTGTGCTGTAATTTTCCCTGGTGATATCTGGGTGGCCTGGTAACCTAGAGCCTTAGTCAAACAGGCCATACACGGGGACCAAGAGATGGACCTAAGAGGCTGACCATTGTGAGCGGTTACCTATGAGACTCACTTCATAAAGCTGTACCTTCGTAGGTGACAAGCACAGTTTGAATTAAGATAAAACTTGCCTTGAAGAGGAAAACGATGATCAGACATGCTTGTGTTGGTTTTGGCTGTGATGAGACTAGAAGTAGGTAGGAGAAAACGCTCCTGTGAAAATTTCTAACCACAAGATCATACTAACAAGTCTGCAAAGGCCAGAACTTCTACTGTGTGTATGTTTGGAAAACAATAAATTTAAACTTCAAGTAGTGCTGAACTGGTAGTGCTCGTAAGGTGATAGTGTTCCCAGTCCACTGGAAGAAAGCTCACCATTTAAACCAGACCTCCTGCCCACAAATGAGAAAGGAGCACATAGGTGTAAGCGGAGACTCACTCAGCAAGAACTTACAGATTCAGATAGACAAAAACAATAGGTGTTGGAATCACTAAAAGTATAAAATAAATATGTGTCGTATATTTAAAGGAAAAAGGCAAATTGAAAGAATGACCAAGTAATAAGAGATTATGAAAACTGACCTGATCAACTTGAAAAAGAACTGAATGAATATCTAAAGATGAAAAACTGGACATTAGAAACTCAATAACTGGACATGTCATAATATATGGAAAAACAGAGCTGGTGAAATTACTCAGACCATAGCACAGACAAATGTGGAAATGGAAAATCTGAGCAGTTAAGCTACATGGAGAGTAGAGTAAAATCAGTCAATGTTAAAGCAATTCTAATGCTTCCTAAAGGAGAGAACAGAGAAAAAGGAGAAAAGGTAAGCATTTGAAAGAGAATAGTGATTGAGCATTTTCTTGGACTGCTGGAAAAACCATGTCTTAGATTCTGGAAGCCCAAGCAACCCCAAAAATAAAAATAAATTCAACACCAAGACATACAACATAATTGCAGAACATTGAATGTCAAAAAAAAGTAAAAACGTCAAAGGTATCCAGAGGAAAAGGATAAATTTCCTTTATCCTTCAAAATATATAGTTAATTGGTTAACTATATATTTTATTGACCCAACCAGGATACCAGGATAATTTTTTTTTTTTGATGGTGTCTCTCTGTTGCCCAGGTTGAATTGCAGTGGCACAATCTCTGCTCATTGCAACCTCTGCCTCCCAGGTTCAAGTGATTCTCTTGCCTCAGCCTCCCTAGTAGCTGGGACTATAGGCATGTGCCACCATGCCCATCTAATTTTTTGTATTTTTAGTGGAGACAGGGTTTCACCATGTTGGCCAGGCTGGTCTGGAACTCCTGACCTCACGTGATCTGCCTGCATCCGTCTCCCAAAGTGCTAGTATTACAGGCATGAACCACCATGCCCAGCCAAATGAGGATACTCTTGAGAGTGAAAGGGGTGCTAACCAAACAGTGTAAGAGAATAACAAAAATCAATAAGGAATTATGGCAAGCAAATGAGGGCATATGTCAAAATCTATTTAAAAAAAAAATTCCATTGACAGCAAGGACAATGAAAGTCAGGAAGACAAGCATAACATCTTCCAAGCACTGAAAATATATTCAGCTAGAATTGCATGTAACGAAACTCTCTTTTAGTAACAAGGGACAAAGAAAAACACATTTAGAGAAGCAAAAACAGAAGTCATGATCAACAGACTCCCTCCAAAGTAATTTCTTTATGATAGAAAAAAATAATCTCAGAGAGAGTCTAAGATGCATGAACATGAATAAACAAAATTTATATGACTGATAAGGTAATGATAAAATGTTCAGTGTATAAGACCACAAAAATTAAGATATATATATACATTTCTGTACAAAAATAGCAGAAATGTCAAGAGGGGAAGAAAATACGAGAAAGGCTAACCAAGGCTCTTGAATTTTGGGGAGGAAGGCAAAGCTGTTGATTAACTTTACATTTTGTTAAATTAAACATGCATGTTATATTTTCTGGGTCATCACTAAAAATGGAAATGAGACATCATTTAGAAAATACTAAGGAATGAAACAAAAACTTACTCCAAAAGAGAGCAAGAAACAAGTAAAAGGGAGATGATAAACTTGGAAGAAAATTAGAAAACACAAAATAATAATAATCACATGAAGTATTAATGACTAACATCTGCATTTCAAAGATAAAGATTGTCAGACTAATTTTTTTTTTTTTAGAAATCTAGTTATATTCTGTCTAAAAGAAATAAACTTAACACTTTAGAACATAGTAAGGTTTAATAAGAAAAGATTATTTACAAAGATAATAGTAGGATAATTATTTTAATAATAGACAAAATAGACATCAGAAATATAAACATTAATGACAATGAAGAAGATTACTACATGTTCATAAAAGTTTCAACTTACCAGGAAGATGTATCAATTCTAAATTTATATATATTCAATAAAATAGCTTCATAATATATAAAGCAAATTTAATTTGGAAGAATATAGGAAGAATTTTACATACCAATCATGATAGTGGGAGATTCCAATGTATCTCTTTAGCAATTAATAGATCAAGCAGGCAAGAAAACATAAGCTGGATCTAAAGGTCATTTCATATGAAAATTATATTTTGGGCCCCACAGCAAATGTCAATGAATATTTGAAAAATCTATTTCATATAGTCAACCATCTCTGGCCATAGCACAATTAAATTAGACACCAATAGCAAAATGTTCATTCTACACAGTCAAAAATCAAAGTTTTCAAAAATTAAAAGTAAGCTGAATCATACACGGGTCAAAAGAAGTTTTAATTTATTTCCTTCTTTTCTTTTCTTTTCTTTTCTTTTTTTTTTTTTTAAGACATCACTTATCACCCAGGCTGGAGTGCAGTGGTGTGATCTTGGCCTAGTGCAACCTCCACCTCCTGGGTTCAGGCAATTCTGTTGCCTCAGCTTCCCGAGTAGCTGGGATTACAGGCATGTGCCACCACGCCTGGCTAATTTTGGTATTTTTAAGAAACAGGGTTTCACCATGTTGGCCAGGCTGGTCTCGAACTCCTGACCTCAGGTGATCCACCCGCCTCAGCCTCCTAAAGTGCTAGGATTACAGGGTGAGCCACTGTGCCCGGTCTAGAGGTTCTAACTTCTTAGAAAAGATTTGGAATTACAAAGTAAGGAAAATGCTGTACATGAACAGTTGTGTATTGCAATAAAAGCTATACTTAGCCAAACAAACAAACAATAAAAATACCCATAGCCTTAAATTTTAAAATCTCTTTGGGTCTGAAATAAGCCCAAATGATACAGAAGAAAGAAAATATTAAATAAATATACTTCTCTTATTACTTTATGGCTATTACTTAGCATTGTTGTTCCTCTGTTTCCCTGCTTATATTTGTCGGTCTGCCTGTGTTGCTATATATTTTATCTTTATCATATTAATTTAGGAGTTCTATCACACTATTGCATTCAATTAATAACCTGGCTTTCTCCTGCTCTCTAAATCAGACCAAATGACCCTATTGTCCTATTATTTCGATGTTGTCTTTCCCACTGAGCCCCACTATCTCCTCTATTGACTTCCTCTTGATTCCTTCGTATTTTGTTCACAACCTAATGAAATGAAATCTTTAGAATTCTTTATTTTTCCCCTTTTCTGCCTTCTCTCCTATCCCTCAGCCCTTAACTAAACTTTGGAATGATTTTACTTCCTATTGCATTCTTAATTCCATTGTATTGCTAAAATAGTTTAATACATCAGATTTTCACTTACCATGTTTTTGTTCTCAGGGTCCACATTTGGGACTTACATAACACATTGTATCTTTATCCATGAATGTTTAATGGCATATTTATAGAACAACACATTGTTCATCTCCCATTCTTTCCTGCTTACCTTCCCGCATCCAATGCCTCTGATCCAGTTCATTTGGTCCTTGGAAAGCTCCTTTTCTCAAGTATTTGCCTCAGGTGGGGTACTCAACGATTTATTCTCTGGATTAATGCATGTTCTCAAACATCTTTGTCTTAGTCTGTTTTGTGTTGCTAGATCATTTACGAAGAGGCTTCTTTAGCTCCTAGTTGTACAGACTTGGAAGTTCAAGGGCATCACCCTGGCTCCTAGCGAGGACTTTTATACTGCGCACAATATGGTGGAGAAGGTAAAAGGGGAAGCAGATACGTGAGAAGAAGCAAAACCTGAAAAGCATCCTGTCTTTATAACAATCCACTCTTCAGGAATTAATCCATTGCTATAACTAATCCAGTCTCGCTACAGCAAGAACTCACTCACTACCTAAATCATGGCACCAAGCCATGAGGGACCCACCCCCACGATTCAAACTCCTCTCACTAGGTCCCACCTCCCCACTTTGCAAATCAAATTTCAACTTGCATTTTGGTGGGGACAAACCATATCCAAATCATAGCCCTTTCTGTTAAGGTGAACTTAACAGATAAACAACTGCCTAGTATAGCATTCTTGGGGTTTTCTTTCAGTTGCAAGAATTTACAAATTTGCTGTCTTCTAGTTTTTCGCGTTGCGGATAAAAAAGACAATGACAGTTTTATTTTATATTTTTTCTTCAAAATAAGAAAAGTCCTGGAAATTTATTTTACCAAGATAGGCTCACCTGTGTGTTTTTCTCATCAATTCAGCCAAGAATTCTGAGGCTTTTTACTTTGAAGACACGTCTTTGGCTTAAGAAAACTTTCTTTTACATGGTGTAAAATTATTTCTTCTACTTCATGCATTGTTTCTTCCTCTTGTACAACATCTGTTATTCAAATGATAGGTATCCGTCATCCACTTTCCAACTGTCTCACGTTTTCCCTTATGATTTCTACCTCTGTATGAAATGGTAAGGTTTTAAAAAGCTCCAGGGAGTCTTTTTCTCTTATTTGCTGTTCTGCTGTTTTGTTCTTAAGGGTTCTTTTTAACTTTTTATTTAGGAACCTATTTGCTCCACCAGATCTGTGCCACTGGTTGTGTTATCTGATGGTCGTATCTATTTAGCTTCTGAACAAAGTTAGATATACTATTATTTTTCTCTGTTGGACTATTTGAGCTCAGGCTTTTTTTTTTTTTTTTTTTTTTTTTTTTTGTTCTACCCTAAAAATCAGGAAGCTTTCAGGCAAAGGGATCGCCTTTCTGTGAGCCTGGGTAGAAAACGACACACCTGGGGATGCTTCCGCTAAATGCCTCAGGAGTCTCAGGCATTTAGAGGAAGCATCCTTTCTCCCAGAATTACCTTGGGCTCTCCCAGTGCTAATAGCAGGAAAGACTTGTCCAAACCTTTATGTCCCCTCAAGAGTCCTGGCACACTCAGGTAGGACAGAGTGGACACTCTCTCCCCAGATGTGTGCACAAGGCTCGACAAGACTTGCTCTTGTCTCCAGCTCACACAGCTCAACACCACCTCTGTCTGTGAGGGAGGGGAGCTCCTGAGAGCACAGGGTCCTGCTTATATCCACTGTGAGTCCCGACTCTTGAAAGGCAAATATCTCATATTTGGGTGTGGAAAGGAAGATCGTTTCATTCAAAGGACCATGTTCTGAAAAATTCCCTGCCCAGATGTTTCTCTTGTAAAAACAGAAAATTTAGATTAGTGTTAGGTAATACTCAAGAGCTCGTTCAGCTCCCCCAAAAATCTATACATTAGGCAAAGTAAGTATTCACAGCTACAGTAATTTATGGAATTGGAACACGTTACTAAAGGAATATTTTGGGGCAGATGCTTTTACGAAGAGAAGAGTTTTGGGGCTGTGATGCTGATAGGAGAAATCAGGAGACAAGAAACTGAGATTGAGACTAGATGACAAATCTCTCCAGATTTTACATCTTCAAATTCTGATACTAAACAAAAGATAAAATGTTTTCTTTCCGTAACCTAGAAAAGAGAGTCTCACTCTCCTGCCCAGGCTGGAGTGCAGTGGTGTGACCTCAGCTCACTGCAACCTCTGTCTCCCAAGTTCAAGCCATTCTCCTGCCTCGGGCTCCCCTAGTAACTGAGACGGGGTTTCACCACGTTGGCCCGGCTGGTCATGAACTCCTGACCTCAAACGATCCACCTGTCTCGGCCCCCCAAGGTGCTAGGATTTCAGGTGTGAGCCACCGCGCCCAGCCTAGAAGTTCTCAAATTTTAATGTGCACATGAATTGCCTGAAATCACATCGCTGCAGGTTCTGATTCAACAGGTCTGGGGTCGGGCTGGAGATTCTGTTTCTTCCAGTGAGTATACCCACCCAGCTTGTCTGTAATCGCATTTCAGTAGTTGGTAGTGAGTATTTGTAATGGTGCATTGCCCTCTGGTGGCCAGAGTGGGAATGTACAATCATTTTGTTACACACTTAAAAATTCTTTTTCTGTGAATGTTAAAAAAAAATAAATCCCTCCCCAAAGCCAGCAACTGATGTAGCTCTAACCAGCTCTAATACTGGCGAAACCAACAAAGTTTATTAATTTGGACTCTATTAGTTGAGAATTTGGGGGCATTCCAGACAGACCACACTGCCAGTGATAATTAACAAAGGGACATGTTTAGTCTACTTAAATGCTAAGGCAAATGCATTTTTTCCAGAACAATATGAAAAACCAACCTCATAGTAGCCTTTAAACACAAATAATAAATGAGTTACAAATGATTCATTTTTATTAGTTTTTTAAAATTCTCTAAGGCACTTAATTTGATTCCCCTATCTCTGTCAAGGGCTGCTATAAATCACATTTTTTATTCATCGTTCTCCAATTCAGGCCTGTCTATAAATCAGACTAGCTTGCTCTTTAATTAGGAAAAATGAGGGCAGTTTTATAGTAATTTTAAATTTCTCAGACTTTTGGCTCCTCTCAGTCTGCGCTTTTTAAACAGAAAATTTTAAAAAGGGCTATGCCACTTGACTATTGTCAACGGTTCAAATTAAACAAAGCATTCATAAATGTTTGAAAAGTATTCAATTTGGGAAACACTACTTCTTTCTGTTTTTTTTTTTTTTTCTAGCTACAAATATGCTTTTTATATCGAATGTTAATAGACATATTTCCTGGCTTTGCCATGGTAAACAGATAAATGTTCCAGAAATCATTCAATTTTTTTTTTGAGATAACAAAACTATTACCATTCTAGGATGGAAAGTGAACATCCTACCCAAAGAATGTGCATCTTTTCAAACTTGAAGTACATCTCATTGAAATAAACTTGCAAACTAATGTCAATATCAACTTGATGCTGATAGAAACCTTTCATCATACATACCACCTGTTATCACTAGATCGTAGCCCTGAGCAGATACTGGAAAGTCATTCATTGGCTCATAGCAATTTTCCTGAGAATAGTCATGACAGTGTGCCTGTTCGTATATGGACGCTAAATGAGGTCCCAAAGTGAGTCTGTTTCCTTTGGTGGCTTTCCGTGGTATCATCATATCCCTTTATGTTATAGGAGTTACACAGATCTTCTGAATTCTAAGAAGTTTTACGTGTTGATTCAAACCTTTTATTCATCAGTCTTATAAAAACAACTGGAGTAATTACTACTAATGATCTCGGCTTGACAATTATTGAGAGAACTGGCTGCGTAAATAATTTCAAAGGCTCCTGTTTGGGGGTCTAGGAGTTGGGGTGACTTTTTCTGTAAAGGCTTGGTAGGAAGTACTGAAAAATGGTTATACACATTTCCCTACCCTTAGAGCCTCTAAAATTGCACAAAAGTTTATATGCATTTCTGACTCAGGAATCTACATGTGGTTCACATATATAACCAGATGTCACCTGGTAATAGCCTTGATAGTTTATTAACCCCTATAGTTTCATTACATTTTAAAATGTCTATCATAGAGATGAAGTAGGTGAATATTCCCCATGCCTAGCAGCTGGTGTTGCTTTTCTGCAGTTCGTAAGTGTTCGTTACATCAAGGTATAAGGAAGGAGCGGAACTTAGATTGATACCTACTAAAATTCAAGACATCAGTCACTTTCTACTCTAAAATCTAATTGATCCCTTTCTTAAGTCTAATTTTATTTTATTTTTGTTTGTTTTTGGTTTCGTTTGTTTTTGGTTTTGTTGTTGCTGCTGTTGTTTTGAGGTAGGGTCTCACTCTGTCACTCAGGCTGGAGGGCAGTGGCACAATCTCGACTCTGCAAACTCTGCCTCCTGGTGGGTTCAAGCGATTCTCCTGCCTCAGCCTCCCAAGTAGCTGGGACAACAAGCGCTCGTCACCATGCCTGGCTAACTTTTGTATTTTTAGCAGAGACAGGGTTTTACCATGTTGGCCAGGCTGGTCTCGAACTCCGTCTCGGCCTCCCAAAGTGCTGGGATTACAGGCGTGAGCCACCGTGCCCTGCTTAAATCTAATTTTATTTCCCTCCATGTCTTTCATTGTATGGAGCTGTTCTACTGAGTGAAGCCAAGAAAACAAAAGTAATAACTGGAGGGATGTTTAAGCTAAAACTCGAAGCCAATAGTTCCATATGCCAGCTTTTTGCAACAACTTAAAGGAAATAGTGAAAAGCAACATTGGTTAGAGCAAATGTACATTTCACTACCCAAACCCCCAAATCACACAAGAAATGGGGCACCCATATTCTTCCATACCTTTGATGCCCACTGTGACAACCAAAGAAGCCACTGGAAAAAATAAAATAAACATCTATGGGATCTGTGAATCCAGAAGTTGAGTAAGGAAAGAGGTAGGAATGAGACACAGTGACCAGTGGATTTGGGGTTTCCGTCTCCTAGGAAGGATTGCTTGGGGCTTCTTGCAGCCAAAATATTAAATATTTTTTTCTGTATTATTACATTTCCTGACTTCTAAAAACCAAACATATAGTTAAGATATAACTTGAAGTGTTAAGTGGGTAACGGGTACCAGTAATTCCCACAGGAGATAGAATCCGTTTACTCCGATGACCTCTCTCCTGCCTCTGCAAAGCACTTAAGGAACAGCAGCTTTCACAAAGTAGAAGGAAAGGAGGGGCAATTGTCGATTATGGACTCGTCTCTCCCTTGGGTGAGGCTGCCCACGGTGCACACTCAGTCTGTGGGTAGGGTGGGGCAGAGGAAGGAGGTATTTATCTCTGGGAGTCGTGGTGCAAGGTGCAGATAGGTGAATACTGAAAATCAAGTCCCTGGAAGAATGCAGTCAGGGACAAAGTAAACATTCCAAACTGGGACAGCAATCCCAGGGGCCAAACAACGAACTAAGGTAAGGCGCCAAATGGGTTAGAAAAACAAAGCAGAAGAGAACTGCTGAGAGCGTGTTGGGTGAGACCCAAAGAGGGGTCATGACTTTGAAGTCATGTAGACCACATTTAGAAGAACTAAAATGATTCAGAACTAACACCTGCTTACCACCCCTTCCCCACTAGGGTTTCTTCTTTAGAATTTCCCCAGATTTGCCTGGGAGAAGGCTCTAAAGAATTCTGGAGCTTGCATTTCAAAGAAGGAAGGCAGCTCCTTGTCACAGCGGATCAGTTAGTGGAGCTCCTGTTGTGTCCTTGGCAGTGCTCTTGGTGTCACAGGGATCTATGCAAGTGGTGCGGATGTTTTCACAAGAGGGAAGCTGGAAGCAGAAAACCACAGGGTCGGTGGCCTCCGACTGCTTGAAAGGCCCAAGAGACCCTCTGGTTTCTGGAATGTCAGCTCCAACAATCTGAGGAAGACCCAAGCATCTTCCATTAAAGTGTGTTTCCTGGGGGACGGACAGCTGCCAGATTATGACTTATTCTGACCTTAGCACACCACAGGGTTGATCAGGGGTCCTCTGAAGTGGCAGCCCTCCACCTACAGGTATCCATCAACTTCCAGGCCTATTGTTATAGGATGGGACATTCTTGTGGAGGTACACAGGGCATTGTTACAGCAAAGGCCACTCAGTGGAGAGGATGCACTAGTTATTTCAGTCCCTGTAGAGCTGCAGAAGCTTCCTTTGTTTTCCCTTTTACCAAGCAGACACTTGATTAATTATTGATCTAAGTTAAGCACAGTAAGAACCAATTTATGTGCAATTCCACTAAATCCTTCCCACACTCTGTAGCAGACCCTCCCCAGCATCTATGACCCTGTGTTTCTCTCTAAAGCACCCAATTCTGTTTCGTTCTCCACCTCCCCACTGCCTTGTACCTCAGAAGCAGGTTGCCTTCTTCTCTGCCTTATGGTGGCTCTGGTTTGTCTGTGGGTCTCCCATTCCTTTGGCCAGTCTCTCTTTCAGAAACAAGCACATGACCAACTTTTGGCTAACAGGACTTTGAGGGGACATGTACCAGAGATCCAGGATGCATTCTTAGGAGACAGCTGTGATAGGGAGGAGCTTGTCTTCTTTCCCTGCTATGCACTGTGCCTAAACCTAACATTTAGAGCTGCATCTTGCTGCTTGCCTGAGGTTGAAACCTACACAAGGAGAAAGACCAGGCCAAGAGAGCCACAGAGAAATGCAGCCAGGCATCTGCTCTTCTATCCCTGGGGCAGATTATGTTTTCTATAAGATAATGAATGCATCTCTTTATATTTAAACCAACTTAAGGGTCAGTTTCTGCTTGCTGCAGTCAAATCACCCTGACACAGTGACATGAAGCACACTTTTTTCCCCTCCCTAGTCTACAGATGATAAGGAAATTGCAGCTTAGAGAGGTTAAGCAATGTTTCTACGGTTATATAGCATCTTAGGTGGGATCAAGACTTGAAGCCAAGGTGGCTCAACTCCTAAGCCTGTTTTCTTAACACGCAATTTTGAACCCACACGATATCGCCCCTGGGTGAACTGATTCATCTGACCCTGAGTCAGAAGGTCATAGGCTACAGATATGGAGGCAAAGGCCTCTGAGTATGCTGGGGGTTCCCAATTCAGGGTCGCTGACTCCTCGTCAGCATGCTGGTCCTATAGTTGGCCTGGTGGGGAGGATGACAATGGAGGCCCAGGATTGGAACCAGGGGTCACATGTGAATAAGAGAGGGATTCAAATGGATTGATAGGAATCTCTCTATGTTATATAAAGAGTTTCATTCACCCTTCGTGAGTCATCTTAAATGCGATTTCATCAGAGATGGTTTCCTTCGACACCCAAGACTTGGCCAATCCCAGAGTCACATGCTTTCGGAGCACCCTGTACTTATCATATGCATCTCAATTGTAATCAGGGGATTGGTTCATATCTGTCTTCCCTATCGACTATAGATTCCTTCCGTTTTCCTTCTTTCCTCGAATCCCACCTAGGTCCCAGCCATTTACATGGTTTTCATACCAGGTGAGAAGGGTACATCTATCAAAATGGACAATACATCTCCAGGCAATGGGCCAGTCCTGAGTGCAGTATAGGCAAGGAAGTGGGGGTTCCAAGGTCAGGCTGCAGGAGAGGGCTGAATCCCTAGGGTCTAAAGAGAGCGTGCCACCATGACATACACAGTGTGTGTACATGACAGTGTGGCATATCATGGTATCATGACAGAGCATAGACAGGAAATGGAAGAAGACCAAAGATAACCCCCATCTGTTTAAAAACTTTGTAAATTCCATATGTGGAAAAGAGGGAACAGCATTACACAGCCTCTTTACCAGACACACACACAGAAAGGAACTTGAACGAGTTCTTTTGTAACTACAATCATTAATAAGATTTTGGGGACTGCTTTAAAAACACAATGAACAAGACCCCCCACACTGCAACTCTGAGGGACCGTGACTCAATGTGGCAGATAAGAGCAGAGGTCTCTGAGCTGCCGAGTATAGTCCGAGACCTGGCCAGTGGCAGCATCACATGGGACGATGTGGAGGCCAGGTATCCTCTGTTTGAAGGGCAAGAGACTGGTAAAAAAGAGACAATCGAGGAATGAGGACAATTTTGACAACTTTGACCACTTGCGCTAACAAAAAAATAATAACTCTTATCATGTTCACTTTACAAACGAAAACAGCATTGTGATTACTCGCAGGGACTGTATTTTATCTTCAGTGGCTGCCTGATTTTACCCCTGCAATTAAAATTGAAGGAATTCTGAACAAAAAAAAAAAAAAAAAAAAAAAAAAAAAAAACTTAATTGTCATTTGCAATTTAATTCTTATTGGAAAACACTTTGAGAATTCCTAAAAATATGTGCTGCCTACAGACCTCATAAAATACAATTATCACTTTGTATTGAAGTGGATTTTGTTGGTGATTTCAGCTCCTTCTAAAGACAAGTGTAATGCCTGGAACCTAGCAGGTGCTTAATAAATACTTATTTTAAAAGGGAAGAAAATTGAATATTGACTATGTGTTACATCTATACAGAAAATAAAAAGAAAGAAATGCATTCACTTTAATAAAGGGTGCCTATGTTGCTAAGGATATTGTTGCAAATGGAATTCTCTTCAACCAATATTGGCTGAAGAAGAAAGAAAATAGCTAAGAAGCCTCAATGTTATTAGAAGCAAGGGGAAGCTGTAAGAAACTAAGGCCTGTTTAGGGCCTGCTGTTCCTTCCTTCATTATGAATAGGTGTCTTTCAGCACAATACTCATAGTACTCCTCTAGGTATTACCTTATTATGAAGTGCCCATAAAGAGATATAATACATTGTATAATACAACACAATCACACTGGCTTTTTAAAGTCATAATATGATCATGTTATTCTCCTGCTTAAAGATACCTCATTGCCAATAGGATAAAGAGAAGAATTTTGAGTTTGCATGTTCAACCTAATTCACCAGCCCCTTCTCAAGTTATTCTCCCGCCCACTTTCTGCCCGTCAAACCTACTGGGCTTTCAGTCTTTTGAATGTTTCATTCTCCTTTGCACATACAGTACAGTTTTATGTACATGACATGACCACTCTCTCCTTTGCCTGGGTAATGCCTCCTCACCCTTCAGAAGTCATATGGAACCTCGTTTATACAGTAAGACCTCCCTGGGCCTCCTGGACTGGTTCCAGCTGCTCTGTCATGACCTATCATGCAAGCTCCGTGCCTCTTCATCCAAATAGTGACTTAAGTAGATGGGCAAATTAGGTGTTTAATGTTTGTCTCCCCTCTAGAATTCAAACTTGAGGAGAGCAGGCATGTTTTTCTTCTCTAAAGGGCCTAAAATTTGCTTCGTGCATTTTATGTTGAGTGAAAAAGAATGGGTGCTGGATGCAGTTATCCTCTCATGGTCAAGCTTCTGTGGCACGCTTCTTATCTCAGAAAAGTCAGTGTTGTTTAGGATTCTGCCCTGAGTCCTTATTTTTCTCTCTCTAGTTTGCCTTTCAGTGAGGTGCCACGGTATCATTCACCATCCTGATATTTATTATTATTATTTTGAGATGGAGTCTTGCTCTGTTGCCCAGGCTGGAGTCCAGTGGCTCACTTGGCTCACTGCCGCCTTCGTCTGCTGGGTTCAAGCAACTCTCATGTCTCAGAGTAGCTGGGATTACAGGTGCCCACCACCACACCCAACTAATTTTTGTATTTTTAGTAGAGATGGAGTTTCGTCACATTGGCCAGGCTGTTCTCGAACTCCTGACTTCAAGTGATTCACCTGCCTTGGCCTCCCAACGTGCTGGGATTACAGGCATGAGCCACTGTGCCCAGCCTCATCCTGATGTTTATGACTGCAAAATGTGCATCTCCTGCCAAGACTTCTCTCCACAAGTTCCCACCCTCAGAACAACTGCCTCTCAGACATCCTCATGTTGGTCTCACCCAAGTACCTACACTTCATTTTTGGTATAAATTTTACCTTTGTAAAACTCCCGTCTAGTTATCCCAGTAATTTCATTGTTCACGTTCTTCCCAGGCTTTTTGAACAACTGGCAAAAATTCTAGAATGCAGCTTCTCCCTGTCACCAATGAGCCTTTGCACAGCTGTATTCAAACACACAGAGAGGAGTTGCGGGAAGGGTGAAATGCAGAATTTTTTTGTAGGAGAGTAGTATAAGGACAATATATCAGGCAGCTTTATTTTACTTATTCTGGAATCTTAAGCATTATATTTTCGTTAATGACTTGGATGATGAAATAGATAGCTATATTCAGGAAGTTTGCAGAGAATATTTATAAGCTTTTAATTGAAAGACACTCATGAATTGGAAAAATAACAAAAACACAATTAAATGAGAGAAAAAGCACAATGCTACAAAAAGGGGAGAAACTTAAGAAGGGAAGAAGATCATTTGCTCTAAGCAAGCATGGCTATCAAAGATTAAGAAAAGGAAAGGCCGGGCGCGGTGGCTCAAGCCTGTAATCTCAGCACTTTGGGAGGCCGAGGTGGGTGGATCACGAGGTCAAGAGATCGAGACCATCCTGGTCAACATGGTGAAACCCCGTCTCTACTAAAAATACAAAAAATTAGCTGGGCATGGTGGCGCGTGCCTGTGATCCTAGCTACTCAGGAGAATTGCCTGAACCCAGGAGGTTGCGGTGAGCCGAGATCACGCCATTGCACTCCAGCCTGGGCAACAAGAGTGAAACTCCGTCTTAAAAAAAAAAAAAGAAAAAGAAAAAAAGGAAAAGGAAAATGGGGTCTGATATGTGTCTCCATCCAAATCTCACCTTGAATTGTAGTATAGGATGTAGGGTGTGTATGTAATATGGTTCTTTCCACTGATCTAATAATCTATTCTAGGCCAATATCACACTTTTAAAAATTCATTATAGTTTTATGGTATATTTTGATATCTGGGTACACGTTCCTCTTTTTAAGGTTTTATAAATGGAAATAATTTGTACTTTTATCCCTTTTTCCCTTGGGTGTTGGAAACAATTTCAGTCCCTTTGAGCAGTCTCTCCTGCCCTTTTTCTAGGATTGCTATAGATGGGAGGGAACAGATGGGCAGAGGGCCCCATCGCAGGGCCCTGCCCATATATCATTCTAGTCTATCTCCTGCAGTGCACTCTGCCTTCTCCCCAGAAAGCCCAGAGTTTGACTTTTTATCCATATCTTGCTAAGCTGTTGTTTCCAGTAGGCCTGCTGTCCAATGGAGGAAAAGTCCCAACACACACACACACACACACACACACACACACACACACAGACACACGAAATACATTGGTAAAATACTGAACTGTAATTCAACACATTACCACAAAAGAAGGATGTTTATATTCCTTATTAGGAGCTCAGATGGGCTTTTCCAAGACTGTCTGGCTCTCTTATACTTAGTGAATCTCAGGCCTTACTTACTTTATATACCTCTTCCAAATACCCACACGGCCCAATTTACCGGTTAACATGGCATTACCATTTTCCTTGTAAAATTATAATCATGGCCTTTCTGTGCTAATGGTGCCTTGGACTTGTTCCTGAACTGGTCCATTAGAAAGGATCTTTAGATTATCTGAAAATGCCTCTCAATGAGTTACTAATTTAAGTGTTGTCATCCTACAAATTCCTCTCTTGGTAAATTCCATTTGCCACTCAAACATATGGTTTTGTCCATTTCATTCAATCATTCCATATAAATTGGTAAACATCTTCATGACTGACCACCTGGGTTTGCCCTAAAATTAAACTATTAACATTAACCATTGTACAAAGAAGATAAATTAGTTACTAAGGTTTTTTTTTTTTTTTCCTTCTTAACATATTTAACTCCTAACACTCTTTTTATCAATAAGCAATCTAATTAATAGTTATTCTCCAATAGTGAAGTTTGGAGCAGAGGTGAATTTACGCATTTCCTTGCATTTATGAGATAAATCTAACATTATGTGTAATTTTAGTTGCAATGAATTTGATGAAATTCCAGATAGCATTTGAATTCCTTGTCATCTGGTTAGGGGAGAGCAGAACAATCACAGTTAAGAGTTTTGTATCCAAGAGGCAGAGGCATAGTTGCCTTCCTTGGCACTTATCGTTCTTTATAAAGAAGAACCCTAGGTCTTTGTTCGCATGTCTCGCTGTCTAGAGTTCACTCCCTCTCTCTTCACCTGGTTAAACACTATTCATTTCTATGGCTCCATCACCACCCAACCTTCATACAGATTAAGCAACCACCTTTGGAGCTTACCTAATACCCGAGGTGTGTGCCAGTTGCTGTCCTCGGCCCTTGTTTTTAATGACCTGCTTCTCCATTTGTTTTTTCCACTACAATGAAAGCTCCCTGGCGACAGAAAATTGATGTTACTTATAGTTTGAATGTGTGTCCCTGCCCAAATCTCATGTTGAAGTGATCTACCATGTTGGAAGTGAGGACTGGTGGGAGGTGATGGATCACAGGGTCAGATTCTGCATGAATGGTTTATCACCACCCCCATGGTGCTGTCCTCACAAAAGTGAGTGCATTCTCACGAGGTCTGGTGATTTCAAAGCGTGTGGCATCTTCCCCCTCTTTCTCTTGCTCCTGGTTTCGCCATGTGACATGCATGCTCCCTTTTTGCCTTCCACCATGATTGTAAGCTTCCTGCAGCCTCATCAGAAGCAGAATTAAATGTCTTTTCTTTGTAAATTACCCAGTCTTGAGTATTTCTTTATAACGATGCAAGAATGGCCCAATACACTTACATTCATGGCCAAGCATCTGGTGGGATACTGAGTAGGTGTCTATTGTTTGCATGAATACAGAGAAATAACTGGGACTTTACTGTAGACTTGGAAAGGACACACACAGGTAGCTTTGTAGCCAGAGTACTCAGATTGCCCTTTGCAGATCCAAGGGCAGAGGCAAAGGGCTGGAACAGGAATGGCTTGAATTTAAGATGTAACAGACATGATTGGTAGAACACAGGAATGACAGTGACATAAACTCATAAGTGTTAAGAGACATAAGTGGACAATAACATGGTAACAGGTCAATGAGGGAGAATCCTCTGGTTATCTTCCTTAGTCTAAATCTGGTATCTAGTCAGTAGTATCAATGTAGTGAAAAGAGAGGACTGTAAGATTTGACCAGCTGGCAGAGATGTGTATGTCTTTAGGACCAGAGAACTGTTAGAAAGTTTGATTCCACCAGGCACAGTGGCTCATGCATCTAATCCCACTGCTTTGAGAAGCCAAGACCAGAGAATCACTTGAGCTCAGGAGTCCAAGACCAGTCTGAGCACTATAGAAATACCAAACTTTACAAAAAATATAAAAATCCAGGTGTGGTGGCACATGCCTGTAGACCCAGCCACTCAGGGAGGCTGAGAGGGAGGACCACTTGGCCCAGGAGGCTGAAGCAGCAATGGCTATGATCGCACCACACACTCCAGCCTGGATGGCACAGCAAGACCCTGTCTCAAAGAAATAAGAATGAATTTTAAGAGTTTCACAGTTGGGGTCAGGTGCAGTACCTCATGCTTATAATCCCAGTACTTTGGGAGGCTGAGGCAGGCAGATCACTCAAGGCCAGAAGTTCGAGACCAGCTGGCCAATATGGGGAAACCTCATCTCTTCCAAAAGTACAAAAATTAGCTGAGCATGGTGGCACACACCTGTAGTCCCAGGTGCTCAGGAGGCTGAAGCAGGAGAAGTGCTTGTACCCAAGAGGTGGAGATTGCTGTGAGCCGAGATTGAGTCACCACACTCCAGCCTGGGCAACAGAGCAAGATCCTGTCTCAGAAAAAAAAAAAAATTAAGTTTGACAATTAACTCAGCCTGGGTAACGAGTGAAACTCGGTCTCAAAAAAAAGAAAGGAAAAGAAAAAAAACAAAATTGCAGTGGTGATGAAAAGGTGCCACATGTATTCTTTAAATGGTACTGTTTTAATACCGAAAAGGAAGTCTGAGATTTAGTATTTATTCATACATTAGTGTCCATTGTCACACATTTTGGATCTTTGAAAGCTCGTGAGGGGTATTTTTAAATCCATTAATTGAGGCATTTCTACAAATCAGGAAATGTAGCAGATGGTGCTTCCTGCTGCATTGTTTTTCCCAATTTTCTGCCAGTTTAGTATGAAGAAGCCTCCCACAAGTCTCATCTCTTTAAAGACGTCCAAACAGAGAAAAGAGGTTTACTGTTTACGGGACTGGATAATTAAGAAGGTGAGGAGGAACAGTAAGGGCGTTTCATTCTTCATTTTTTACATGTCTGCATTATTTTTCTTTCAAAAGTGTGTATTATACTTGTGATTATATTAAAACAAAGCCAAAAAACAGCCATCTTAATCTGTGTACCTATTGCCCTGGCGAGGAGTGAGGCAAGAGGTCAGCCTAACGCTCGGCAGCCACTGACGGACCAGTCCTTTTCAAGGTTCAGGAAGTATTCTTCACTGCATTTTCAAGTATTTCTGGTTTCCAGTGGGAGGCAAGAAGGGAAATGTGAGTCTAAATATTTGCAAGCAAGTTCTTCTATTTTCTCTAATTTTTTTTTTTTTTTTTTTTTTTTTTTTTTTTTTTTTTTTGGCCAGGACTGTGCAAGAAAATAGGCTAGAATGAGACATTTCCAAAATCTTGGCATTTCAGCCTGCAGTTGATACTCTCGGCCACCAGGGGACGCTTGTGCGTCTCTGCAGGAGAAGACAGACGTGAGCAACATTAACCTGTCCAACCCCGGGCCTGCGGGCTGCATGAGGTACAGGACGGCTTTGAATAGGCCCAACACAAATTCCGAAACTTTCTTCAAACATTATGACATTTTTAAACATTTGTTTGTTTGTTTTTAGCTCATCAACTATTGTTAGTGTTGCTATAGTTTATATGTGGCCCTAGACAATTCTTCCAATGAGTTTATATGTGGCCCTAGACAATTCTTCCAATGTAGCCCAGGGAAGTCAAAAAAAATTGGATATCCAGATCTAAGAATAAATTTTGATAAATTTGGGAAATTTCACAAATCACCAGATTAACCCATGGAGAAATGAAGTATAGGTGTTTCTTTTTTAAAAACATTATTGTGTTTATTATATTATTGTTTGTAGAGATGAAGTCTCATTATGTTGCCCAGACTGGTCTTGAAGCCCTGGGCTCAAGCAACCCTCCCACCTCAGCCTCCCAAAGTGCTGGGATTACAGATGTGAACCACATTGCACCTGGCCAGGTGTTTCTTGCTGCATTTTTATGGGCAGATCAGAAAAGTTTTATATTGGTAAGGAATTCCACTTTCTCCTCAATTAGGAAATAATGATGTTCTGATTACTGTCTGAACATCTCTATAATCTACAATCTAAACTCATATTTAAGATTGTGGTTATTAAGCTCACTTAATCAAAATGCACAAGGTGTACACATATTCATCTCATTCCAAAGCTTTCGGTTGACCCCACGCAATAAGAGACAGACATATTAGACTTGCCACCCACCCACAGCATAAGTGAAGAGCATTTGTTTTCTTCCTTACCATGAGTGACATCATATAGCAATCTTCTATTCATTTAACCAAAAATGGCACAAAATTCAGCCCCCAACCAATTTGTTTTGTTTTTGTTTTTCTTTTCCAACGCTTGAGAGCAATTCCACCACACTGAGTCTTGGGGTCTTTTTTGTCTTCCCTAATGTGTACAGCGTCCTCATAAAGACATGTACACAAATGCATTACATGTAATGGCAAAAACATGACAAAAAACAAACAAACAAACAAACTGGAAACGACCCAAATATCTATCAACAGTAAAAGAAATAAATTGTGATAGGTTCATAAAAATGGAATACTAAAGCAAAGAAAATGTGAAAGTATAGATAACTCATCAACATAATATTGATTGAAATACGCCAGATACAAAAAGGATTATCACTGAGACAGCTATTTGAGATACTGGTATCAGCCCTCTAGAAACTTAAGTTTTAGTAGGAAAAACGGATGTGTGCACAAATGTGATCAATATGCCCTAATAAGCTATGCTGGCTGGGGAGTAGATGGGAGTTGTGAAGCAGATAAAGAAATGAGGCTGAACAAAGACTTACTAAATAATAAATTACATAAACACATATGTTTGGGCAGGTAAGAAAAAACAGTGGGGAGTGTAGGGAATGGTCCATGCAAAGGGATCAGCATGAGATTACAGAACCACATCAAGTTTTGTATTGCTTATGATGTGGCCAGAAGGAAAAAGTGGGTGATGAAAGAAGCAGCTCTAGATGAGAATGAAGTAGTGGGCAGGTGCAAGTTACCAAGGAATTTCAAGAAATTTCCTTTTTTTATTTTTTATTTTAATTTTCCTTTTTTCTTTCTTTTTCAACAGAATCTCACTCGGTCACTCAGGCTGGGTGCAGTGGCACACTCTTGGCTCACTTGCAACCTCCCCCTCCCAGGTTCAGGTGATTCTCATGCCTCATCCTCCCAAGTAGCTAGGATTACAGGCATTAGGCACCATGCAGGCTAGTTTTTGTATTTTTAATGGAGACAGGGTTTCACCATGTTGGCCAGGCTTGTCTTGAACTCCTGGCCTCAAGTGATCCACCTGCCTTAGCCTCCCAAAGTGCTGGGATTGAATGCATGAGCTACCATGCCCAGCCTACAAGGACTTTCTTTATTCTACAGAAAATATCCCTGCTCAAATATTCATTTCACCCAGATTTTTTTTTACATATATGACAATCATGAAAAGCTACATTGCATTTAACTTAATAGTATTCCCACACTAAAAGGTTCCTAACAAAATATTCTTAGGACAAAAAATTCAGGGTTAGTTTGCTATCAAAATACCTATAACAATTTATTTCTTTTACTGTTGATAGACATTTGGGTTATTTCCAGTTTGCTTTTTTGTTAACAGACCCTCCCTCTCTGTTCCAGCTTCCAGTATACCCCTGAACACCCCTTGGGTGGTTGATGCAGCACTGCAATCTCTGCACCTGTCCTCACCAGGCCATCTTCTCCCTGTGTGTCTGTCTTCACATGCTTTCCATTCTATGTGTGTCCTGCTTCTGCTCTTCTTATACGACATCAGTCATACTGAATTAAAGACCCATTTTACTCCAGTGTGACATCATCTTAGCTAATCACACCTGCAACGATCTTATTTCCAAATAAGTTCATATTCTGAGATACTGGGGTTTCAAACTTCAACATACAGATTTTAGATTTTGAAAGTATACAATTCAACTCATAAGAAACAGTTTTAGTCATCATAGCCCAAACTGGAAACAGCCCACATATCCATCAACTGGTGAATGGACAAACAAAATGCTGTATTTGCATGCAATGGAATGTTACTCAGAAATATAAAGAAATGCGTTACTGACACATGCAAGCATGGATGAATCTCAAACGCATTATGCTAAGTGAAAGAAATCAGACTCAAAAGGCTACATTATCAAAAGATTCAAAAGCCTTCATTTACAACATTCCAGAAAAGGCAAAGTTATAAAGATAGAAAACAGATCAGTAGTTTCCAGGGTACAGTCTGACCACAAAGAGGCAGGAGGGACTTTTGGGGATTAATCTGCTCAAAATCTTAAGTTTGATGCTGGTAACATGTATATGCTTATGTATATGCTTCATGTATATGCTTATGAAAACCCATAAAGCTATACTGCAAATGGATGAATTTAATGTATGCAAATTATGTCTTATTAAGCTTGACTACCGCAAAATGGTATATACACAAAAATTAACTCAAACGATTTTTGATCTAAAGAAAAAAAGTTGAAATTAGCAAAACTTCTAGAAGAAAACACAGGAGAAATCTTTACAACTCAGAGAGAGGTCAGGTTTTCTTAGATATGACACAAAAAGCACAATCTATAAAAGGGAATAAAAGAAGAAATTGGACTTTATCAAAATGTTAAATGTTTGCTCTTTGAAAAACACTGTTAACAAATAAAAGGCAAACCACAGACTAGGAAGAAATAGAAATAGTCATAGCACACATATCTTACAAAAGACTTACATCCAAGATATTTAAGAAAATCTTACACCTCAATAATAAGGTAACAAATGACTCAAATAAAAATGGGCAAAAGATCTTAATAAACATTTTAAAAAAATGGATAATCAGCACATTAAAAAAAAAAAGATGCTCAAGGTCAGTGGACATCAGGGAGCTGCAAATTAAAACCCAGTGGATTAACATTATGTTCTCATTAGAATAGTTAAAATTTAAAACACTATTTAAAATTTTGACAAAACAAGTATCAGCAGATGTGAAGTCACCAGAACTGTCATGCATTGCTGAAGGGAGTGTAGATGGTACAACTATTTCAAAGACAGGCTTGGAAGGTTTTTATGAAGTTAAACATATACTAATGTACAACTCATTTTAGAAAATTACCCAAGAGAAATGAAAACATGTCTGCATGTAAATACCTCTTCCAGGTATTTACATAGGAAATAAATTCCTGGGTCACGGAATAACTATGTCTAGCCTTGTGAGTAACTTCTAGAGTGTTTTCCAAAGTAGCTGCACCGTTTTACACTCCCAGGCTATGTAGATTCCAATTTTCCCACATTCGCAACAGAACTTGTCACTTTGCATGGGTTCTTTGCTGTTGCTGTTTTATTTTTATAGCAATCCTAGTAATCCTAGTGGGCGTTAAGTGGTATTTCATTATGGTTTTGATTAGTATTTCCCTGATGACTAATAATGTTGAACATCTTTTCATGTGCTTATTGGCCATTTGTGTATCTTTTTTGAAAAACAGCTACTCAAATCTGTTGCCCAGGTTTTTGTTTTTGTTTTGTTTTGTTTTGTTTTGCTTTGCTTTGTTTTGTTTCTGAGACAGAGTCTCATTCTGTATCCTAGGCTGGAGGGCAGTGGCAAAGTCTCGGCTCACTGCAACCTCCATCGCCTGGGTTCAAGCAATTCTCCTATCACAGCCTCCTGAGTAGCTGGGACTACAGGCATCCACCACCACACCTGGCTAATTTTTGTATTTTTCAGACAGACAAAATTTTCACCATTTTGGCCAGGCTGGTCTCAAACTCCTGACTTCAGATGATCTGCATGCCATGGCCTTCCAAAGTGCTAGGATTACAGACGTGAGCAACTGCACCCAGCCCTTCGCCTAGTTTTTAATAGGAGTTTTATTATTATTGTTGTTGAGTTATAAAAGTTCTTTACTCCAGAACTAGACCCATATAAGATTATATGATTTACAAATATTTTCTGACATTCTGAGTTGTCTTTTCCCTTTCTAGACAATATCTTTTGGTGCACAAAACTTTTTCATATTAATGAATTCCAACTTTTTTTTTTTTTTTGGTTGCTTGTGCATTTGGTTGCATATCTAAGAAACCACGACCTAATCGGAGGCTATGAACATTTACATTTGTGTCTTTTTCTAAAAGTTGTGCAGTTTTAGCTCTTACATTTAGGACTTTGAAATATTTGAGTTAATTTTTGTATATAGTGTTAGGTAGAGGTACAAATTCTTCGTGGATGGATTATTAGACAGGGAAAGGACAATAGCAAAAACTGGGGATATTTTTAAAGGTATATACCCACCTAACCATTCTTTACTGTTTTACTGCTTTCAGTTTTAGGACTTTAAATTTTTATGAATCTCAAATATTACAGAATTTATTCATGTAACCTCTCTGTTCACAAAGGTGTGGTTATCCAGTCATAATTTCAGATGCTAAAACCCAAGTGTAGTGTGGTTATAGACTGAGCAGATTAGTCCTAGATGGCTATTTGTCAATACTACTGCTTTTATTTTTGCATATTATCTTCCAATTTTTAATTGTATACAGACAATCATAGTATGACCACAATTTTGAATTATGTGTTTTCACACATTAGTCTCTCGTTATTTTTAATGACTGCACAATATTCATTTGGGTTTCTTCTATTTGTTACCTATGGAAGGCACTGTATTTTTCTAAGTTTTTGCTTTCTAGAGACATTATAAATATCATCATCCATATGGATCTTTAAAAAATATTTCCCTAAGGTAATTCCTCAAATAGCTGAGTTAAAGAGTATGAACAATTTAATGATTCTCGATACATATTTGGAAATATCCTTCTAAAAAGATAATCATTTATACTGTTACTAAAAACATAGGGCTAATCCTAATTTGAGCAACTTACAATCTTGGTGAAATGCTTAAAAACATGTTCTAATTCCACAGCTGTGAAATGCACCCCTCATATGTAAAGCCTGCTGTCAGGGAGTCATCAATCTTCCAGACCCTTCACTCACTGAATTTCTTAGATGGCTAATAACTTGGTGTCAACATAAGGTGAAGCCAGACTACATAGGGTCAAAGTCAGTTCTGCCACATATTAGCTGTGTGATCCTTTGACAAATTAATGACTTCGCTTTTCAGTTTCTTCATCCATACAGAGTACCTACTTCACAGGATTTTTCTGAGGGCTAAATGCAAAGCCTACCAATTTTGAAATTAAGTATATGTTATTTTGAAATGAAGCCTATATATTTTTTCAATATCCTAAATTGGGAACAACAATAACAATTTTCAGGACAGATTTAATTTTGGTGAACAGCACAAAGCTATTTGGAGGCAGGTCTGTAAGAGGGTTCATTTATGAAGATGGATCCTAAATATCTCACCTAGCAAAAATGTTTATCCTTTTAAAAATGTTGGCATTTAAACATTAGCTTGGGAAGAAAATTTATATCTTTGGGTTCATATCCTTGAGCCAGTCGTTTCATTGCTGATCAATGCCAAAATAAGTTACTGCTATTTTATTTGTCCCCAGTCTGTGTAAGTTTGCCTTATATTTTTCCCTTTAAATGGATGGATGAACTTGATCCCAAAGAAAGCAAGTAGAATATTTTATTAGTCTTGAGCTTTGAGAAAATTAACTTGTGTTATTTGCTTGTCTTTTACTCTCCTTAAGAAACTTCTATTAGACGGATGTTAAAACTTTGTATCTATCTTCCATGTCTCAATTTTTCTCTCATACTTTAGTTTTTTGCTCTCTCTCTGCATTGTCTCCTAAAATGGAAGCAAACTTAACCCTCCACCTCATTAATTCATTTTGTATCTGCATTCATTCTCCTTTTGAGCTCATCTATCACTTTTATTTTCATGATTCATTCACTGACTCAGCAAACTTTACCGAATGCTTCCATGGTGACAGAGTTGTCTAAGGAACATTTTTTAGATTTCCAGATCTTTTGGGGCATTGCAACATCCTCAAACCTAAAGTTATTTTGTTGTCTTGTTTAGGGTGCTAAAGTTCCTCAAATTTCTCAGGTGTGATTCACTACTTTGTCATTTGAGAATGCCTTTGTTTTCTAAATTATCCCTGTGGGGTTAGTTCCATCAAAGGTAGCCTATGTTGATCCTAGGGAATGCTGGCTCATGCTGCCACATGAGGGAGGCCAAGAGTCCACTCTCTGTGCAAAAGGGCTGCTCATCTTATTGGGGAGCTGTGGCTATTGAAGGTTTTGTGGGTCTTCTCTGGCCCAAGGCCCACAGTTAGAGCTTTGGCCTGAGAACCACCGCTGCAGCTGCCTCCTGCTCAGCCTAAGTGGTAGAGATGGTCACATGATCTAGCTGTTTCAAGCACAGACTCCATAAGGGTATTTTCCAATACCCTTTCCTAGTTTGTGGCTTCCCTGTGGTTACTCCCATTTGACCTACACTCCTCATTTCGGCAAAGCCATGCTTCCTCAGATCTTATATATCTGATCCTGTTTCTATATTTCAGAAACTCCTCAAAAGCACTGGTCAACTGATGATTTTGGTTGCACCACGCCATTAGATTTCATTTTGTCTTTTTTGAGGGGGAGGGTTGGGAGGTTTAGGAAGGAAGAGAAAGCAATGACATTTGCTCAGTGGAACCATCTTTATACCATCTCCCTTCTTAACTGGAATTTACTTCAATTCTGTTCAGTGGTCAGCCTAGGTCTTGGGAGCTTAAATCTGTCTAAACTGCCAGACACCAGTAATAATACTCAGAAGATTGTTCATGTGTCTAATTTAGTTAATAAATGAAGCCCAAAGAAAGTGCTCTGAAGTTCCAAGTTCTACTAGTTGAGTGAAGGCATCTGAGTTACACCTGGAGAAAAAGGAAGAATTTGACATGTAGGACAGGCATATAAGAAGATAGTAACTAGGCTGGGCGCAGTGGTTCACACCTTTAATCCTAGCACTTTGGGAGGCTGACGTGGGCAGATCATCTGAGGTCAGGAGTTCGAGACCGGCCTGGCCAACATAGTGAAACCCTGTCTCTACTAAAAATACAAAAATTAGCCAGATGTGGCAGCAGGCACCTGTAATCCCAGCTACTTGGGAGGCTGAGGCAGGAAAATCGCTTGAACCCTGGAAGCAGAGGCTGCAGTAAGCTGAGATTGTGCCACTATCCTCCAGCCTGAGTGACAGAGCAAGACTCCATCTCAAAAAAAAAAAAAGGGCAACGAGTTTGGTTTGAAACACTATTGATCACGTAACTTAAGATACTTAAAGCAATGGGGAAAAAATATTTGCCATTAAAAAGATAAGCTGTATGAAAGGTGCAATAGAAAAATATTTAAAGACTTAAAAAAGTATAAACAATAATAGTCAAATGATAAAGGCTAATATATTTCCATTAGTATATGTGTGTATACATATACAAACATATACATATATACATACACACATACACTAATAGAAATATATTGGCCTATATACATATATTATTGGCCTATATACATATATATATGTAATATGTGTGTGTCTTTATACATATGTAAATTCTTCACTTATATTACTAAGTCATTTTCTAACAAGCATCTAGTAGATTTTTATTACAGGAAACTTTAATCTCTATACCTTAGAAACTATGGATAAGGTGCTTTCGGTGGAATGGCCCACTCTTCAGATGTTTTCTGCATAACTATGGAATAGATTCTCAATGGGGATAATTGTGACAGTAAGGGTTGGTCATCTAGGGAGTCATTTCTGTATACATAATTTTAAAATTTCAATATTGAAAGATGATTTATGGCTGGGCATGGTGGTGCATGTCTGTAATCCCAGTGCTGTGGGCGGCTGAAACAGGATTGCTTGAGCCCAGGAGTTTGAGACCAGCATGAGCAACACAGCAAGACCTCTTCTGTACAACAAAATATTTAATTAGCCATACACCTGTAGTCCCAAATACTCTGGAGGCTGAGGCAGGAGTTATGGCAGCAGTGGTCTTCTGAAGCATCACACTCCCTGGAGCCAGTAGGGGTGGGCACAGGTGGAAGCCCCACCCCCTGCTGAGTTGGCAGGGCAGGAGCCCTACACTACTGGGCACACTTGCAGCCACCCAGCTACGGCTCCAGACCTGGGCATCCCTGCACTCCCAGGAAGCACCCCCTATCCCCCATAGGTTCAGAAGTGCCTGCTCCTGCTCCTCCCCACTCCTGGCACCTGCTCCAATTGTGGAATAAAGTTGAGGCTGAACCCAGGTGCTATCTCAACCTGGCTAGGTGTGCATGTGCTAAGGGTGGTGCTGACATGCCAGTCCTACCACCTTGGCCCCCTCTGAATTTTGGGCACCAACAAGCAGGGAAGGGAGGCCAAGGGGGTGCTGAGGGCAGTTTGGCACAAGCCTGCAGGTGCCCTTTGGTAGGAACAGCCTGGTTGCTGTGGATGGCATACTGATGGTGGCAGGAAGCAGACAGACTCCTGGATGGAAAAGAGTGGGTCCTGGCGAAACCTCACCTTCAAGCCAGGGTTGGCCTGAAGCTTGGGGGTTGGGCTGCCAGTTCCAAGTGGAGTCCTCGGCCCAGAGTGAGAACTTATGGTGCTTCTTCCCCCACCCACCCATGGCCACCCATGGACCAATCAGCACACACTTTCTCCCTTCTGAACTCATAAAAACCCTGGATTCAGTCAGACTCAAACAGACCCTCAGGACTACCAGCTGCAAGAAGGAGCTACCCACTGTGGGTCTCCTTGACTCTCCAGATGACTCACCTGTGGAAAGGAGCTACCCAATGCAGGTCTCTTCTCTGTTGAGAACTGGACACTCTTTGGGATGATCTGCCTGCAGAAAGGAGCTACCCACTGAGGGTCTTCTCTCCACTGAAAGCTGGACTCTTATCAGGACGGCCTGCCTGCAGAAAGGAGGTACCCACTTTGGGTCTCCTGAGAGCTGTTCTGCCACTCAATGAAGCTCCTCTCTGCCTTGCTGACCCTCCAGTTATTGGTGCACCTCATTCTTCCTGGATGCAGGGCAAGAACTCAGGACCTGCCAATAGTGAAACTGAAAGAACTGTAACACAAACAGGGTTGAAACATGTCCCCACTCACCCCCTCCCTCCATGCAACATGTTGTGAGCGACAAGGAGAGAAGGGCTGCAGCCCTCTGGGATACCCAGACCTAAAGGGTCCCCAAGCCAGGGCTGTGACACCCTCTTTGGAGCTCTGCAGTTCCTGGCATCTCCAAGATTCCAGGTGCCACAGGGTTCCCCTCGTCCAGATGTGGGTGCCCACAGTGGAAGCCACATGCAGTACATCTGGTCCAGCTGCAGCCTCACATGGAGCTGCCACACCACAGCAGCTGGTATGCCTGGCTGTGTGCAGTGTCTGGATCCTGCATGCACTTGCCCATACACCCCTCACTGCTCAGTGCCTGGCACGTTCTTGGCAGGTGTGGGATCTGGGCCAGTAGTGCAAGCCAAGCACAGCCTGCCAGGCTGAGTGTGAAGAACAAGCCCAGTGGGCATTAGCAATACTCAGGCAGAAGGCACCACCAGCCACAGAGGTTTCTGGCTGGCAAAGTGACAACTCAAGAATCCTGTGACATGAAGATCATATACCTAATGCCACCAACCATAAGAAAAACTCATCTGTTCTTTAACATACGTAGTTTGGTCCTTCCATTGATCTTTTTTTTTTTTTTTTAAATAACATTGACCTACAATTTAAGAAAAAAGTATTAGGAATTTAGCTTTTATTCAAAATTAAATAAGCAAAAGCAAAAATTTTAAGAAACTTTTACAAATTACTTACATAAAAGAAAGTTAATAGGGACAGTCACAAGTTTGCAACAAATAATTACAAAAGTTTCTAGGGCAGCATGAATATAAACCATGTTGCAGCATGGTGATCTAACTGTGATATGAATAAGGCATAACTAACATTTGCACCAAGACGAGAATTAAAAACAAAAACAAATTTTAAAAGCTTAGTTCTATATTAAACTTCTTCTCTTCTCCCAGATCCCTAATAGGTTTATACTATGTATTTTTTTAAACAAACACATCATGTCAAACTCTAAGTTACATAAATGGGCCGTTAATGTGAAAAGCCCCCTAAAATGTACAAACTAACTGGTACTGAATTGAGTTATCCATTTACCTTTATGTACAGTTAAATGTAAACCATATTTTCACAGTTTTGAGTGTTTTATGAATAGATGCACAGTACCACGTCAGGTTTACAATTGTTCCTGAAAACTGGCTCTAGGTTCTGCATACAATGCCTGTCGGTCACTGTGATGCAAGTATTTACATAAATAAGAAACTGTGTCATAGTCAATGGTCAAGACAGTTCAGCAAGAGCAGTATTTCCAACAAAGAATGATCCTCAACACGATATTTTACATAGTTGTGCAAATATAAGCATTAGGACAGATATATCTGAGGAAATTCAATTTGCAAAAACTTGTATCACTACTCTTGTAAACCTGGGCAATAAATGACCCTCAGCAAGTTCTGCTCTCTATGGCTTTTTTTGTTTTAAAATTTTAAAGCCAGAGAAAATGCACACACACTACCCAACCCCCACAAACACACACACACGCATACACACACACACACACACAGACACACACACTCTCTCTCTCACAGACATACAGAGTTCTTATTTCATTTTAGAGTATGGTACATAGTGCAACTTCACAATGTAGAGGTTTAACACACATTCAGTGCGTGTTTTTCTGTGCAAGTTCTTAGTGGTCTAAATCCTAGTTGAAGGTATTCATTTGCAGAACCACACGATTCAGGAGGTTGAAGGAAAAAAAAAAAAAGTTTCATTACATTTCTGAAACCAGCACTAGATGTGCAAAGGCAGCGGACAATCTGGCCATGAACACAGCCAGATTAGAGTAACTTTAAAGGGAGATCCAAGCAGTTAGTTACTTAGATTGGTCTCTAGAAAAATAGGTCAGTATATGCTGTATCTTTGTCAACCGTTCTTTCAAAGACTTCATTGACAAAACTGACAGCTGGTATCGTGGATCTACAGGGAGAACTGCAAGGAGCCACCAACACCACGCAGGTCCATTAGGAGTTGCCTAAAACAATGGACAGTTTATAGTATTAATAAAACAAGGATTTACATAATAACAACAGTAGCAAACCACCAAAAAACTATTTATTGAGCACTTTTACTACGCATTAGGTGCCATCTCCAATGTCCTTAACAATTATGTAAAGTATAAAATGGGGAAACTGAAGCTCAGAAACATAATGCAAATAGTCCAGGATCTCTCAGCTCATACGTGGCAGAGCCAGAGCCAAGATTCAAATCTAGACTTGACTCCATAGTCAACATGTGCTCTTTCCTCCTTACTGCACTGCCTTAAAGCAAGGTATCTTGACCTCAGGCTACCGACACTTTGAGCCAGATAATTCTTTGTTGTGTGTAGCTGTCCCTATGCATTACAGCACATTCAGCAGCATCTCTAACCTCTAACTACCAGATGCCAGTAGCATCTCCCCACCCAGCTGTGACAGCCAAAAATGTCTCCAGATAATGCCAAATATCCTGTGGGGGCAACATGCCCTTAGCTGGCAGCCACTTTCTTGAGATATATATCTAAAGCATTAAGAAATGTTAATTGAGCGCCGGGCGCGGTGGCTCAAGCCTGTAATCCCAGCACTTTGGGAGGCCGAGGCGGGTGGATCACGAGGTCGAGAGATCGAGACCATCCTGGTCAACATGGTGAAACCCCGTCTCTACAAAAAGTGCAAAAAATTAGCTGGGCATGGTGGCACGTGCCTGTAATCCCAGCTACTCAGGAGGCTGAGGCAGGAGAATTGCCTGACCCCAGGAGGCGGAGGTTGCGGTGAGCCGAGATCACGCCATTGCACTCCAGCCTGGGTAACAAGAGCGAAACTCCGTCTCAAAAAAAAAAAAAAAAAAAAAAAAAGAAATGTTAATTGAGATTTAAAATTTCCTCTAAGTATTAAGGAACCCTAGGAAAGATAAAAGCAAAAAGGCCTGTTTCCAATTTTGCTCAAAAAGGAAACATCTCCAGTGAAAAAGTCCCCGTGATGTTGTAAAGGCCGACTACTGGCTATTGAAAAGACTAGAAATTTCCAAAAAAGACTTGTAAGCCACCTTCAGTGAACCTTGAATTCCTATTTATTGGACTTAAAATATAAAGCTTCAGAATGACAAAAGGAGCTAGGACATCAGTGCTGATCTCAGTAGGCCCCCTCTAAAATCAGATTCAGTTTCTACATTTGTGCATTGTCTGCTGTCAGCTAAGCATCGCTACCTCCTCTTCTGCATTCCAGAGATGTTAGAAACTGTCTCCTAAAATCCCCTCTGTCATAGGGTTCCAGATTAGGGTTAGCCGATGAAAGGCACTCTTGTAGGGTGTAGAAGCTGGAAGAGAAGCCATTATCCTCGGAAGATTGTTGCAAAGTATGAGCAGCAGCTTTCCAGAGAGCTCCTGGAAACCCCTTCCTCTACTGCTGAGGTAGTAGTGGGGACTTACTGGGATTCCTAAGAATCACAGCCACTTCCCCACTAGTTCTTCAGAAGCACCCTGTTGGCTGTTCCTGATGCAGAATCTCTGGTGGCAGATTCCCTGACTTCTGCAGGTGACATCCCTGACCTTCCCTCCCACAGCTCCCCCAACTACTCTATAAAGTCTGCATCCTACATCAAAACTTTCATCCCAGGAATAAGCAGCATGGCTGCTTTTGCTTTCTTGCCCAAATCCTAACTCACTCAACATCGCTAACAGAAAGCAGTGATAGAGGATAGGATAATAAAAGGCAAGGGTGGTGAAGGTGATGGGAAAGTTATATTGAATTTTTCCATAAGCTGTTTTTTTAATCATTTAAAATTTCTTATTCAATATTGTTCTTACCAAAGCCTATTTCTGTGACGTTTAATCAGATTCAAGTAATCAGTTAAAACAAATAGATAACAACTGATAATATGTTAAACAGAATGAATACTAAATGTGGAGATGGCCCAATGTTGGTGTTTCAAGTCCAGGTGAAGGATTCAATTGGGATTCAGACAGATGCAGACCAACCCTTGAAAACGGGAATGAGGCAGTGTGCATTACAATGAGATCTATTATTTCTCCATCTTCACATATTTACTGACAGCCATTCCTATGTGAAATCTATCACATTCTGACCAAAAACATTTAATTCAATTCAAAAATGCTTATGCCTAAAACGTAGTGCTGTAGTGAGTCTATGATCAGATTTTTCAGGAGCCAGACCCTTCTTTTATGCCTCTTGTAGTTTTGCTTGCACAAAAAGTTCCATATATATATATATATATATATATATATATATTCATTAGACTAAGCTTAAATGTAAACCCTATGTACCAGCAAGACTAAAAGAATAACAGTTTCATAAGGAGTGAAGTATTAAACATGAAGAGGAAAAAATGAATAAGTGGTAGGGTAAAATATTGGGAAACAGAAAGATGAGAAAAGATTTTTAAATGTATAGAAAATGGTAAATCTCTCTGCTGTCAAAGAATAACAGCAACAGGTGGTAGGCTTGAAGGCATAGTTGTCTCACAGTCACAGTTTCTAGACAGTAACATCCCATTTTTAATTCCTTACCCCTCCTAAAAATCCTCTTAAGGACTGGCTCCCTCTCTGGCAATCTCTCCTACAGGCATCTCAGCTGACACCTATTTCCAGCCTCTACTTGTATGGAATGTACTAGATACCACTACTCTAGAGAACTCATGATTCTAAAGATGAGGTGGGGATGGGAGCAGAGGGTGGTCAAAGAAAATGTAGTGCAGAAAGGACAATAAAAAAATGAAAATGTCAAAGTCTGCAAATTTGGGTTTACATCGAAGTGACGTTGGGGGAACAGAAAAGCCACCATACCTGAAGGTTTTCTTCCCTCTCGGGCATTGATCCAAAGTGCTGAAGAATTTGGCTTCGAAATCTGTCTCGTAAATTCTGAAACCAGCTGCAGGCTTGAGAGTAGACCAAATCATGAAGCTCTCTGAGATTCTTAATCTCATCTTCATTCTCAACCTAGAAGTACAATAGTCAGTAAGACTGCTGTGTCTAATTCCCCATCTATATGCCAACTGACACAAATGGAAAAAGGCAACAGAACAACAGGGCAATACCTGCTTCAGTGCTGACCTCCCAGAAAGTCTTATTCCTTTGCTATAATACATATTTCTGCCTCATACAGGGCTAACTGACCGTACTAAAGAAAGACAGCAAGGCCTGACCTATGCCTAACCTCACTGACTTAGCAGTGCAGTATTGCAGAACCCTACTAACAGCCCCCAAGTGGGAGGACTAAGATTGAGAGTGAATTTTGGTTCAAAGGTCTACACTAATTTGGAATTCCTTTTGTCTTTACAAATCAATGGCTTTTGAAAGCAGTGGAACAAAAAAGTGGATGACAGTTGCTACAAAAAAAAAAAAAAAGATGAGTGATTAGGGTGCAGATGACATGACAGAAAGTAATAACAGGAGGAGTCCAGGCCCAGTTACATCTTTTACTAGGGAACTGGGTCAACGCACAAAAACAAACAAAAAGCTACAACAAATAACTCAGCATATAAAGCCAGTATGTCAGAGAGGTAATTACACAGTGATAAACTTCTGCTCTAAATGCCCAAGGCTACAGCTACCTCTGGAACCCCCTCAGTATATTATTTAGAGTACTGGGTCACCAAACTGCAAACGTAAAATTAACTTCATCAGTCTTCTACCCTGAGATAGAAGAGTCATCTCAGAGAACACAGGTAGGAAGATCTAAGTTTAACTCCTCCATCTTATATTGATTTCTTTAATGCACACTTACATCCTACTTGCTATGTGCCAGGTCATGCTGTCTCATATATACAAACTCATCCGAACAAATACCAGGCCTGACTCAGCCTTTCATACTTCAGGGATGACTCATATAAAAACAACAAAGAAACTCTGAAAACACTGTGAAATATAAAAATAGGACTACAGCACACAAGAGACAAAAAAAAATTTTTTTTACTTTTGAAAGATTTGAAATGAAAATTAAAACTAAAGCTTAAAGAGCATCTCCTTTTCACGAAGCTATGTGAATGTACTTAATGCCACTGAACTGTGCACTTAAAGATGGTTAAAATAGTAAATTTTATCTCTATTTTACCACAATAAAAATAATTTTTTTTAAAATGTAGAGGAGCCATATAATTGAAGAATTTTGGTCTTGGAATGCCAATACAGGATTCTGGCCCTTGCTAACATACACTGAACTTGACAGAAGCAAGAAATAAAAAGCTTATGCCTTGTTCAGTCTTTTTTTTTTAAGCATGGGCTTTGCACCCTCACAAAATTCAAGAAAACAAATGACAGGTTCTAATAAACAAGGAATGCTAATAATTATAAGAGTATGCAATGAAAAATGGAGCTGGCCAAAAAGCAGGCAAAAACTTTAAAAGCAAACTTTACTGTAATGATTTTTAACAGAACTTAAAATTTCATTAGAAAACACAGAAAATAGAATCATTATAAGACGAAGAAAATTTGCTATAAAAAACAAATTTGAAAGTTTTTCCAGAATGGACAAGAAAATCACTATATAGATGAAGACATTATGATGAAAAATTATCAGTCATTCCTAGGACCACAAAGAGGACTCAGGTTTATAAACATCACTTTCAAAATGTGATTCTATTGCCTACATGTTTATAAGTATTAATACATACAGTCATGTTATTATGTTATTTAGCCATATACTCAAGTGATTTTGTCATCAAACCCAATATATGAAGCCATAAATTTATATAAAACTGAAATTATACTTTCCTCATCTACTATTTCATAGAGTTCTGGAAATTCTATGATTTAATGTTCATGAAAATACCTAATGCCAACATCCAATAAATGTTGACTGAAAGGCCTAAACAGATCAATGAACAAGTGATGGTATAAGATCTATGTTTTTATAATGCCTTTCCAAAAGAAACTGTCTTCAATTTGATATTTATAGCATTATAAGGGCCAACTTAACCCTATTGTAGAAAAACATCACAAAAACCCTACGCTGGTAAGATATCACCAACATGTACACTGATAGTGCTTTCTATGTCTGCCCCAGGATCTTCACACAGCATTCAACTCTATTTTACCATGTGCGTTCTCTTAAGCACAAGAACAACCTTAATATATAAAACATTTCTTATAAGATTTGATGTGTTTACATTTACATCAAATTTCAATCTACTAATTACATCGGCTTCAACTACTAATACTTTCAATAAAACAGGGCAGAAATGTAAACCTTTCAAAACTTAGATGGCTGGAAGTTGAACTTACTCAACCACCATTGTTAAGTACCTAACACGTGTATCACACATGTCCATGTGTACATACGCACATACATTCTAGGCACTGGGCTGTTGTTAACCCTGTAGAAATAAAGAGAACCTATGTTCTAGTTTTCTAAGTTCTCTCAGAATGTGCAACAATTTCAGAGCAAGATACAAAAAGGTTAACTTGGAGCTCATTCTCACAGGTAACAGTGGTAAGGCTCTCTAATAAGAACTGGTTCTTGTGCCTAGAAAACAGCCTGCATGCCTGTACCAATCCCTGCAACAGAATATACTAAAGTATGTTGGAAAAGCACGTTTTAAAATACCTTAACATCTTCCAGATATTCAATGTCAGCAGTGCAATATCCATCTTTCATTCCTCTTTTTAAAACCCTAAACCGCTTTCCTCCAACTGTATCAACCACAGACCTTCCATCAGGTAAGAAATGCACGTTTCTAATTTGTAACATACAACCATAATCTGCAAAACTAAAAGAAAACCTTGATTAGTATCAAAGGCGAAACATAAACATGTAAGTTCTCATCCATATTGAAACGTCTAACCTAAATACAAATGTTTAAGTTCACAAAAAGCATACCTATTTTGTGTATCACTGACACACATGCCAAACTGTTTGGTTCCAGTCTGTATACTTCTTCGAATCATCAATCTGTATCTTGGCTCAAATACATGGAGAGGGCAAGGCACAGTGGGGTAGGCCATAGTGCAAACAAATATTGGAACATTCTTGGTCAAGCTGAGGGAGAAACAGTTTAATTATTATAGATCATACAAGAAAAATGAGTGAGGTTTACAACAGTAATGAACTGATTTTTTTAAAAAAATGAATTAGTTCTAAATACGGTGATTTTTGTTCTTAGCAAGAACAAGAATCAGCACCCTGTTCATTAAGCTCTCACTGATGAAATATTAATACTAAAAATCTGCTGTGATCCTCTTATTTCTAAGAGTAAATTGAATTTTAAGACACCAGATTATCTTACAGAACTAAGTATCTTTATGAATCAAGATAATTTATTATAAATAATTTTATATTAAAAATTTGTTTTAACTATTTATAACATATGACAGTAAATATCTTTTATCCAAACACTCATACTCTTAGATAACAATAAGAAAAAGCGAACTCTCACAAGACAAAAAGCAAATAATTCAAAATTCTTTGGCATTAAAATATTTTCAAACGTAAGATCAGAAAACATATTCTGATGAGATAACATTTTTTCCAAGTAATTAAAATGATATAACATTTTTCATTGCCATACTGGTAGAAAGCAAGACAAGGATAAAGTCAATGCCCAGTCCTGTCCAAGGCATGGGAAAACTGGTAGCATGGGAACAGTCTGAAACAGCACAAGCATGCTAAAGAACATGGCTACAGACAGACACCTTATGTCGTTGGTTGGACACGCGCATGTTCTTGGAACCAACCAGCTTACTTTCAGACATGAGTGAACAAGTGCTATATGAATGTTCACTGTAGCAATGTGGATAATAACCAAAATGTAGAAGCATAAATAAGAGACTAGTAAGATCAATTATGGTACATCCATAAAATGGAATACTGTATTTCCATTAAAAGATAATGTGTATGACACTGAATTAGAATAAATGTTTATATTAATGAGAGAAGGAGGTTTCGATATAGATCATGAATAACATCCCATCTTTGTTTAAAGCTTATTTATACATACTGCATTCAAGTTTGGAAATATATATGCCAAAATGCCAATAGCTGATTCCCTTTGCAGGGTTGCAGATTATGGCTTTTTTAAATGCTGATTAGTATTTTTGAGTTTTTTTTTTTCCAAAATGACCATCAATTACCTATATAAACATAGTATTTCATAAAACATGTTTAAAATATATGTTTTAAAACACAGCCCCATTAATCAGCAGCTGGACTCCCTGATGCTTTTCTCTCTAACACACAGCTTTCTTTCTGTGTGACTACCTCATCTGTCCTTTGAGTCTACCACTGTTCTGTGGGCAGGCTGGTTGTATTACTATGTTTAAAATTTCAAAAGAATAACTGCTGCTTCTTCAACCTAGATGCTTCAGCATTGATCAAAAAGGTTCCTAATTGTCACATCACAGTATTTTATAAATCACACAGTTAAATATCAATTCTGTGAGAAGACAAAACACTATCTATTTCTATAAAGAGTAGAAATCTTTCTTCTGTTGAAGTCTCCTGGATTACTGAAAACATCTGATGGGCACATGTTGAAAAAGGAGTCTATAAGCACAGGTTTTGTTAGAAAGTAACATTAACATATAAAATGTTCAATTTATATTCTGAAAAATAATGGTAAGAAAAAGTTGTTAAATAAAACAGCATATACAAATTATAATTTTGTTCTTTGGTGTGCTCAATTAAAGGAAAGCAAAAGAAATAAAGAAATTAAAAACTCATGAATAAAATTTAAAGAAACCCAAGTGACTGGTCAGAGAGAAAGACATTTAGGAAAAAGAGAGGAAGAAAAATAGGAAATAAAAACAGAAACGGGAAAACAAGCAATGCCTGGTCCCGCCTACCCAGCTCCATCAGCTGCTGTGTTCTCTTCAGAGTGGTCTGCATTACCCAATCCCAAGGTTGCCTCCAAGATTTTCACCCACCCGACACCAACTCAGTTCTGTTCCCAGTCAGTATCTTCATTAATTGAGGATTTGGCCCTGAACACACCTCTTCCAATTTCAGTCTCAAATCTCAAAGTTTGGAAAGCCCCTTCCCGGGCCTCCATGTGACAACAAATCCCCTGCTAATCTAGGTTATTGACCCTCAACCTTCCTCTTGCCCAACCTACCATGACACATAAGAGCCACCATTACCATCCATGTCACTGTCACCAGCGCCCCCTCTCTATTTCCCATTCCACTGCCTGATGGCACTGTAGGAAATTCCTCCCCCGCCTAAAATACTGCTTCAGCCCACAGAACTGAGTCAATAACTCCCTATAAAACATCCGGATGTTACCAAGTGAACATATAAAATTCTGTCTGTTGAGGACAGCGAAAACTGACCAGTACTTCTTGACTAGACTGAGAACTAAAGACAGGATCCAGCTTGTGGTGAGGTTTCTCCTTACTATTAAAGGGTAGCAGTTCATAATTTTTTTTATGAGAAGAAACTTACTGTGAGAGTTCAGCAGTTTCTTCATCATATATTTTTTTTCTCTCAGACAGTTCATCAGGCAGATACTTCACTATTAATTCTTCCAACAGCTGTGTGACACAGTACCTCCTATCTGCTAGATACTAAAAGACAATATTATTTTACATTCCAGCAGTGGTTTTCCTACAGTATTAAAAAGGCAACATAGTTAACTGATATATTAAAGCCTTTATTACATACTTATACCGTCAATTCTGGATTAATTTAATTAGTGAGGGGAACAATACAGTAGATGATGCTAAGCAAAAAAAAAAAAAAAAACCTGTCTGAGGCTTTGCTCAAGTGCAATGAAGATAGTTGGCTGCAACCTGAACCAAGCCCTGTCCAGAAGAACTGCTTCCTGCTGTGACCACAGCTCCTGTTAGCCACAGAGGGCCCTGCCCTGCCATCTTCCATAACATCTTCCTTTTCCATCTGACAGCTCATGGGTACTAAACTATCATTTTAACTGAAACGCAAAAAAGAGATAAGGAATAAATAAAATAAGGCAAAACAGCACATTTGCCTTATTGAAGAAAAGCAAAACATCTGTTTTGTTCCCAATTTCAGACACAGTCTCTAGATAATTTTTCTTCCAGATTTTTCTTCCATTGTCACCTACTATTGAGTAGAGCAGCAGACCTCAATTCTGTCCTTGAGTAACCCAAGGAAGGTGAGTTTCTTGGGACAACTATCACTCAGACCCTTATCAAGATTTTGCTTTTCCTATACCATCCATCCACCCCAGCTCTATATAAAATCATACATTTACACTGCCCCTAAATATTCTGAAAAAGTACTATCCTCATGCATTTTTATGTCATTCTCTATTCCAACTTATAAAAGCCATCTCTCTCACTCCTGCCGATTAAAAACGTATCTATCCTTCAAGGTCTGACTCCAATTTTATCTTTCTCAAAAACTCTTCCTTAATTATTTTTTTCTAACTCAAGAACTCATATTTTACTGTTTATACCACACAGAAGGCATTGTAGAGTGTAGTATATGCACACAGATACATTACATCTCTGTAGTTAAACTAAAAATTGCTTAGGGTAGGGCCAGGAACACGGTCAGAGTGTATGCAAAGAACTTTGTACAAAGAAAAAGCCCAATACATACTTATTTCATAAAACTAGTGAGGATTGTCTCCCAATCACAAGACAAAGCCATTCCTGAATCTGCAGTCAGTAAAAACAAGGGTTTTGTCATTATCCAATGAAGAACAGATGAGGAAATGTGAAAGATTAGGAAATTGGTGGTGGTTTTCAAAGACGACCATGAATCAGGGCTTCTTAAAATACAGACAACTGAGCCCTATGCCAGAGTTTCTGAGCATGTGGAGTAGGGTCCAAGAATCTATGTTTCTAACAAGTTCTCAAGTGACAGATGCTGCTGATCAGGGGAGCATGGAGAGAGGTGCCGCTTGAGCAGGTAATATATACACAGATTAATGTTTATCATAAAATTAATCAAATTAGACATTATAAAAGCAATTCCATTATCATTTTCTATTAAATTAATAAAGATGTTTAAAAATCTGGGAAAATACAGCTTCTCTCACATTACTGATAGGAATCTGAATCAATGTAACATTTCTGGGGATGAGGCAATCAAACTGGTTTTAGGGCTTTATAAATATCTGACTTTTGATCCAATAATTTACCTCCCAAAATTTAACTTAATGAAATGGTCAAAGATGCATACAATCGTTAATTTTAAATGATGTTGGAGAAAGCATGGTAAATTTAAAAAAGAGAACAAGAAACCTTATATATCCAACAAGAAGGAAGCATTAAATCATTGTACTATTATGCTGCTATAAAAATCATATATCTAAAACAGATGTAAATGGAAAAATGAGCAAAATAAAATGACAAATAGGAAAAATATAAAACTGAAAGCATACCAATATTTTTTAACAGTATATGTATTTTGAATTTACAAATTATATTATGCATGAAGGGTATCTTCAAAGTTGGACACAGGACATTGTTAAATAGTATGCCAGTTATACTTTTAAAAATATGCTTAATGTATTTTTCAATCTCTATTTTTTAAAAAAAGAATATTTCTAATTAAAGCAATGGATCTACTATTATGCCAAAAACTGCACTTACTTTTGCACCAATCTAATAGTTAATCTGGAAAAACAAGCATCATAGTTATCCTGGGGAGTATCTAAATGAAGTCTGGAAAAATAGCATATTTACAGTACTTCATTTAAAAACATTGAGCATATTACCTGAAAATGTAACTAATGAACTCTTTTAAAAATAAATTTATCTGATGTTTCCTGATTTTGAGAACACTTTGAATATGCTTTTGTTTTACATATCAACTTGTTATATATGTAAGATACATATCAAACATAATAACAGACATGCTATTATGACATCCATACTGAGTTGTTTTCTATATAGAAAATACTGTATGTATATCCATAACGGTTTTATTAATTTTTCTATTCGTATTTAGAAGATACTTTTCTTTAAGCATCCTGTCAATCATCAGAGACAGAATCACTTTCCCTAATCAATGCTACCACTGCAACTGCCTCTCAGAATCACAGGCTTTAGCCTGATTGTAGGTGATCTACAGTCACTCAAGCATGATTAAGAAGGTGCTGTCTTCCCATCAATTACAGAAGACACCCACTGAGGCCTAGCTATTTTCCTATCAGAGGTTATTAGCACTGATCACTGACTGACTCTAAAGAAGGGGTATAGGAAGCTATACCTCCCTCTCTTCTTTCCAGTCTACCACTTTTCTAGAGCTGAACTGTCCAATGTGGTAGCCACTAGTCACATGTGCCTACTTAAATTTAAGTTAAAAAAATATAAATATACTTTCTTAGTCACACTAACCACATTTAAAAGCTTAATAGGCATACATGGCTAATGGCTAACATATCAGACAGCAAAGATATGGAACATTTCCATCAATGCAGAAAATTCTATTGAACAAAGTTCTTCTAGATGTTAAGGAACCTGAAACAGTCTACAAATCTGGCTTATTATTGAGGGTTGGAGGCAGGAAAATAGTGTTTTCCCAATATAGTCATCACCAAAATTGAACTTATCCCTAACCAGATGACTAACCATATTCACTTTTGTTTAAAAAAAAAAAAAAATTAAGTACAAGGAGTTTGGTCTTGAGTATCTGTCTTCTTTTCCCCCATCCTCTTCAACCTCTCTTTTCTCCAACATTAGCATATGGGTAGTAAAATATTATCCTTGTTAGTCACTCAGCATACAGAATGTAATTCTGAACATGATCATCACTATTTCTATGGTTGAACAGAAATTAAACCATGCTGCCAAACTTAAGACCAATAAACAGACACATATACAAATATTTACCTCCTTTAAGCTTTCTTTGCAAAGAGGACAATATGGTGCATGATCTAAACAACGCTCCAGACAATTCTTACAGAACGAATGTCCGCAAGGGGTTGTTACTGGCTCAAAAAACAACCTGAAATCAACCAAAATACATGTTAGTTTTCACATTAAACTATGTATTGGAAAAGCTTGTACTACTATAGAACTGTAACACTAATCACTATTTAAAGTAACAAGGAGGGCCCAGTAGGCAGGCAGGAAGGAAGGGGCAGTAATAAATACAACCATACCCTCCCAGAATGTTTTAAAAGTCCTCCATCAATGAGGCCTCCTGCCAAGGCCCTAGAGATATCCTGAATAATGCCACAGCCCTTGGATACTATGGCTACTAAGCACTTGAAATGTGGCTAGTCCAAACTGATACGTGCAGTGAATATAAAATATATACCAGATTTCCAAGACTTTGTGCAAAATAATGTAAAATACATTAATAATATTAGTTATTATTATTAATTATTAGTTAGCTTTTGCAAAGCCTTTAGATTCCCATTTTAATATCAACTTAAAAATGATTTCTTAATAGGCTTTTAAGACTCTTACACTGTAAAACTCATAGAAAGAATGACCTAATAAATAATGCATTTGAATTATAAAGAAATAATATTAGGCTTAATATTAAATGTATTATTCAAATATTACAGAAAAACTAGTTTTACTTATTTTCTGAAACATGGTATTTCTGAATTTGCTAGAAATAGATTTAGAGGTACTTTAGGAACTGTTTAGTATAATCCCCTCACTTCACAGGTGAAGAAACCAAGGCTCAGAATTAAGACTTGCTCAGGAATTTAACTTCTACCAGCCTAGTGTGACCAGCACCAGGCCTCCATAAGAATCTTCTGATCCTACACAATTCATGTAAATGAGAAATGTTATTTCAAAACATTGTCTTTTAGAATTATAGCATTCTGGATAATGGAAATCCTTATCCTTATGTTACTTTAAAAAGATTTTATGGTTGATATATATTAATAAGATAGGATCACATAGATAAAATATATAATTAGAATTCTTATCCAAATTTAAAACCATGGAGATAGGTAAGTTTCAATAATAATATCTATAATTTTCTTAGTACTTTATAATTTCCCAGATTCCTTTTACACTGAAGTCATGTGATTTTTACCACACTGAGATGCATGCTATGCAAAGACTGACCCCACTTTCTAAATTAGAAAACCTGAGGTTCAGAGATTCAGTTATTTGTTCAGGCATGAAAAGTAAACCCAGGACTAAAATTCATGCCTTTGTATTTTTATTCCAGCATTCTGTTACTTTATATTGTCTATTATTACCTTTATCTACATTGTATTTTATTTATACTAACATAAAACATTCATCTTCTGTAAAGTTTTACATGCTTACCTCATGCAGAGAGAACACTCGAAATCCGAGACATCAATTAATTCTTCTGGAATATCACCATAAGCTAATGAAAACATACAGACTTCATTGGGAGTTTCTATTAAAACAAAGACACAGGGTTTCTTCTTTAGGAAAAATTTTAAAGACTATTCTGACTAAATTTATTTTATATAAGTGAGAGCAAAGTTTTTACCGCTTTGTTTTTTAAGCTTATTTCTTCCATCTTCATTTACAATCACATCCTGTTCTAAAAGAGACAACTTTCTTTTCAGCAGAACACCTTTTTCTTGAACAGACAGAACAGGTTCTGAGGACACTCTTTTTAAACCGTCTTCTCTGGCAGACATTTCTGTTGAATTTATAGACTGTGCTGACTGAGCACGGTTTAAACTTCCTTTGACGGGCTCTGACGTGACTTCTGGTATTCCTTCACTCTACAAAAATACAATAAACAAAGGTAACTGTATTTCTTTACTATCCTTTATTCCTCTCACCAAGAATCAAACTGAAATCAAATTTCAATGCCTTATAATGCTCATTTTAATGTTCATTTAATAGCACTAACTTGATTCCAATACTGTGACAAGTAAATGATTTTTGCCAGCACAGTTGGCCCTCCGTATCCATAGGCTCTGCATCCGTGGGTTCATCCAACTGGGAATAGAAAATATTCTAAAAAAAAAGCCTGAACATATATAGACTTTTTTCTTGTCATTATTCCCTAGACAATACTGTATTTACATAGCATTTACATTGTATTGGGTATTATAAGTAACCTAGAGATGATTTAAGCATACAGGAGGATGTGCATAAGTTACATGCAAATACTGTGCCATTTTATTAATATATCAGGGACTTGAGCAACCTTGAATTTTGGTATTTGTGAGAGGTCCTGGAACCAATCTCCTACAGATACAAGGGATGACTGTACTTACAAATCCCTAGAAATCAAGCTGACATGTTATAATGAGGCTTAAAAGTAGTCATGCTCTAACACAGCTGTTCCTATCCTGAGGAAACATAAATGCAATGTTGTATACATATTTTTAAAGAACTAAATATTTTCTGAAATTCACATGACCTAAAATTGTGACTAATTAGCAAATATTTTACATAAAAGATTTTGGTGTAAAATAAAAGTTATGGAAAAAATTCTACTAAGATAACTAACCAGGTTAAAAGTACTTAAGTAGATGCTAGTACTTGAAACCAGGAAAATGAAGATCTTAACTTGTAAAGAAATAGATATGCTAAATTCATGATAACCTCGTCTCACCCCGTACCTGCTTTGGGCTAGGCTCATTGGGAGACTGAGACGCTTCCATCACTGAAGGAAAATCAAAAGGTCTGTTTTTAGTACATGGTAAAGAACTCCAGGAAGATTCCTTCAGGCCTTCTTTTAAGTTTTCAGGTAATAATAAATCACATAAAATCTGCAAGAGAAACAGTAGAAAATATAAAATATTTTGTAAAGAATAATTTCGTATAAATTTACCTAATTAAGAATATTTAGAAAGTTTGTAGCAGACATTATTTTTAATGAGCAGGAGAGGAACAAGGTAAGCAACACTGTAAGTTCAAAAGTCTTGCAAAACTAGGTGTGCCTCATAGAGTCAAATCACCCGCAAAAACACTGTTCAAAACTTTGAAAGGAAGGCATGGGAGTAGTTATCAGGGTAAAGGTTGACCTTTTAATTAAAGGACTATTAAAAAATCTTAAAAGAAATATTAAATATCTATCTCTGAATCTTAGTGAGCCCTATCTTATCTAAATAGTTTATTGTTCACTTCAATGTGTATTTGTAAGGTTGGACTTGAAGCATTTATGTGAACTAAACATTGGACTTCTAACTACAAAACTACACAACTTCCTGTACTTACACTCAATTTAATATCTCACTGAACAGCTAACCTGTGTGGGCAGTTACTGCTGCCCAACACTTGGTTAGAAACACCCAATGGCAGCTTTCCTATAATAGCTAGGAATTTAACTGGGAGACAGCTGGAGAATCAAATTTCTGGGTGCTTATCTCAGGAATACACCTAACACTCCAATAGAAACAGGGTAAGTTAAGAAAGGGGAAGAACGTGGCAAGAATAAAATGAAAGGAATTCTGATATTTTTGCTTGTCAAATAATCTGTATTTATAGGTACAGCACATACTTCTTAAAGTCTAAATTGGAGGTTCAGTTTTTCAGCTGTTATCTTTCAAATACACAAAAATCAGAATGAATCACAAGTCATTCATGGAAATATAAACAATGTAGATAAAAGTGTTTATCTTTGGTAGATGCTCAAATACTCCATTTAATAAGCAAACATTTAAAAATATGTATATACACATTTATATTTCTTGTGTTTTAAAAAATGTACTAAACATATATCTACTCTGGAACCCAGCAATTCCACTCCTAAGTTTTTGCCAAAGAGATGTAAAAACATATGTCCACAAAATGACTTGTACGAGAATACTCATGGCAGCTTAATTTATATCAGGAAAAAATACTGGAAACAATCCAAATGAAAATCACTACTAACTGAAAACCACAAATTCCATTACGTTCATATAATGGAATACTTAGTCAACAATAAAAAAGGGACTAGATGTATCTAAAAAATATTATGTTCAGTGAAAAAAAAAAAAAAACAGACACAAAAGAGTACATGCTGTATGATTCCATTCCTATGAAGTTCTAGAATAAGCAACACTACTCTACAGTGACGGAAATCTGAACAGTAATTGCCTGTAGGAACAGGGTATAGAGGATTTACTGGAGAGAAGATGAAGGTGCTTTCTAGGGTGATGGAAATAGTCTCTGTTTTGATTGGGATGCTGTTAGACAGGTGTACACATTTTTCAAAACTGAGTGAAGAGTAAAATCCATGCATTTTATTATATGTAAATTATACCTCAGTTCAGAAAAAGTATATTGGAGAAAAACAAAATATTTTAAAGCATCCTTTGTTTTGCATCCACCTGATCCTATTAACCAACCAACAAATACATACAGAAATAGAAGAATGTCTGGCAGCATGCAAAATGCAGAAACACATGCTCTTAAAGTTTGCAGTCTCAACAAGAAAGTAACACTAATGAACATGGAACAGTCAGAAAACAGACAATAGTAAACATTTTTTTCTTAAATCGGTGGACTAGAATGTATATGCAAATAAACCTCATAGAGGATATATCAATGTCAGCTGGATTCCTTAGGGAGTTGAAATCTGAGAATAATCTCAAAGTTCTCATGCTTCAGGCTACATAAGCATCTCCTGGGATGTTTCTTAAATGACTATTCCAGTTTCAGAGATTCTGATTCCAAAGACTTGTACTTGGTGGGCCCAGGACTCTTTTAAGGTTTAACATCAACCCCACATGATTCTGACAAAAAGCCACACTCAAACACTGCAACTGTGATACATAATGTAGCATGTGTTGAGTATATGGAGGAGAGCAGCATGACTGGGACCATGAATTTGTATAGATTTTCTTAAAGAATTTTTTGAAGACCCTACTTTTCCAGATACTCTGTGAATAAGTCTGGCAAGAGCTGAATACTAGTTTATTTCATGTTGGTATATCAAAAGCTCTGAGATGTTCTGAAGAAACCTGATTAACCCAATGATTCCCAAAGTCATTTCATCTGACAGTTCCCTTCCTTGTACCCTCCCCTATTTAAAAAAAAATTAGTAACTACTAACACACCACAAATAGAACAAAGTATGGAAAGTGGTATACAGAGTATTGAAAAAAATAAGGCAAAACAAGTGAGCTGGGTCAATGCTATTGGCAATCCTGGGGAGTAAGCAGAAGTTAGACCTGAAATGAAAGGCAAAAGGCAGGTCAATACAGCTTCTGAGCAGGAACATCGTGACAGCAATGATTCATTAAGGACCATCAGACTGGCTCAGATTGAACAAACTATTAGAAAACTAAATTAACCAAAAAAAATGCATTGACATGTCTGTGGATGAAATGTTTAGATTTCACTAAGAACTCAATATACTAAGTATATGAACCTGAAAATCACTCAAATTGTCACGTGTTCATAAGTTAGATTTATTTACTACATATGTTCTTATTCCAACTTTTATTAGCATTTTCTTAAACGCGTCTGTCTCTTAGCCCTACCTTGAACTATAATTGTTGGTAAACTGATTACCTTTTCCACATGCAGCTTTGCAGGTGCAAAATCTTCATCAAGGGCTAAGCACTGAAGAAAGAGTTGTAAGGCATCACCTAAAAAACCAGCATCGTGGAGTACTTTTCCTTTCCTGAAGTAGACCTTCAATAAAAGCATATATATAAAATTTTTGTGATATGAATTGCTATTTAAGAGATCATTATCAAGTAAAGAAAAACAAAAGTCTGCTCAGAAATGCTGATTTTGGGCCAGATATGGTGGCTAACACCTGTAATCCCAGCACTTTGGAAGGCTGAGGAAAGATGATCACTTGAGTTTAGGAGTTCAAGACCAGCCTGGCCAACATGGTGAAACCCCATCTCTTCTAAAAATGTAAACAGTGCCGGGCGTAGTGGCTCAAGCCTGTAATCCCAGCACTTTGGGAGGCCGAGGCAGGTGGATTACGAGGTCGAGAGATCGAGACCATCCTGGTCAACATGGTGAAACCCCGTCTCTACTAAAAATACAAAAAATTAGCTGGGCATGGTGGCACGTGCCTGTAATCCCAGCTACTCAGGAGGCTGAGGCAGGAGAATTGCTTGAACCCAGGAGGTGGAGGTTGCGGTGAGCCGAGATCGCGCCATTGCACTCCAGCCTGGGTAACAAGAGCGAAACTCCGTCTGAACAACAACAACAACAAAATATCAACATTAGCCAGGCTTGGTGGTATGCACCTGTAATCCCAGGTACTCAGGAGGCTAAGGCACAAAAATCACTTGAACATGGGAGGCAGAGGTTGCAGTGAGCTGAGATCACGCCAAGGCACTCCAGCCTGGGTGACAGAGCAAGACTCTGTCTCAAAAGAAAAAAAAAAAGAAATGCATATTTTGAAATTCTGAATAATTGAGGCCAAAGCATTTTAAAGGCATAACTACACACTACCCCGGAGAAGTACTAATAGAGGAACTGAGCCCAGACAATTTTGACCAAAGTTCTACAGCAAGTCAGAGCTTGGCACGATCAGAAATACCATATTCCCACATTTTAAAGAAATTATTGATTTAAATACGTATTTAATAAGAACTGTTTGAGGGAAAAGAAAATTATATGTAAAATTATATTGACTTTAAGAATACATCAAGATTAAAGAAATATTAAAATGTGAAGAAAACTTTATCTTAGATTAGGTCAGTATGATAAATGTCTTCCAAAGGTATTAGGAATCTATAATTGCCTATGCTGTTTTTTAAGAAAGTACTTATAGACATGATACTTTTCAGAAATCCCTTATTTTGTCTTTCATTTTTCTCCTTCATAATGTGAGTTCAGCAAGTTCTATGACAAAAATTAGAATCCTACTAATTACTATTGATAAACCAAAAATTCATTTTGCGGGTTGGTCCACCAACAAAGTGTCAACTGTAAACTTTAAATGTGCCTTGCTTATGTGATTAGAATGAGAGATTCTTAAATAACATCAGAGGAGCCTAAAGAACATTCAAGTCTCTAACTCCTGCGCTCAAGTGATCCATCTAACTCAGCCTCCCAAAGTGCTGGGATTATAGGAATGAGTCATTGTACCCAGCTGAACCTACATACCTAGAGCACTAGGTATTTTATTTGGTGTCAAGCAGCTATTTTGTTAAAACTCATAACTGTGAATGAATGCATGTCCCCTATAGTTGAAATTTTATAATTTATGCAAATATAAAACAGTAATTTTACCTCAGGCCAATCTGGAAGTTGAAAAAGAACTGCATTTAAATCTTCTATGGCTGCTTTAAACTCTTGGAGACCAGCATACGATTCCGCTCTGTAAATTTTTACAATCAAGTCACTGGGCTCTGAAATAAATATTTTATAAAGATATGGTTATTTTTAAAAATTACATAATCGACAAATATGATCATAACAGATTAAGAAATGACTTAGTGATTCCAGGGTTAATAATCACCAAACTAAAGTCTATAAGCCAAGGACAGTATAGGCGCAACCCATTTTACATGTTGAATCTTACCTAGAAGTTGTATCAAATCACTGTCATTTTAGTGGAGGAAACTGTCTTTCAGAATATTGTAAATACTTTCATAATAAGAATAACCACTCCTAAGAAAACTTTCCTTTTTTTTACAAAGGGTAGTCCATAAATATTTTAAAAACATATGTCCTAGATGTTTAGATTTGTCTTTTTATATATAGTAAATCTTATATTTTTGCCCTAATTTCTAAATCCTAATTTATAAAAATAGCCATATGCGCAACTATTGCATGCGGAATTCCTGCAGTGACAACGAAATGATAAAGGCTCAATCTTATGAGGGTATACAGTGGTCTTGATTCTGGAGGAAACTGGTTAATACGAGTCAGCTTCTAAGAGATCAAATTTTAATTCCTGTCACCAGCAAAAATGGTACTGGTCCAATTCAAAATATATTTAAAATACCCCTGAGAAAAAAAGGCTTTGTTATTTATTTCACTATCATCTACATCTGTACTTAAGAAACCAAGTTATTATCCTATGGCATTCAGAATTTCAGACACTTAGCTGGTTCACTGAAATTACTGTCATCAATTACTTAAGGTACACAGATTCTAAAACTGACGTCCAAGCAAGGAATTAATTTTTAATATAGCAAGAAATGACATTAACTTGATTCTTATTTTAAAACTACCTTTGAGGTTTTTAAAAACATAAAGTAAGTTATTTATTGTAAGATGGGCATCAAGACCTTAATGTCTCTAAATAAAATTTAATAAAATTCATCAATAGCTCTTGGGTTTACTCTAGTTTTTAGATGATTGCTTTTCTATTGATAACTCCCACTAAGTAATTAATTTAGGAAGGCGTCTTCCAGTTGCTGGTGCTTGAGAACTGGAATTATAATGTTCCCACAATTTAATATCAATGAAAAAATTTGAAAAGTAAAATATTTTGTGAAAACATTTTTTACTTCCTAAAAAAGATATGTCTAGAATATTTTGTCTTGTGCTTCTTAAAGCAATGAAAAATGATCTCTGAACAAAATGAGTATGAATTAAAAGTTCAATATGATTAATCAGTCAAGATTAAAAGTTCCTAGCACAAACCTGGACCCTGTAGGTGTTCAAAAATGTTTTACATTATTCCTGTCTTTGAGGAACTTACAATCTAGCTCGAAAATTTTACTGTGAAACAGCATCATCCAATACTGACTTGTCTAATACAACTGGAGGTGAGAAAACAGAGTGGTATATGGCAAAATAGTCTAAGAATAAGTAGTAAAAGCATCACCATCAAAAACTCTAGGTTGTAAAGGACTGGGTTCAGAAAGTGCAATTTTTCACCCACAGCTGGGGTGCTTCCAATAGCATCCTTGAGACAGACTAGTACCTCCAGCAAGAAGTTCACTATCGCAACAAGCAACTCATTCTTGGATTTTTATTTTTTTATTTCAATGGTTTTCTTATACATCAAGTTCTCACTCCTTTACATTTGATGCCATGCACATTCAGAACTGTTGAATATTTCTCCTTTTATCCATACCTTCACTACTCAATCACCTTTATACAGTTTCTTTATGGCAGCAGTGAAAGAAGTGACGCAGAAGGCCTGTCTTTGAAAAAAACACAGTAAAACTATAAAATGTATCCTCGCTGACCAAAGCGGAAAAAAAAAAAAAAATTTCTTCCCCTCTCTTACAGAAAAACTCAGGATATTGAGATCTCCCTGAAGGAGGTCCTAAAAAGTCAGTATGTCTTGGAATAAGAAGAGAGGATGCACACTGTTAAGTAGAGATAAAAAGAGCTCAATTTAAAAACTCTTGTTCCCCAACTCCTTGTACATAATGTTCTTACTGAGAATTTTAAATGTTAATGGATTATTTTGAATGATTGTTTTTTGGGGGGGAAAAAAACCTTCATCAGGTGACTTCAGACTTCCAACACTTTATTAAAAAAATTAAGGCCATCACACTTATGGATCTCAAACTTTTTAATTCTAAAAAAAGAGCCAAGTGTGCTAAACAAGGCCCTTTGAAAAGCATACAGAAGGTCAGCTTTCCATGTAAACTTTCAAGAAAGGCAACAAAACGGCAGTCCTGTCTCTATCAAGTTTGAAAGAGTCAACAAGTATTTACTATATGCTCTCTACGTGACCTTGAGGACACGAGAGAGAACGAGTCACCTCACTACACACGACATCAGGGAAGATGCTGGTGCTTACTCCATTACTGCAGGTATCTGTAGTGCCTGGCATATTATACACTTTTAAATTGTTGAAAAACAGACAAAATCCAAAGACAACATGGTTTGGGCTAATTGTATTGAATATGATTGTGGTACTTTGTGATCTTATTCTAAATCACTTAATATCTCTGGTCTTCTTTCCGTATCTATCAGAAGCAGGGACAACTGTGCTAGCTGTCATGATTTAACTCCCTGATCTTTATCTTTAGCCCTGATTTTTCACTCTAACTTCAGATTCATCAAATGTCCAACTGCCTGCCATACTTTCTCAAACTCGGCATGTTCTTCACCAAAAAAACGTTTTTTTCATTGTATTCTCTATCATTGACACCACTAACTTCCCAAATCAGAATCATCCTTAACTTTGTAAATGTCACCTCCTATGACATGCCTCTGATCTGCCCTCTTCCAGTCCTATTGCTAGTGGCCCTGGGTTAGACTCCCCAAATCTCTCTTCAGTACTATTGAAATGGTATGCTAACTCATCTCCCTGCCTTCAGTTCTACTCTACCTACATCCTTACACTCCACAAGATAAAATAGATATTATTTAGTACGAGTTCCTCCATGCCTGGCCCCTGCCCATCTCTCCAGCCTTAATTACCATTATGATCCCCCCACTGAATCTAAGTCCCAACTATACCTAACTACTCACACTGCCTCCTTCCTGTGCTGAGCTTCTCCCTTATCATACCATTCTTTATCTTGATAACTTTATCATTCAGCAAGACTCAGCTCAGCAATCTCTTCCCAAGACTCTTTTGTTTCGGGTCTTCCTTCACAATTTATGATGACCATTAAGAGCATGATCTGGCTCTTCCGCCTACTCACTGTGACCAGGGGCAAATTATATCATCTCTGTACTTTAATTTCCTTAGGTTTAAAATTCAGAGGCTTAAAAAAAAATATTAACAAACACCACTATGTGCTGTTCTGAGCGATTTACAATCTTTAAAACAATTTTACATGGATCTAGTATTGTTCACATTTTTATAGAAAACAGCAGTGAGTATACACAGTTTGCCCACGATCATACAGATAGTAAGTGGTGAATTTGGGATTCTAACTCAGGAAGCCTGGCTCCAGAGTTCTAGCTGTTTACCTCTGCACTATGAATATGCTGGTAACAGTCTCTATCTCGAGGGTTACAAGAGAGTAAGTTAATGGGTGCAAAGTACTTAGAGCAGGGATTGGTAAACTGAAAGCATGGTGTGTTTCGTATTATGATTTTGTGCCTTCACTGTATATACACAGCATTTATTAAATTAATTTTTAAGACTTTTGAGCTTCCTCTGTTATTTCCTATTTTTTATCCTCAGATCCTGGCTTTGACAAATGTTTCATGAACTAGGTAAAATTCACTAAAATTTGATTCCTTAAGCTTCCATTTTCTCTTCTTTTATACCCAGTATTATTTATAAGTCATTCGGCAAATAAAAAGATTGAAACAAGGCTCTGCTTCACCTCTGAGGAATCTAGTCTTCAACTGTCCAAAGCATTTATTTCATGGGTTGAAGACAGAGTTTTCTATTCTGGAGTTATGGTTTCCTATCTTTGTTCCAATCCTTAGGGATCCATGATTAGTAACAGTGAGTCTTAGAGTTGTTTCTTTAGTTCACCTTCAAGAAATTTTTTTCCAAATCACAAAAGCTTAAAAAATATTTACTCATAAAATTTGAAAATTATAGAAATAAGAGTTAAAAACTATCTTCTGCCCATCACAAAGAAATAGCCAGCGTTGGTATTATCAAAAGAAAAAAAATTACCACAAATTTAAAGTTCAAATTGACTTTTATTTGTGATTCTAGAAATGGGGCACAACACCTTATTCTATAAAATGAGTGTTCTGATGAGCTAAGCAGAGGAGGTTAGCCTTCCAGGTAGAAAAGGGCTAAAGAAAGCAGAAGGCACAAAACGGAGATTGGTTGTTTCAAAATTGAAAACTTTCCTTACAGGTTAAAAAAGGGACTTTCTTATTTCACTAACTCAGGTTGACTGAAGTATTTCTCTCTCTCTCCCCCCCCCCCTCCTTTTTTTTTTTTTAAAGAAAACTGGCTCATTTCAAAGTTCAGTTTGATTATGGGGCACTCAGCACAAGTGCCTCCATTCTAATTCTGTCTGGTCTGCTGGGGCCTAGTGCAGGAGGTCAGTCCAAAACAATGGCCTCCCACACATTTTTGTTCTTTATGTGTAGAGTATATTTTTAATGTGCAGTTTTATAAATCATACCATAGATACTGTTTATAATCTGCTTTTTTCTCCATGTAGTAGTAGTCCACATGATTTTTAATAGTTGCAAAATATTCTACTATATACACAACCTATTTAAAAATTTCCTACTCTACAATTTACTTCTAATATTTACTACTATAAAAAGTGTAACAAATGTCTATCCATATATCTTTATGTATCTGCTTGCCTTTTTAGTTATTTGCTATGAAGTATGCAAGTTATTTATTTACTGTACTTTTTTTTTTTTTTTTTTTTTTTGAGAAAAGATCTCACTCTGTAGCCCAGGCTGGAATATGATGGCATTATCATGGCTCAATGCAGCCTCGACCTCCTGTGCTCAATATATCCTCCTGCCTCAGTAGCTGGAACTCCAGGTACACGGCCCCACACCTGGCTAATTTTTAAACTTTTTGTAGAGATAGGGTACCACTATGTTGTCCAGGGTAGTCTCAAACACCTGGGCTCAAGTGAGTCCTCCCTCCTCAGCCTCCCAAAGTGTTGGAATTATAGGCATGAGCTACCATACTGGGCATAGAAAGTTACATAGATATATAACATTTTCAATACATTCTGCCAACCCTTCTTTTATAAAAGCTTTATTTTACACTCCCACAAGCTGTGTGTTTTTCTCTTTGCTAGAAATATATAAATTAAAAATAGCATCATAATTTTAACAGCATGCATTTTTTCATTAAGTCTGACCTTTAAAACTTTGCTTATTCAGTATTTGGGTTGTGTCTAAAGTCATATCCTTTTCCTCATTTTTCTGAGTGTCCTTTTCTTAGATTTATATATCAAGCTATCAAAACTTTCAAAGATTAATAAGAATATAATTTTTTAATTTTGCTTTTATTGCATCATTAAGTTTAGTATAGTAGGACCTGGTTACCAAAGTTGAGCTCAAGGTTGCCAATTGTTAAGTTATTGATGATTGATTAAGAATGTTCAAGAGTAGGAGTTTGAGATAGTAAGATCATAAACACTGGATTCAAAAGACTGGGTTCGGATCCCCTTTTGGTAGTTTAATTCTTTGAACTCCCCTCGCCTTTAATATGCTCACCTCTAAAATACCTACATTTTATAACTGCCATGAGGATTGAATAAGACAGTGCATGTTAAACAGTTAACACAGCACCTCAAACATACATGCTCCATCTAAAATAGTTGTTGATAACATTCCAAAATATCTCAAAACCAGGTAATGAAGATATTAGATTAGCTCTTGATACAAGGTACAGAAGAGTATTTTCTACCTTGTCTTTTACCCACATAAACCGTGGCCTAGATAAGAAACATCTTTAGGGATTAGCAGAGCAGACTGGACAACAGACAGCATAAAGGTGGGCCAAGGGGAGGGAAGGAAGCAAAAGACCTTACCAAAGGGAAAGAAAAACCAAACAGAAGCTTCCACCTTGCATTTTAGAGTTCCCTGAAGTCATCCAACTTCAGTAATAAAACAATGCCAATTCTGAAAAATACCTTTCGAAAGAGGCAGAACACTGTACAAATTCATTTAAAATTTTACTTGAGATTTTCAAAGCCTCTTAGAAATATTCCACCAAATAGAAAAATGATTCTGAATAAATAAAAAGTTTATATACATCTATCTATCTCTCTCTCTATATATATATATAGAAATCTAAGATAATTCAGTTTTGGTAAATTCTGCATTTGATGAATAAAAATAAAATAAAAACCAAATTATTCATTTGAAATGGGACACTTCAATCAGTTTTTTTAATCATTTATATCAATAGCCATTATAGCTGATCTTTTTAGTAACCCTGAGGCAGAAAAAAAAAAAAAAAAAAAAATCCTTGAAGTACCTTACAAATCAAAGAAAATAATTAGAGATATAGTCTTGGTTAGGCAGAAGTCAATTACAAAGTAAATCCCATTTTCTAGGGATTTTCAGTTTGCTGCAATTATAAAGGAAATAAAAAGTACAAACTCTACAAGGACTGGGACTTTATTTTAGTCCTTTTTATATTTCTAGCACCCAAAACAATGCCTGGTATATAGTAGCTACTCAATAAAAATCTGTTAAATGAATAGTAAGAATACTTTAGATTTATGTTTTACATGCTAATTTTTAAATAAACTTTGCATTTAGAATCAATATGCACATATTTGGGTTCTGCTTTCAGTTTAAACTTGGCCACTTATTTGCCTTAAGAAAGTCACCTAAAATTCTTGGAACTTTTTTCTTACATCTGTGAATTAGGGATACTAATATTTGCCCTCCTATCTCACGTGAGTTTGTGTAAGGATCAATTATGATAATAGAAATGAAAATACTTGTGAATGATAATCACCATACAGACATCAATGTTTATTTACTGTTTCAAGTCCTCTGCACAGTAAGGAGATAAATAAGTTACAGGAGCCTCCCTTTACGCAAGGGGGACACGTTCCGAGACCCCCACAGACGCTTGAAACTTTGGATGGTATCAAGCCCTATATATACTATGATGCCTATGATAAAGTTTAATTTATAAATTAGGTATAGTAAGATATTAGCAACAATAATGATAAAAAAAGAACCATTATAACAATATGCTGTGATAAAAGGTATAGGAATGTGGTCTCTCAAACTATTTTATACTGTACCATTGGTAACTGAAACCACAAATAAGGGGAAACTACTGTATTATTTAAATTCAAATTTCTTCACTTTAATCTAGTTGAGTTACTAAAGATAAAACCCTCTACGTTTTCTTTACATGCATTCAGTATTTACCTATAATTTGACTAATCTTCTTATAGCTAAAGCTTTTCAGAATCTATAGTTTATTGATGAATGCTAAACTGCTAATTAACATGTATAAACTAAAATTGGGATGTAACCTTTACTCTCTATCAGGTGACAGAACAGAACAGGATATAAAATCCCAAGGTTTAGACTCCAGTTTCAGCAAAATCACCTAGCTATAACACACTTTTACATTTTAAAAATATTTAATTAATATTTACTGTGCATTTACTGTGTGTCAGGCACTATTTAAAACACTTAGCATGTTTGGACTCATTTGATTCTCACAACACTCTATGAAGTAGAGACTATTCTCATTTTTCAGATAAGGAAACCAAAACACAGAGAGGTTGGACAACATGCCCAAAGCCGGAGAGTGAACAGAGGGCTGTATCGGGATTGGAACCCAGGTGTCAGTGTCCAGTTTGCAGAGCTTTAATCACTAAGCCACACTGCATGTCTATCCCTAGGTGCCTCAGTTTCCTTCTGAGGATAATATTATAGTACTCCATAGACTTCTTTGTAAAGATTAAATGATATTAAGATAAATAATGTAAAAATACTGGGTAACAGTCAATGATAATATTTTTACTTCTATTTTTAATTTTTTTTTTTTTTTTTTTTTTTTTTTGAGACAGAGTCTTGCTCTGTTTCCCCAGCTGGAGTGCAGTGGTGTGGTCTCAGCTCACTGCAGCCTCCACCTCTCAGGTTCAAGCAATTCTCCTGCCTCAGCCTCTGGAGTAGCTGGAACTACAGGCACACACCACCACGTCTGGCTAATTTTTTGTATTTTCAGTAGAGACAGGGTTTCACCATGCTGATCAGGTTGGTCTCAAACTCCTGACCTCAAGTGATCCACCTGCCTTGGCCTCCCAAAGTGCTGGGATTACAAGTGTGAGCCACCATGCCTGGCCAAGGATTACAGAATTAATATTTAAAATAAAATTTTCCTTACTCAAATATCTTAAAACAAAATGTCATCCTTCTTATGATCTTTTTTTTCTAACCTGTATAAACTGTAAATTATACTGTTCTGTTGTCTTCTTTTGGGAAAGAGGTGCACACAGGAAAAAGACAAGTCAGTGTAAAAAAACATTAAGCACAAAAGGCAGACGGCTTAGTGGGATCATTTCAGTAGGCTCAAGTACAGAGATTCAATGCAGGAAAAAACTTTACATAATATCCTTGAATACTAAAAAGACAGAAAGTTATGAAACATCTGAGGGTTAATACCAAAAGATCAATGGTTTAAATGTTATCTAAATATATTTCAATTCAACAGAAACTTATGTAATCTAAATGGGAAACTTCTGATTTTGGCAAAGGTTTTCAAGCTTTCTTTTGCTGCTGGCAGAGATAAGTCTGGATGTGTGTGGGCTAACTGCAGACTAGATTTTTTCTAGTTAATAGTATTTACTTGTTTCATTGTAAGAATTACATGGAGAAATTATAGGGAAGATCTTTTGCATTATCAACAATAATGGCAGGGTCATTAATAACTACAACTGTACAGTTATATAAACATATTTCAAATGCCTATCTAGGTAGCTTGCCAATTCCAAAGAAGTTAAAGCCTAATGATTGTACAAATAGATTATGACTCTACTAGTTAATATTTTGATTTATACCCAAAAATTATGAAACACTTATAAATTGGCCCTTTACCAACTCTAATTTGTTAGCTCTAAGATTTTTTTCCCGTTACTTCACATTAAGAATTCAAAAGATTAAAAAACGTATCTTCATTAGTGCTATTCAGACATTTTCAAGTATGGAATTAATGATTCTTGAAAGAACTAAAAATGAGGAAAAAATAAGCTAATGAGGTGAAAGTCAGAAGACTTGGGTTCTTTTCCTGCAAAAGTAGGAGTAAGTTGCTAAGTGGGCAAAATTCCCATGTGCAATCTATGCAACTCGAAAAAAAGGAGAGATTACATCTTTCAGAGCCTTTTTCTGTTAAACATAATATCCTCGATTCAAGAACCAGAATCTCTGTTAATTAAACTATTATTGGTCACAGAATGTAAGCTAGAACTCTATTAGCAAATGTGCTCACTGTTCTTCCATGGATGAGGACCTGGATTCTTGTGAAACACCCAATTTAAGGTCAAATCACGGAATCAGTAGTGATTAGTATTGAATAGTACTGTCCCTAAGTTTCAGCCTCAGTGACCAAAGAAAATTCCTTGGAAATGTACACTAAACATTTTCATTAGATGAGCTATAAGGCAGGATGAACCCTAAACCAACGTTTAGGAGAAGTGGAAGATTCAGTGCTGCCTCTCAACCAATTAACTGTATGACTGTGTACAAGTCTTCACTGCCTGGCTTCTGCTTCCTCCCTTCAAAAATCACACCATGGTCAGCGACCAGGTGGTCTGTACAGGGGACTCCAGTTTCTCTTCTCTTTATTAACTCAGAGGCAGAGTCATCTGTTATCAGAATTCTGTGTTCCACATACTTTTCTTTTGTTCTGAGCCCATCATTCTGTAACTGCCTACTCCTCACAAGGCGCTGAAAGAATACAGAAATCTCCTAGATTTGTGCTGCAAACTCTAAAGGTACTAAACTCAAGATCTTGACATTAGTTCAATATGACTAAGCACGTGGGGCAAAAGATGACCTGAAAGATGATCCTTTCAGTTACACAGGCTATACAATTACCTATAATACCCAAAGTCAGTTGCTATTTTAATGTCTATTTTCTTGGGGATTATTCCCCCAACTATCATTTCACGCCAATGGACAGACACTACAATCTTGAAATATGCTTAAAACAAGGTTTATCAACAGTGACTCTTGGGGCCTGATAGCCTCTAGGATATCTGAGCAGCTTCCCGGGCATCTCCCACTAGTTGTTGGGACTAGCAGCAGCCCCACAAGAGGTGACAACCAAAAATGTCTCCAGATATTGCTCTAGACAATGTCCCCTGAGAGAGGGGAGATGAAATCCCCCTGGTAGAGAACTACTGATTTAAAGAACAACTCTTTCTTTTACGTAAGAGAAACCTGACACTGCGCACCCCTTTCAGCTCCTAAACCACCTTAAGAAAAAAAGTGCTAACCTAGGTTAGGAGGCCGAGGCTGCTTCTTGGGGACTAAGAAATGCACTCAAGACCTACAAGGGCTTTCCTCACAGCTGGATCATGAGTGGAAAGGCCTAGAGCAGCGTGGCAAAGAACTCCGGATCTGGGAGCCCCCCTGATCTTTACCATACACTAGGGGCACTGGAAAGTAGGTATGAAACAAGCATGATCTGAAACAGGCCAGCTGAAACTTTCAAGAAGAGCCAGTTCGGACATTTCCAGGTAGCAAAGGGCCCCTCGGAGCAGCTCCGCCCAAAGCCCCACGCCCGGCGGCCTGCGGGGCCTCCCGGAGCCGGCGGCCCGCGCGGAGCTCCCGCCACGCCCACCGGACGTCACTCGTTACACAACGCCCCCCACCCCCAGCTTACGCAATCCTGCCCTCCCGCGGCTCCCAATTGTCCCGGTGACTTTTGTGGGTGAGGAAGGGAGACGCCGCCTGACCAGCCTCGTTCCCCTCGCGGAGGATTCTCTCCCGCCCCGGCAGTAGTTTCCCCGCGGCGGGCCCAGCCCGAGAGCCGATTCCCGGAAAGCGCGCGGCGGGAAGCGAGCGGACGCTGGGGCTCGCCCAGCTCCCAGCCATCCCGCGCCGGGGCGGCCTCGGTCCCGGTCACCCACTCCGCGCCCGGCGCGCGCGCCCGACAGCCAGGCCGCGGCCGAGGGAACCCCGCGCTGAGCGCCCCTCCCCGCGCCGCGTCACAGTCGGCTTCCAGGGCGATCCCCATTGTGACCGAAGCACCCCGGGGCGCCGCCCCCTCTCACACCCCCCAGCACCCCAAGACCCGACACTCCTGTGGCCCAGCGGCCTCGGGGAAGCAGACGAGCCTCCCGGGGCGCAGACGGGCTCCGGTACCGGGCCCTGGGGGCGGGGAGGGTGCGGTCGGCCGGGCCCCGCCGCAGCCCCGCGCGGTCACCTGCTCGCAGCGCCTCGCAGGCGGCGGTCAGGGCCTCCCGGTAGCGCCCCTGGTGCAGCAGCTCCCCGAGCCTGCCGGCCGCCCGGGCCCGCTCGCGCTGGCCTGGGAACCACTTCTCCGCCAGGTGGTTGAGGACGACGCTGGTCCTGAAGTCTGAAGCGGCGATGGCGGCGGCCAGAGGCGGCGGCCGCGGGGCGGTCCCTTCAGCATCAGTGGCACTGGCGGTGGCGGGCGGCAGCCGGTCCCGGCAGAGGCGGCAGCGGGCGCGGAACTCCCTCCGCAGGCAGCGGCGGCAGTAGCTGTGGCCACAGGGCACCGTCACCGGCTCGCTCAGGAAGCCCCGGCAGCCCAGGCAGCTGAGGAGCCCGCCGGCGCCGCCGTCCGCGCCCGCAGTCGGGGCCGCGCTCCAGCTCAGCCCGTGCCGGAGTCGGTAGTTGAACACCAGGCAGTCCACCAGGGTACCCAGGCACTCAGGCCTGGCCGGGGCCCCGCGGCGCAGCGCCGCCGCGAACGCCTCCAGCGCGCCCTTCAGGTGGCCGCCCAGCGCCAGCAGCTCCCCGCGGCGGAGCAACAGCTCCCAGCGATCCGACTCCGCGACCGCGCGCTCCAGCCGGTGGCCGCTGCCGCCGCCCACTTCCCAGAACCGGCCTCGGCCCTGCGGCGCCGGGGCCATCTCCCGACTCCCTCCCGGGGAGCTCCTCGCCACCGCCGGAGAGGACATGGCCCGCGGAGGGCTGCTCCGCCGCCGCCGCCGCCGCCGCCGCCGCCGCCGCCGCCGCCGCCGCCGCCGCCGCCGCCGCCGCCGCCGCCGCCGCCCGCCGCCACGGTCCCGGAGCCTCCCGGGCGCGCGGCTCCGCACGCGGCCCGCGAGCAGGGGGGCGTGGCGCGCGGACACGGCGGGGCGGCGCGCGCCCGGGAAGCCCCGGGGGCGGGGCCTGGCGAGGGCGGGGCCAGTTCGGCGACGGCGCCCGGGACTCCCTCACGCAGCCCGCGGCCGCGCTACCGAGGAGCCGAGCGCTGGGCCCCGCCCCTTCCGAGCCCGCTCCTGGCGGGGGACGCAGGTCGGATGATTCCCCCGGCGGAGAGCTATTGGCTTTTGCAGAATGGAGGGCTCGGCTTGTGACGGAACAAAGCCCGAAAAAGCAGGGAGCCTCTGTCCCCGCTCGCCTGGCCGCCGACGTCCCCCGTCTGCGGTGGCCCGAGCCCCTGCCTGGTTGGAGGGCGCTCCCCAGCCGCGGGGGACTGCGGGTCGCCACCTCTCCCGAGGCGCGGCGCCCGCCCAGGCGGGACCTGCCCCAGCTCCTGGCGGGCGGGGTTCTCCCGGCGTGGCCTAGTGCTCGTCAGGTGCGGCTCTGCATTTTCATTCGTCTATGCCCGGGTTCCAGGTGGGCGCGCCCAAGCAGGGGGCCTAGGAGGGCACCGTAGCCCGGTGACTCGGACTCTTCGGGTCTAGAGGCCTCAACTTTAAACTTGAACAAAAAACCCACGTTCCTGGGGCGACTTCCTCCAGAGGGTAAGGTGTGTTTCCTGGTGCCCGGTTGACGGCTGCCCGTCCCGCTTAAAGCTCATCCGCGACCCACCTCGAGGGAGAAAGCCCCCTGTTTCTTCAGGTGCCCCCACACCTCCAGAATTGCCCTACAGCCGGCTAAGGTCTATATTTGGCATTTTTAAAAGAAAAACATCAAGAAAAATGTTTTTCACGTGGCGGTCACCATATTACTACAACCCAAGCAGGGTCTGCCGCTTTGCCGACAGAAGAAAATGATGGGGTTGATACAAAATGGGTTCTGTTTCCCTTAAACTTCACAGCAAGTTTAAAGCTCTCCGCTGAAAATATTTATAGATTTGATTATAGGATATTAGAATTAGCGGAGTCACTTAGAATTTTTAGTCCTTTTTCAAATCTTTGGAAACAGGCAAAGTTATTTGTCAAAAATCACACAATCTAATAGATTTTAAGATTACGTCTTTTCCACTATTAACTACGTTAGACTAATCATATGTAATATATAATTCATATGTAATATTTCATAGAAAATGAGGTTTTCAAAGTAAAGGAAGTTGTTAATTGGAAAGTTCATCTGAGCATGCTATGTCTGAAATTAGCAAAAGTTTAACATGTCTCTTTATAAGGAACAGACCGAGGCTAAAAGATGTTCTGAGTTCATATGTTTTCACTACACAATGAGCAAGTCGTGTAACTTCGGAAAAGATAGAGATATATTACCCTAAACGGAATGAATAAAAAAGAGGTGCCTGAGAAAAAGCCAAGCCTCCTGTTCCAACAGGATGCAGACACAAACAAGTTCATTTATCATTCACATTGCACCTGAACCAAACTGCAGCCAGATCCAAAGAGCACATCCTAAGCATTTGGCGTGCAAAGCATTTGTATTAATTCATGAGCATAACCTTAATTCCAATCCTAACCCCCTAAATTACTACCTTCTCACAACAAGCAGAACAGTGACTTTCATCTGATGCCCACATATCCCTTGAGACCTGAAATCACAAATAGTATAACAAATACCTATGTGTACACGCACATTCATTTTGTGATGCATTCTTGTTCTTAATGGCAATTTGCAAAATGTACAATAGTAAATATTTAATCAATGCATTCATGTTTATACAAGGAGTATCATAAATTAATAAACACTCAAACTTATTTTCAAATATAAAGTCAGGTTCCATTATGGGATTTCTGCCAAGAGTACAATATGTGGTTCAGAAAAAAAATATGAAGTATTTGTCCTTTAGAGTTCCTTCCCCTAATAAATATGACAAATAACCACATCTGATTCTGATGTGAAATAAAATGGCACAATTATGATAATGTGTGGGAGAAAAAGAAATGGGACCGTAGGAGGAATCTTGCAGTGTTCTCCTTGGCATTTGTGAATGGTTATAATTCATGTTTGCTGGTTTATACATTTACATAACTTGTTCTCATTTATGTAACTTATTTATGTAAGAGGCTGTACTGCTGCTGTGGCCTCTGTGTGCTGCATAACTTCTCTCTGAATCAGGAAGCCTAGGCAAAGTAGTCACTGGCACTGTCACAGGTCGCTCTTCCATCATTCTCTGCTACCAAAAAGTTGCATGATGATGTGACTGCTAGTTGAATTCGAAGACAAGAGGAGTTAGTATCCTCCTTCATTCATTTCCTAAAATTTACACAGGTCTCTGAGTCACCCAGCAGGCTGTGATGGAGAAGAGGGAATCCTGCTAAACAGCCCCTAGCTGGGAGAATATAATGGAGTGAAGAGCTCTCTTTTCTTTTCCTTCCCATTACTTGCTTGTGTCATTCTTTGCTAACAAAGTAGTAAAATTATGAGATTTGTATTCTGTTTCGGTTTTTTAGTGTTGTCTTCTAAAATAGATCAGTTATGTAAGAGAGTAAGAAGAAAAGCGTATCTGTTTCCTAATTTGGAAAATGCTTATCACCATCATTGCCTGCTTATCCCTGCCTCCCACTGCCACACCATAAGACTTTTCCTGATATAGTTTGGTAAACTCCGATTTAAGAGTAACATAACACAGTGCTTTTCTTGTATACATCTCAGCTGAAGATGTGTATTTGAACCTCTTTTTTTTTTTTTTTTTGCTGTGGGTGATTTTACAATTTGTTTCTTTACATTCTTATCATTAAAGAAACTGAATTTGTCAGTCCAAGCAAAATATGTCCCAACTGATTCATTTCAGTTGATAACATTCTATTCAAAGAGAGTAAACTATAAAGTTTCATCTAAACAGTACCTACCCAATAGCTTGCTTTTTTTTTAATGACACAATCTGGCTTTGTCACCCAGGCTGCAATGCAGTGACTCAGTCATAGCTCACTGCAGCCTTGACCTCCTGGACTTAAGTGATCCTTCTACCTCAGCCTTCCTGAGTAGCTGGGACTACAGGCACATGCCTCTATGCCCAGCAACTTGTTTTTGTTAGTTCTTTGTAGAGGTGGGTACCATTATGTTGCCCAGGCTGCTCCAACTCCTGGCCTCAAGCAATTCCCTTGCTTCAGCCTCCCAAAGTGTTGGGATAAACCACCATGCCTGGTCCCCAATAGCATTTTATATACAATACACAGATGGAGGGGCTCTAGAGACCACCCTTTCATACCTCTCATTTTATATATAAGAGAAAATTGAGAGCTGAGAAGCTGCTAGTTGTAGAAGTCATACCAGCGAGGGAATCTGGTGCTGACTATATTTATGCCTCTATGCTGGGGAAGAAGCCACCTGGTTTCCCTGAGCCTCATTTGCTGTCTGTAGAAAGAAGGAACTGGAACTATCCCTAAGGTGCCTTGACTCTGGAGCCAAGCCCCAGGGCTTGGTTTGAAGGCAGTTAGGGGACAGAGCATCTCCCAGACTGAGAAGCACAGCAGTGTGGTACCTGCTGAAAATGTAACAGCAGGTGAGGGCTGAGAATAGAAGAGAAAGATACCAAGAAACACATTTTCTTGGTGCACACCCATCCCTGTTTAGAAAGAGGGAACCAGTCTCTGAGACTTGAACACCTGCAGTCACTGTACAGGGATCCCCTATTGCACTCACACCTCCTTGCCCCTAATGTAAAACTGTGGGAGGCTGAAAGAAAGCTGGGGGTGGGGGGCAGGGGAGAGCTGATTATATAACTTGGGCATTTGTGAGAAAGTTTATGTAAGATGCTAAAAATAGAATATATGATTGGTATAATAGCGTTCCAAGTAAAAAGCCCTAATGAGGACAACCTACCCGAGTAGGTTAAATAGAGCTGATACTAAGTGCAAGTCTAAAGCCAGTTGCCTGCAATGACTACCATCTAACCAAGCACTGTTTACTGCTCATTGCAAACATATTCTTTGTTATCCCTACAGGGTACACAAAGTGCACAAGGGCCACTATCCTTATAAAGGGTGCTATGCTTTATTCTTAATTTCTAATACTCTGAAGAATCTAGAAATATTAAGTGTGTAACCCACAGCCTTTTTTTTTTTTTTTGGTAGTCAAATTGATAAAATGAATACATTTCCCTGCATCAAGATGTTTAAAAAGTAGACATAGGAATAAACCCCATATATTAGTGAACAAATTCTAAGAATGTACTACATGTATGAATCCCCTGGTACTTTCCATCCTCCTTCCTGGTTGCAACCCCCGTCACTGCACCCTCAACTTTAGTAGTTATCGTTATCTGACATGTTACATACACATTACTTGTCTCCACCCTCCAGAATGTAAGCTCCTTGAGATTTGAGATTTCTGTACATCTTGTTCACTGATGTGTCACTAGCACCTAGGCACCAAGAAGACACTAGAAAATCATTGTTAAATTAGCGCACCCACAAAGATCTTGCTCTGTTACCAAGGCTGGAGTGAAGTGGTGTGATCATAGCTCACTGTAGCCTCAAGTTCCCAGGCTCCATTGATCCTCCTGCCTCAGCCTCGCAAGCAGTTGGACATGAGCCACCATGCCCAGCTAATTTTTAAATTTTTTGTAGAGATGGGGTCTCACTATGTTGCCCAGGTTGGCCCCAAACTCCTGGACTGAAGTGATTCTCCCACCTCCCATTCCCAAAGTTGTGTGATTGCAGGTATGGCCATTGTGACCATCCCCTTAGTAGTATTTTAATGTATCCATTATTCCTCGGACTTGTTCAGAAGCCTTTTATATCTTGTGAACCTTTGTGATATTTATTTGCTGTGATCTGAATATTGGTGTCCTTCCATATGTTGGCATCTCTATATGTGATAGTATTAAGAGGCAGTCATTTGAGAGGTGATTAGGTCATGAGGGTGGAGCCCTCTTAAATGTGATTAGTACCTTTATAAAAGAGTGTGAAGGAGCCTCCTGTTCCCTTCTTCCATGTGGGTACACAGCAACTGGTCACCATATATGAACAGAAAATAGGCCCTCACCAAACATAGAATCTACTGGTCCCTTCATCTTGGACTTCTCAGACTCCAGAACTGTGAGTCATAAATTTTGGTTTATAAATTACCCAGTCTAGGGTATTTTTGTCCTAGCCATCCAAATACATGGAGACGTTAGTGTTCCATGCGAGAGAAAAGAGGCCTTCATGTTTTCTACTTAATTTCACTTAAGTTTGAAAATAATGTCCCCTCCTCCAATGACTTCAGAATTGGAAGAAGAGCTGTGCATCCTTCTGTTTCATCCAAGGTCCTTCTCTTTAGCTCAAGGCCCACACCTGTCCTAAAACATGTACTAGAAACTGACTAAAAATAATCTGTAATGTACATTGACTTGATGTATTCTACATCTTGCTTCTCATCTTGTTTCTCTTGACTTTTTAAGTCGTTGACCTGGTTGGTTGTTCTGCCATTTCCTCCTTGTCTTGACTCTGATCCTACAGAGTTTTATCCCCTGGTTATGAACTCTTCCATCATCTGCAGTCATCATGTCTCCTTATTTGGCACTGAACTTGTAGGCCATATTGCAATACAGATCATCTGGTCTAACCTAGTAACAGGTGTTTTTCTGCTTGACATACTTGACCTTCTTCACCAAACGTCCTCCCCACCCAACTTACTTACTCCAGTCTTTCATACAAAATTATGGATGTATTTCTCTTATCCATGTCACTCATTAGTTTATGAACTGCAATTCTGAATCCTTTACAATTTACCTAATAACTGAGATTTTAAAAAATCACACAGGAGCTGAAAATGTGCCAGGTAAAGTTGCACTGCATACCTTTGTTCTCTAAACTAGGTGAAACCCCAACCACACCATATAATCCTGGGAATGTATAAAACAAAACGACATAGGAGGAGAACAGTGGCAGGGGATCCTCTATATTTGATGGGCATGGGGGATTTACCCAATTGCCATTATATTCAGGAACTTTCCAAAGGCGTAAAGTCACTTAGTGTTGGTCACTAGAGCTAGTGATTTTTTTTCAAGAGGCTGGATATTACAACTTATCTCTCTTACAAATAATATTTTGTTAGATCTTGTCCTAGGAAACCATATTAGAGCTACCAGTCCACATCCTTAATTCCACAGGCTTCACTCTTCCTTCTAGTTGTGGCACAAGTGCCCATAACCATGAGAGTCAGGTGCTAAGCATCAAAGCAAACACGTTTCTGTGTGTAACACCAGAGCCCTTTTCTCGTTTGTTCATACAACAGTTTTTTAAATTGACGATCAATTATGTGTCCTAAGCATCAACTATTCAGCAGTGAACAAAGAAGTTAAATCGCTTGTGGAATTAATATTTGGAGAAGACAATAGATACCAAATATACAGTATAAAAGAAATATACATGTACAAAATCAAATATATAGTATAAATTAAATCCACAGTATGTTAGGGATAGTTGCTAAAGATAAAAAACGGGTAAAGGAGATAGGAAGACCAGGCAAGTCACCACAGACGGGGTGGCATTGCATAAAAGTCTAAAGGAAGGCAGCTTGGGGCTATCTAGCAGAAGAGCATTTCAGGCAAGGATAACAGAAATGACAAAGGCCCAGAAGAGATCGGTGTGCCTGGACACTAGGAAAGATTGGGGATTCCAGCCAGAGATGAGGTCAGAGAGGTTGCACTGTAAGGGCACATCAAGTGCCAACTTCCAGGTCACAGTTGGGACTTTGAATTTTCTTCTGAGTGCGGTCGGAAGCAGACACTGTGTTTGGAAGAGCATCCAGTTGGAGTTTTGAGATGACAACTCTGGTTGCTGTGTTGTAGCGGAAAAAATGATTTGGGGTGAAATGATCAAAGCAGAGGCTGCTTAGAAGACTGATGCATGGATCCAGGAGAGAGATGCTGGTGTCTTCGGGGAGGGTGATGGCTGGGGAGAGATGAGAAGGGGTCCGATTTTGGATTTTCTCTGAAGGTAGACCCAAAAGGATTTTCTGGCAGATCAGATGCCAGGTGAGAGAAAGAGGAGTCGAGAGTAACTCTGAGATCTTTTGACATATATAAGCATCCCAACAAATCTAAAATCTTCAGACTTTGCTGATATTCCCAGGAATTTAGGAAGCACTTTAAAACAATAATGCTAATAATGCTGGAGTCTGTATTCAAATTACTAATGCTTTCTTAGCTTTCTTGATATATATATATATATATATATATGGTATATATAGTTTACTGAATATAACTTTATATCTGTTTCCACTTGCAAAATTATTTCTCTTACCTAAAGAATATCCAGACTTGTCTTAATTTTAAAACAGGTGTTGTAGGCTGGGTACAGTGGCTCACACCTATAATCCCAGCACTTCGGGAGGCCAAGCAGGCAGATCACCTTAGGTCAAGAGTTTGAGACCAGCCTGGCAAACATGGTGAAACCCATCTCTACTAAAAATACAAAAATCAGCCAGGTGAGGTGCAGGCACCTATAATCCCAGCTACTTGAGAGGCTGAGGCAGGAGAATTGCTTAAACCTGGGAAGCAGAGGTTGCAGTGAGCTGAGATAGTGCTACTGCACTCCTGCCTGGGCAAGAGAGCAAGACTCTGTATCATAAATAAATAAATAAATAAATAAAAACAAATAAATAAATAAAACAATAGATGCTAATGTCTTGGGCTAGGGTGGTGCTGGTGAGGGTTGGCTGTGGGGAGAAAGAGTAAGAGTGGTCAAAAGGACTGTCTGATACACCAAATGGTAAGTATAAGAGAAAGACAGGATGTCTTAGTCAGCTTGGGCTGCTGTAACAAAGTGTTAGGTTGGGGCAATTGCCACGAAAAGTAATGGCAAAACTGCAATTACTTTTGCACCAACCTTGTATCATAGACTGAGTGGCTTACAAACAACAGAAGTTTCTCACAGTTCTGAAGGGTAGAAATCTGAGATTAGGGTGCCATCATAATAAGGTTCTGGCGAGGGCTGTCTTCTGGGTTGCAGACTGCATATTTCTTGTATCCTCACTTGATAGAAAGAGACTGAGCTAGCTCTCTGGCCTCTTCTTATAAGGACACTAATCACAGTCACAAGGGCTCCACCTTAATGACCTAATTATTTCCAACAGGTTCCACCTCCTAATGCCATCACTCAGGGGATCAGATTTCAACGTATGAATTTTTGGGGGAACAAAAGCCTTCAATCTATAACAGAGAAGAAATGAAGAAACTAAATTGCCCCGATGTATTAATGGTAAGTAGATTTTTCTTGTTGTTGTTATTTCTGAGCAGAATCTCTGTCACCCAGGCTGGAGTGCAGTGGCACGGTCTTGGCTCACTGCAACATCTGCCTCCCAGGTTCAAGTATTTCTTGTGCCTTAGTCTCCAGAGTAGCTGGGACTACAGGAGTGTGCCACCACACCCAGCTAATTTTTTGTAGTTTTAGTAGAGATGGGGTTTCACCATATTGGCCAGGCTGGTCTCCAACTCCTGACCTCAGGTGATCTACCCACCTTGGTCTCTCAAAGTGCTGGGATTACAGGCATGAGCCACTGCTCCCCGCTAAGGGTTTTTGTTTATTTGTTTGTTTTTGAGACAGAGTCTTACTCTGTCACCCAGGCTGGAGTGTAGTGGCATGATCTCTGCTCACTGCAACCTCCCACTCCTGGGTTCAAGTGATTCTTCTGCCTCAGTCTCCCGAGTAGCTGGGACTACAGGCATGCACCACCATGCCCAGCTAATTTTTGGTAGTTTTAGTAGAGACAGTTTCACTGTGTTAGCCAGGATGGTCTCAATCTCCTAACCTTATGATCCACCTGCCTCAGCACCCCCAGGTTTTTATTACTAACATCATATTCCCAGAGTAACTCTGCTACAAGTGCTTTTGGCTTTAGAGGATTTATGAATCCAGTTGCCACTATATCATTGTCTCCAATGACATCAACTTAGGCCTAAAAAATGAAGGTCTTTCCCATATAAAGTGGTTTTCCTAGATTTAGATGAAACCTCCTGAGCAGCATGAAGAATTCTGAAATACTTCCTTTTTTGTTTTCCTTAAAATTGATGATTCAAAATATGAGTAGATAGCTCAAATACAGCCAGCAGTCACTGAGTGTACTCAACTTTCATTTGTATCTGCTTATATAAACAGCTTGCTTAAAAGAATGCTTTGGAGTTGCTAATATGATAAATCAAGCTTGTTTTGTGTTTATATGAAAACAAAATGGATCCCCATATATGAACAGGAAAATTGGCAACTGCCAAGATGGTATTGTTACCTGGAATCCTCCCGTAGGATGAATCCTTTAACCAAGGAGATCAACAAAGTTGGATCTCTGGACCAGCAGTCTCGGTTCTTGTGATAGTGAGCAAAGAATTGCCAACTACCAACAAAATGCAGGCTCAAAACAAAGCTTTCTAAAGCACAGTAATATATTCTTAGAGGGAGAGCATACTGATCTCTGCGAAGAGAAATCAGACTCTCTTTATAGAGCTCAGGATGCTCTTATGCAGTTTCTAGGAAGGAGTTGACGTTTAGGCTATATTTGAGTGACAGAATTATGTCATTTGATTAGCAGTTTGTGCTTATATCACTGAAGTTAAACTGCACTTCTTTACTCATAATTTGTTAAGGAAAGCCCACTCGGGGCCAAAACTTCATGTAAATTTTATTATAATGATTGTATAATGAGGATAGGGTTACCTGGGTTTATGGCCTAGATGAACTGGGCATGTGCCACTTTAGGGGATTTTTATCTGTGCCCAGTTCTTCTTTCTCCAGGATGTGCTGGTCACAGACTTTACCGCAAGTGCCACCCATCAGGGTGGAAATAGGGTGGTCTTGCAGCTGAACTTAGGTGGGCCAGGACCTGTTTAGTGATAGCCCTTCTACCCTCCTCTCTCGCCCCTCCGAGCTGCTAATGTCTATCTAACCACCTAACATTATGGGTGGGATACCTTGTTCCCGTGGTAATGTCAAAAACTGTTTTACCAAAGGGTAAGCCCCCTTGATTCTGTTCAACCATGGGTGAAATTTCTCCAACTCTGTATAGGAGGAGAGGGTTGTAATAGATCATTTTCCTTTATTTTTTTTTAATTTTTTTTAGATCGAATACAGCTCTGTCACCCAGGCTGGAATGCAATGGCACCATCTCAGCTCACTGCGACCTCTTACTCCCAGGTTTAAGCAGTTCTCTTGCCTCAGCCTCCCGAGTAGCAGGGATTACAGGTGACTGCCCAATGCCTGGCTAATTTTTTTGTATTTTTAGTAGACACGGGGTTTCTCCATGTTGGCCAGGCTGGTCTCGAACTCCTGACCTCAGGGGATCCGCCCACCTCGGCCTTCCAAAGTGCTGGGATTACATTCTAGTTTAGGGAGACTACAGTCTCTGAACAAACACATTCCTACCATCCAGTGAAAATGAAGCCTTGGGGCCCACAGGTAATACCTTTTATTTTGCAACTTAAAACCACCCAAATTGGCCCTCAGAGGAGTGGGCCAGCCCTGTGAAGGCAGTGTCTACACAGGCTTCACAGCTTCCTCCGGCATTTGGTGTGGGGTTTCCCTTGTGTTGCGGGGCGGGGACCAATGCATTGTGGGTGGGGAGGGAGATGTGAGCACAAAGGGCGGAGTGATGTGATAGGTGATAGGTCGCAATGGGTAGAAGGATGGTTTAGGTGGAGACATCAGAGGAAGGTGAGCGTGGCAGATTGGGCTCAAGCTGCTGTGAATGGGTGTTAGCCTGGGAGGCCCTGTAACCAATCAAGCTATTTCTGTAGCTCTCTGAACTCCCACTTGTTCTAGGTGTTGCACTGGGAGTCCAGTGCGCCCCCTCATCTGCCTGCCCCTCACATCTCGGCACCCTTGACGGGATGGGCACAGTCTCGATTCTGGCGCCAGGATCGACATCGGCCGGCACCAAAGGCCAGAGTAGAGGGTAACTGGTGTCCCCATTCCAGCCCAAGCCCTGCTTCCTGGGTGTTCTGGAACAAAATGGGGGCCTGGGTTCCAGGGAGACCTGGCTCAGCAGGGCAGGGTTTGAGATGTGGCAAGAAAGGTGTGGAGCAGCCACGAAGAGTTGTCTTAATGAAACATTGCCAGGAGCCACAAATCTATGTAACCATATTATCCTGTGGAAAACAGCCAGCAGAGGGCAAGTTTAACAACTCCACAGGGAAGCTCCAGGGACAACTGTGCAAGAGTGTACTGTTTTCAAGTACGAATCATTCTGTTGAAAGAAAAAACTTTAGACAAATTAAATTGAACAGAGTTTAATTGTGCAAAGAATGATTCATGAATCAGGCAACACCCAGAACAAGTAGAAGTTCAGAGAGCTCCCTGGTCAGGGATTATTTATAGACAGAAAACTGGAAGTACCCTACAGAAATAGCCTGATTGGTTACAAGCAGGCATTGGCCTTTTTTGGACATGTTCTGATCAGTGGGTAACCTGTGATTAGCGGAAGTTCTGTTGCTATGACTGGCTGTGACACAGCTATTTGTTACAAAAATATGCTCCTAAATTAGGCTTTCAGTTTGTTTATCTACTAAGTTAGGTTGTGGTTCCTGACACAGAAACTCAAAGTATGGAGGCATCCTCAGGCCAAAATTAAGTTAATTTAACAGATTTTTGAAAGAGACTTTTCCAGATAACAAAAGAGGAGTGATATACAGGCATATACACCATGGGAATGGTGGCTGCAGACCTTGTATCCACCAGCCTCAGCCAGGAAATACCTGATGCCATGCTGCTGGCCTGACCAGAAGTGGCAGAGAGTCTAGGCATGGTGGCTCACACCTGTAATCCAGGCACTTTGGAGGCTGAGGCAGGTGGATCACCTGAGGTCAGGAGTTCTAGACCAGCCTGGACAACATGGTGAAACCCCACCTCTATTAAAAATACAAAAAAAAAAAAAATTAGCTAGGTGTGGCAGCAAGCACCTGTAATCCCAACTACTCAGGAGGCTGAGGCAGAATTGCTTGAATCCAGGAGGCAGAGGTTGCAATGAGCCGAGATCACGCCATGTACTCCAGCCTGGGTGACAGAGCAAGACTCCATCTAAAAGTAAACAGAGAAATAAAAAATAAGTGGCTGAGACGACCATGATAGAGGCTGCAGGCCTATAAAGACCTTGGAGGCAACAGGGGTGCCTCCTTGAGGTTTGTAAAGACAGCCATCCACAGTCATGACAACAGTTCCAACTGAAGCTTACCATTGGCCATTCATGTCACGTGCAGCTGTGCCCCTGCAGATGCAAAAGATGTGGAAAAACCTTGTTTATCCCCTAAGACCACCAAGGAGGCTTATATATGTACCCAGGCCATCCCTGCTGAGGACACAATGGGCATACCTGTGTGTGAGGCAGAGCCCAGGGGCCATGGTGCTCCGTGGAGAAGGGGATCTGCATCAGGCTGGCATCAGGAACTTCCTACAGTCCCCAAGCTGTTTGGGGTCACCTCCTCTGATTATGCTGAGGGGGAAAAATTTCAACACATCTTCTGCACATGTGTGTTCATGGAAGTGCACTCTTCTTCATTCTAATTGTAATGCAACCAGTGCTCAATGAAGGGGCAACAGCAGTGGTAACAACAAGCATGACAGCCTGTGCTATGGACACACAGGCCACCAAGTCTGCAGACTCAGAGCACATTAACACAGCACCAGCAGGAGCAGCCTCCTTCATGGATCCAGGAGGACGTGGAACCAGCAGACCATGGCAGGTGTGCTCAGAGGAGCTTTAGGTAGTTGGGGCAGCTGCTTACAAGCATGTCCCTGTGCTCAGAGGGTACATCCAGGATGCCAGGAGGAGCTTCTGGTCTCTCCACAGAGAGCAGCCCAAGTGTGGTGGCTGAAGGAGCAGAAATGACTGGCAAGCCGTTGCAAAAACAGTTCAAGGCCCAGTGGCAGGACCCCTTGTCTGGGCCTTGCAGATGAAGGTTACATGAGTGAATGGATGAGACAGAAGCCGGAAAGTCTCCATTCCCAAGACTGAAGCCCAGAGAGAGAAAAAAAGGTAAAGAACAAAACTCCCACAAGAGGCCATTGCTATCACCAAAGGCCTGGAGCACACAAGTCAACCCTATGAGCATTCGTCTTCTGGTCCTTAGCCTGCAACAGACCAATAGGGATGAAAAAAGGAAAAAAACTAGAGCATTCCAGGAGGCTGAGGACAGAGCTTCTCCTCCCATAAGGACACAGCTTCTCCGCACTATGTGAGTCTATCTGACTAATAAATTGCCAATCCCATTCTCACCACAAAGGAGTCTAGGTTATCTCAAACACTGGGGAGGAGCACACACCTATACTCACAGTTACTCAGGAGACTGAAGCAGGAGGATCCCTTGAACCCAGGAATCCAAGACCAGCCTGGACAACATAGCAAGACCTATGTCAAAAAAATAAAATAAAATGAAACAAAATAAAAATAAGAGGGAGTCAATCTACAGCAAGTTTATGGTCTTCAAGCAAACATGACTATTTGCAAAGTTCAGAGCCTGCTTTACTCACCTAGAAGAGAGTAGAGTGGTGGGATCAAGTCGGAGACTGCAGAAAAGAGCATCATGGAACACAGTCAGCAGAGTGTGGCCAGGGCTGGGGATCACTGGGACCGTAGCTGAGATGAGAGGGATAGCAACTTTAAAGCCCATCTAAAAGGAATTAGAGCATGGAGACGAAGGGGTTTCTAGTTTAGGTGGCCTCGATTTAAGTAAATAAATATAAACAAAATACATTCTTAGAATGAAAAAAAGACAATAAGGCATCATCCAAAGGCACGTGTCATTTCATCATGAAATTCACATATGTGCATTGGGAAGAAGCGTTGTCTGAGGTAGGGAAGGAAGAGTTGCACACTGAAAGGGTGACCATGGGCCAGTGCTAGTCAGTAGGAGAGTTTCTTCACTTCCTTTTTTTTCCTCCAAAATGCATGCATTTCAGTATTGAGCTTTGTGATTCTTAAACTGTAGTGGGTCTAAGAATAATCTGAGATGCTTTTCTGAAATGCAGGTTCATGGCCCTGGACAAACTGAACCAGGACCTCATAGCGTGGTACCATCTTAGGTGATCCTCATGGAGATGATCCAAGGTGTGGACTCATGGCTAATATTGGTACATGATCCAATGGAAGAAGAGACCTTGAGAGTTAACAAGCAGTGCCTGTAGGTTTTCATGTAAATGTGCCCATCTTTTTTGGAGTAGGCATTGGTTCATTTCAATCACAGCTACTGTCAACTTTTATGCGTTAACTAATACTAGAATAAGAGTTTACTATGTGCCAGATGCTGTTGTAGCTGCTCTACTAGTTGAACCTTTCCATATCTTGAAGATCTGGTTTTTAGAATGCTACATGCAGATTTGCCTGGTGCTCCTTAGCTGCTGCATGGCATACCATTGTATGAGTGAGTGTCATACGTAGGACTGACTGTTCCTCCTAAGGGAGATGGCATGGGAAAGGCAAAAGGGACAATGGCCCTCTTTATCCTTTTCCTTCTGACAATAACCTTTGCAACGTATACAACATTCTCTGACTTTCCAAGGCTTTATAGTGTTTTATTTAAATAAATATGCTGTGAAATATGTAGTGGGGGAGGCTGTGAAGAACCTTCACATAATATATAATAAATTATAAATCTTTCTATTTTGAGACAATGTCTACATTGAGAAACAGATAAGTCTATCTACCCCTCATTTTAATCAGCAAACTTATCTCCCTAGATTGCACTTGCCATAAAACTCGCAGGACTAGAAAGTAGGTTAATGGGTAGAACAGTATACATATTTCACTAAAAGAAATAGAATGCTTTATTGCCTCAAGATACCAAATGATTGCTTCTTTTTCAGTATTATCTAGTCTCAGCCTTGTGTAGTATGTAGAAATAAAAAAAAAAAATCTTCTGTGAAATGATAGTTACTTTTAGAACATTGTTTTGCTCTGGTTTTATAAACCAAGAGAATGAAAGGTCTGCCATGTTGGCATGTGTGGTCTAAGGTCTAAAATTAAGACCCAGTGTTATGCGCTGCCTTGACATCCATTGAAATCAGGAGGCCTTGAATGTTGTCACCACAGTTTCCACTCTTTGCTCTGCTCTTGTAGATAAAGTTGCTTGGCTGACCAACTTTCCTTTCAAGGGCACCAGAGGCAGTTCCTACTTATCTTGGAATATTGGGTTTCAACTTCCTGCTAGCTTTCTGAATTGTTCAAACAAGCCAGTCATTTCATCCTATGAACCAGCAGACACCTCACCCTCTTGATACTAGAAAGCCTGCCTCCCACAGCCCCTGGTTGTCCATTCTGCTCCTGGATGCAACCCTACTTGGTCTACAGTGTCCCTGCCACCATTCCCTGGGCAGTGACTATATCTGACTAATAAATTGCTGTTGCTCTTATTTTTCCAGTGTTGGTAGTAGCATCTTCAGCCATCTTTATAACCGTAGGGAAGGAATCCCTCCCTCACCAACTGAATGAATAAGAGGTGATTAAAACATGTTTTTTCCACTGAAATAACATCTTTATTAAAATAAAATTAGGTATATATGCATAATTTTAGAAAGCATTAAAAATTAAGTTGTTTTTTTTTTTCACCAATACTAAGATAACCAGCAAAAGCATTACTTGGATATTTTCTTTTTATTGTGGCTTGTCTTTGCAATAGTCTGGAAGCAAAAATATGAATGGTAGGCTAATTGCACAGTGTGTTAAAGGACCATAGGTTATCACAGTCACTAGTGAGCCCAGAAATTAGTCAATACTGGATGAAGGAGGAAGTTCTCATTTCTCAGGAAGCAAACTAGGCAAATACAAGAAACAAGGTCTCCTACAAGTTTATTTATATATGGATTAGGAGTATGATAACACCTATGGGTTGACTCAACAAAAATAAGAGCTCAGGTCACAAGGCTCATAAAGGACAGTGGGTATCATGGCTCTAGAAGAAAGGTTTGGGTGGGAAAAAAAGGAAGAGGGTCCTGAGAGGTATTACCATCAAATCACTTCTCTGACTCTTCTGTACATGCCAAGCAGAGCCACAGCAGCCATTGCTGATTTCTACCCAGTCATGATTTCTGTACTCTAGTGCCAAACAGCAAGGCCATAAAGGTCCACGCAGGCTCAGTAAGGAATACATTTTGTAAAGGATAACCTGGAAGGTGAAGCCTGCAACAGGGAAGAGAGCTTTGAACTACTTAAGGCAGCACTTGGTTTGGTGGTTGCCTTCGCTTGTGTTTGTGACTGCCTTTGGAGTGCCAGTGCTGAAGTGAATCATACAACTTGTCTGCACAACATCAAATGCAGCTGGCTGTTGTAGTAGCAAAGCTGCTATCATTAATTAGCAACTGCATGGTTGCTAATCACACTCTGGTTCATTATCTTCTTTAATTCACTTAATTTTTCGAGATAGATACTCTTATCTACATCTTACAAATGACAAAAAGCAACTTATTCAAGGTTGCATAGCTAATAAGGAATGGAGCCTGGACTTAAACCCAAAGACAGGGTTCATTCTTTTTTTAAAACAATTTTATATATATTTGAGGTTTGCAACATGATGTTATAGGATACATATTGATAATGAAATGGTTACTATAGTGAAACAAATGAACATATCTTTCACCTTAAAGAGTTACTGTCTTAGGTGCGGTGGCTCAAGCCTGTAATCCCAGCACTTTGGGAGGCCGAGGCGGGTAGATCACGAGGTCAAGAGATCAAGACCATCCTGGTCAACATGGTGAAACCCTGTCTCTACTAAAAATAACAAAACATTAGCTGGGCATGGTGGCGCGTGCCTGTAATCCCAGCTACTCAGGAGGCTGAGGCAGGAGAATTGCCTGAACCCAGGAGGTGGAGGTTGCAGTGAGCTGAGATCGCACCGTTGCACTCCAGACTGGGTAACAAGAGTGAAACTCTGTCTCAAAAAAAAAAGTTACTGTCTTGTGATAAGAGCAGCTAAAATCTACTTATTTAACAAAAATCCCTAATACCATTTTATTAACTATAGTTCTCATGCTGTACATTAGATCTCAGACTTGTTCATCCTACATATCTGCTACTTTGACCTGTATCTCCCCATCCCACCCACCTACCTCTTGACCTTGTGTTGTTTAGATTCCACATGTAAGTGAGATCATGCAATACTTTTCTTTATATGTCTGGCTTATTTCACTTAATATAGTGAAAATGATGTGTGTATGCATGTATATATGTATGTATGGATTATATATAATATATATAGTGAAATACAATTCAGCCTTAAATTAGAAGATTCTGCCATTTGTCACAGCATGAATGGAACTGCAGGATTCATTCTTAATAGCATACAGGGTAGGTCTGGGCATTTCTGGGAGAAGGGACCAGAGAAAGAAGGCTACTAGGACAATCAACTCCAAGTACAATGCTAATAAGAAAATAGGCCGTGTCTTTAATACAAGTATAGGCAAGTTTGTTTTTGACAGAGAAATGAGAAAAACTCAACCAGGTGTCCCACAAGCATATACCATTAGGACCTAGTCATAGCAGACTAGATTATAATAGACTGGCCATAATAGAGCTGAATTCCTTTAACAGAAAGTGATGGGATAATTAAATAACATGAAATAAATATGTATTTGCACTCTGTTTCCTGTCACTTCCAAATAGCTTTCAACTTATTGTACAAATTTTTCGAAGCAGTATTTTGTGTTGTGCAGAAAGCACAATCCAAAACATGGGTGCTCTGAAGGGCATCGATCTGCAGGGCATCGATCTGCAGCCAGCCCTGTTCTGCATTGGTTATATGTTTATCTCTCTTTTCCTTACGTAAGCATGTTTATGTTATATAACATCAATACCTAGACCAGTAGCCAAGTGGTGTTATGCTAACTGATGGAAACAGAAAAGTACTGCAGAGCTCAGCACCTCACAACAGCCCTTCTTTCTGATGATATCTGGTAATTAGAAGCTACTCACCTTGAGAACACACCCCCTGTAGGTCTGTAATTAGTTCATTTAATTTTACTGCTTCTTTGACATTGATCGCAGTCTGCCTTTAATTCCCATTTATTACTTGTTTTGATCTAAGGAATTGTATTTAAAAATCCTTTCAAGTATCAAAAAAAAAAAAAAAAGAAAAAAGAAAAGAAAAGAAAAAAGTGACCTGGGCTCATACCTGGTGATTTTTATCAATGTCTCTTGTTTGAATCCATTGTTATGAGATATTTTAGACATAATGATTCATAATGGCATTTACAGAGCTTAATGTTAGGTCTGAAAGATTTACTTGTAAATTACATAACTTTAGTTACATTCATGCTAATTGTGTTGCTTCAGAAAAAATGTTTATATTGACACTAAATCATTGTGTTTTGAAGACACTGTCTTTCATTAAACCTGCTCATGGTAAACCCAGACTACTTTAGTGTCCTTCACTACTTCAGCACTTATTATAATTCGTATTTATGTATACTGTATAAATATATAATTATCTGTACACGTATACTCTATAACTTCTAATTTGCTTTGACTCCTTTTATTTTGTTGAGACAGGATCTCTCTCTGTTGCCCGGGCCTGTAGTGCACTGGAGTGCAGTGGTATAATTACAATTAACTGCAGCCTTGACCTCCTGGGCTCAAGCGATAATCCCTTTTCAGCATCCCAAGTAGCTAGGACTATAGGCACATACCACCACACCCTGACTGTTCTTTATTACGTTGAAAGTATGTTAGGATGTGTGTATGTGTGTGTATATATATATATATATACACACACATACATATATATATATATATCTTCTGCCTCCACAGGCTTCAAAACTCTGAGCAGAATACTCTGAATATTGTGAAAACGCACACACACACATACACACACACACACACAACAGGATTTTGTCCAACAATAAGGGTTTCAAGTCAATTTCAAGTCAATTAACAATATTGTAGCTTTGGAAGTATCTCACAGGAATCAAACCTAAATTACTTTTCCCAAATACAAGCCCTGTCTTGGTAGTTTTTTTCTTAGAGTAAGACACTTTCAAATTACTTGTTTGTAGTTTATATAATCAAATGGCCGTATGCTTTGCTCCTCTGAGAGCCCATGTTAAAAGGAAATTCAACATGGAAGTATTCATTTGAAAAAGATCTTACTGTATCTAAAGGCTAAAGATAATTTAAATGTATATCCTATTTCTAGGTTATGCTGATTTATGTACTCACCTTTTCCCCAGCTTTTTTATTCAGATCCCATCAGTAATATTTTATTTTCCCAACCCATGTATCTGAGTATTTCTAGATCTGTCCGTTACCTTTTAGGTGTTCCTTATTTAATAAAATCAGTTATATGAAAGTCCAAACTTCCCTAATGGTTAAATTGGGAGAGATTATTTTACATTACAAAGAATTTTTCACTTTATAAAAAGGACCTCTCATCCCTCTTTTCCATAAATATCATTGATGATATTTGTAAATGAAGAGTTCTGTGTTTGGATGGTGGTGCTGATAGCACAACAATGTGAAAGCACTTAATGCCCCTGAACCATACATATAAATATGGCAATGATGGCAAATTTTATATTATGTGCATTTTATCACAAATATTTGTAGAAATATTATTGAGGCATCTCTGTGGGCCTGCACTGTGCTGTGTGATGGGGCCAGGACACTGAATGAGTCAGAGATCATCACTACCTACATGGAGCCTGCCGTCTAGCGAAACAAACATCTAGTCCACTGACATGTAATCTAGCAAATGTGGCCTAGTGCTATCGAGGTAGGAGACCAGCAGGACTTGTTTCCCAAACACTGATCATGACACCAGTCATGACCCTGCTGATCCAAGCAGGGTCTGCTCAAAACAGAGCGCAGTGAAGAAGCTGACCAAAACCAGTAGATGGTGATGAAAGCAACTTCTAGTTGTCCTCATTTTTCATTAGCATAAAGAAACTCCCACCAGTGCCATGACAATTTAAAAATGCCACGACAACGAATCACATAAATGGCCTATACTTTATATGGTTGCAAAACCTTCCTGTCCCATTTGCAGAAAGTTCTGAATAACCTACTTCTTAATTAGCACGTAATTGAAAGTGGGTATAAACACAGCTGCCAACAGCCCGTATATTGCTACTCTGGGCACGCTGCCTATGGGTTAGCCCTGCTCTGCAAGGAGCAGTCCCTCTGCTGCTGCTTATCAGTGCTGCTTCAATAACAGTTGCTGTCTAACGCCACCAGCTCACCCTCAAATTCTTTCCTGGATGAAGCCAACAACCCACCTCTCTCAGGATGGTGATATGAGAGATAGCCTAAAGCACTGTCATCTTACCTAAAAATTTCCAGTCCTTTCTCCAGTGTCTCTATATCCCTGCCCCAATTCAGCAACTCTTAGAAAATAACTGAGTAGTAAAGTGTAGACGAAGGAAGATGTATATTGGTAAAAGCATATTGACTTCTGAAACAAATGAATCCTACCATTGTCGTTAACACAGTAGAGGTTTTTCCTGCCTCACAGTCATCCAAATGAGAATGTGGTGCTGCATGCTCCTCAGAGTCATTCAAGAATCCAGGTTGCCAGAGGCTCTGTCCTCTTAAGTACTTGGCTTCCAAAATTGTCCTGAGCATCAACATCCAGCAAGCAGTTGTTGGAAAGGAATAGATTATACATGGGAGCTTTCGCTTGCTCAGACCTAGATGAAAGTGTCCATCATTTTCACTCACATTCCTCTGGATAGAATTCCACCTGCAAGGGAACAGAGAGATGTAGCCTGGCTATGTGTCCAGGAAGAAGAGGAAACAAGTTTGATGATCACTTAGCCATCTCAGTCTCATCAAAGATGCTGTGGTTCTCATATATAAAGAGTTATAAAAATAACAATGGAGGACAGATGGTTGGAAATTGTATTTTATTTACTCATTTGCTTGTGATTACAGGAATCACAAATTAGGAGTCAAGGCCTGGTGCAGTGGCTCACACCTGTAATCCCAGCACTTTGGGAGGCCGAGGTGGGTGGATTGCCTAAGGTCATGAGTTCAAGACCAGCCTGGCCAACATGGTGAAACCCTGTCTCTACTAAAAATACAAAATAAATTAGCCAAGCGTGGCGGAGCATGCCTGTAACCCCAGCTACTTGGGAGGCTGAGGCAGGGGAATTGCTTGAATCAGAGAGGTGGAGGTTGCAGTGAGCCAAGGTTGCGTCACTGCACTCCAGCCTGGGCAGCAGAATGAGACTCCATCTCAAAAAATAAATAAATAAATTAGGAGTCAAAAAACAATAATTTATTGTTTTACAAGAGATGAATATATATTAGAAATTTGGAATAGTTATCAACTTCCCTCAACTAAAGATCTGGACAAGGAACTTGGTTACAACCTACATTCAGGAAGGGGCTCAATAGTGATTCATATGTAATATATGTTGGCAAACATTAAATGAGTCTCTACTTACTACAAGTAAAGATAAGAAATAAATAAAGCCTATAAAATTGGCTCAGATAAAATGAAATGAAATATCTTATGAAGACAAATTAAAAATGCACCCCTGAATGTGACTTATTACAGAAATCAGAAGAAAAGCACCCTTAGTAGACTGTAAGAATGCAAAGTTTCCAGGAAATAAAAGGTATAAGTACAAGGAATGAAAAATCAAGATGAAAGAACAGTCATGTAGAGAAAAGGAAAGGAGAGGGTTATTTATGACACTGGACAGGATCAAAAGGGCACTAAAAATATAATCAAATAATTCACTGTTGAAGATGTATAAGGCACAACTGGAGAAGATGAAAATGAGTTAGGGATATGGAAACCAATGGAGTTCTCACAGAATGAAAATAGAGTGGATGAATGTGAAAGGATGAAAGAAAGGAAGATAGCTATGATCAGAGAACTCAGCATCATATGGATAAGTTAGGTTCTAGACAAAAGGTCAAAGAAATACTTTGCAAAAGTGATCATGTATACATACACACACACACACACACACACACACACACACACACATATATACACATATACATCTCTAAATATACAGAAAGAGAGAGAGAGAGAGAGAGAAAGTGAGAGAGAAGAGAAGAGAGAAGGGGAGGGGAGAAGAGGGGAGGGGAGGGGAGGGAAGAGATTAAGAGTCATTTAATTCCAGGCAAAAATCAAGTAACAAGATATAAAGAGCTACATCTTTGTACTCATTTTTAATTATAAGGATAAAAAATTTAAGTCCTACTCAGGCCAAAAGACAAGGCACTTACAAAAAAGGAAAAAGGGACAAGGTTCACTTAAATTTTTGAAATCAGATGGGATGGTTCTATCTAATATTAAGATAAAATTATTTCAGATCCAGCTCTTCATAGGCAGCCAAATTGTCCTTCAGATGAAATAAAGATGTGTACATCAATTCCATAGCTTAGAGAAAGTATCATCCATGTACAATTTTTTAAAAAACTATTACTTGATGATATAATCATGTTGACTATGAATGAAGCAAAATTATGAGCTCAGGAATAGGAAAATTGTGGCACAAGAGTATTTGGAGTGAGCACCAGAAGCACTTGTATGTAGGTTTAAATCTAATTCATGAGCAAAACTAAGTGTTCTAAACTATTTCTTGAAATATAAAATATATAATGTAAGATAATGATTGTAAAACAGTAATATCAACCGATATTCTCAAGTTATACTAATAGAAACTGAAAAATCAAAGGGATTGTGATTGTATTTGTTTCCCTTGCTTAGCTAGAAGATGACCCAAAGGATTTATTTTGGTTCAGATAATTAGGGAAATAAAAATTGAAGAAGGCTTTTGAATCTTAAAGCACACCATAAATAGTTTAACATAGAGCTGTATCTCCCAAATTGGAAGAAAAGATAAAAATAAAACCACGTCTGCATTTTTAGCAGTGAGAAACAAAAAAAGTCTCTGTTAAAAAAAAAAAAGGCACAAAACAAGATGACATAAGTGAGACCACATGATAAGGCATAAGGAAAAATGTAAGAAAAGATGTCAGAAGTTAGACTAACCTTATTATTTACAACAATAAATGGAAATGTACAGAAACAAAAATAACAAAAGCAACGTTAAATGGATCAAAATTCCCAATTTAACCTTTACAGATTGTTCCCGACTTATAATAGTTGGACTTCAGATTTTTTTTAACTTTATCGTGGAGCAAAAGCAATATGCATTTAGTAGAAACCGTACTTTGAATTCTAATTTTTTTCCAACCGTAGGTTAATGTTAGTGTTCTGAGCACCTGTAAGGTAGGATGGGATAAGACATGATGTCTGGTAGGTTAGGTATATTAAATGCATTTCAACTTATGATATTTTCAACTTATGATGGGTTTATGGAGATGATAGGTTTATCATGTATGTAAATAAGGAAGTTTAAAAGAAACATAAACTGCAAAAACCAAAAATATGGCATTCATAAAGATAAAAACAGAAATTTGATAACAGAAATGCATCACATCTTAAACATTCTCATAAACCTTACAGATGTTAACACAAGAAGTTCTTATATACAGGTTATCTCAGGGAAGCAATATTTATCTAAATCTATGTAAATCAGTGTTATGTTCACTTGTAATGTGTCAAGATTTGCTAACAATGTTGAATTATAACCTTTTCTTGTCAAAATGACGTATCATCACCTATGTAGGTCTAGAGTGGCTTTTAAAATTCAGATACTCAGTATTACAAATGTGTGAAAAGACTCACTTATGAGGATACTTAAGATTTTTTTTTCACTGTGAAAAGTTGGAAAAAAACCCTACATTTCACAAAGGGGGATTTTAATTTAATAGATTATTCTATCCATATGGACTAACACTGTGTAATCAACAAAATGGTACTACAGAAAAATATTAAACATTGAAATGCTCACAATATGTTAAGATTCCAAAAAGCAAAAAAACTCGCAAAATGTACTGCAATCTCATTTGTTTAAATACACACATAATAGACACATACACAGAGCAGAGAGAGAAAGAGAACACTAGATGTTGCAGATAAAAATTACAGGGGGGAGGGTAGGGAACTTAGAGGACGGGTCAATAGGTGCAGCAAACCACCATGGCACATGTATACCTATGTAACAAACCTGCATTTTCTGAACATGTATCCCAGAACTTAAAATAAATCTTAAAAAAAAATTACAGTGGGATTACTACTGATCTTTTTTCTTTGCGTTTCTCTGAATCTTTCAATTTCTGACGTGAATTTGTTTTATATTCAGAAAAAAATCATAAATATTTTAAAAAATATTAATGCCTTCAGTAATTTGTAAGATGAGAAAGTCAGGTATAGTAATACCACAGTTAGTCTTTCTTTTACTTAGCACATAGTTATAGGGTGTGTACTAACTGGTAGGCACTATTTTATACACTAGAGATATAACAGTAAACAAAACTAAGTCCCTACCCTCCTCTCACTATAGAAAGAGGAAGAGACAGAAGATAAACGAATATAAGTATATGTCATATCATTTGGTAACAAGGTCATTAAGGAAATTATAGCAGCATAAAGAATAAGGAGTGATGAAAGACATATATGCTATTCTATAGTATAGTATTGGCTTTGTTTATTTTTTCCTTTTTTTTTTTTTTTTGAAATGGAGTTCGGCTCTGTTGCCCAGGCTGGAGTGTGATGGCATGATCTCAGCTCACTGCAGCCTTCACCTGTTTCCTCTGCTGTGCAGAAGTTTTGGGTTTGATATAGTCTCATTTGTCTATTTTGTTTGTTTTTGATGCCTGTTTAAGTCTTACCCATAAAATCTTTGCCTAGAGCAATGTTCTCAAGGATTTCCCCTGTTTTCTTCTAGCCCAGGTTTGGATCTTATGCATAAGTCCTTAATCCATTTTGAGTTGATTTTTGTATATGGTGAAATATAGGGGTCTAGTTTTTTCTGCTGCATATAGATATTCACTTTCCAGCACCTACTGTTGAACAGGGTGTCACATGTTCTTGCCACCATTGATGAAAATGCATTGGCTGTAACTGCAAAGATTTATTTTTATGTTCTCTGTGTGTTCTATTCCATTGGTCTATGTGTCTGTTTTTATACCAATACCATGCTGTTTTGGTTACTGTATCTTTGTATGTATTTTGAAGTAAAAAAGTGTGATATCTTCAGCTTTGTTCTTTTTGCAAAGGATTGCTTTGACTATTTAGGGATTTTCTGTGATTCCATACAAATTTTCTGATTTTTTTCTATTTCTGTGAAAAATGTCATTAGTATTTTGATTGGGATTCCATTGAATCTATAGATTGCTTTGGGTAGTAAGGTCATTTTAAAAATATTAACTCTTCCAATCCATGGTTACAGGATGTTTTTCCATTTTTGTGTGTATATTCTCTTCAATTTCTTTATCAGTGTTTTATGGTTTTCACTGTAGATATATTTCACATTTATTCCTAGGTATTTTACTTTTTTTGTAGCTATTGTAAATAAGATTGCTTTCTTAATTTATTTTTCAGCCAGCTCATTATTAGTATGTAGAATTGTTATTAATCTTTGTATGCTGACTTTGCAATCTTTACTAGATTTTGCTAAGTTCTAAGAGTTTTTGGTGGCATTTTACATTTTCCTATATATAAGATCTTCTGCAGAGAAGGACAATTTTACTTCCTCTTTTCCAATCTGGATGCCCTGTGTTTACTTTTTTTCCCCTCTTAATTGCTGTGGCTAGTACTTACAGTACCATGTTGAATAGGAGTAGCAAAAGAGGCAATTTTGTCTTGCCCCAGTTCTTAGAGAAAAGGCTTTCAGCCTTTCTCCATTCAGTGTAGTAGCTGTGAGTTTGTCATATATGACATTTATTTTATTGAAATATGTTCCTTCTATACCTAATGTTTGTAGAGTTTTTATCATGAAGGATGTTGAATTTTATCAAATTATTTTCTGCATTTATTGAGATTATCATATGCTTTTTTTGTCCTTTATTCTGTTGATGTGAAGAATTACAAGTACTGATTCGCATCTGTTGAACTACCTTTGCATCATTGGGATAAATTCTACTGGATCATGATATATAATTTTGTTGGTGTTGTTAGATTCTGATTATCAGTATTTTGTTGAGAATTTTTGCATCTATGTTTTCCTTTTTTGTTGTGTCCTGGTCTGGTTTTGGTATCAGGGTAATGCTAGCCTCATAAAACAAGTTAGGAAGAATTCCCTCTTCTTTTTTTTGAAATAGTTTGAGAAGAATTTGGTACAATTTAGCAGTATTTAGCAGTTTGGTAGAATTTAGCTGTAAAGCCATCTGGTCCTGGGCTTTTCTCTGTTAGGAGGCATTTTACTACTGATTCAGTCTTGTTACTCTGGTCTGTTATTGGTGCATTCAGGTACTCTGTTTCTTCCTACTTCAATCTTGGTAGGTTGTGCGGGTCCAGGAATTCATCCATTTTTTTCTCCATTTTCTAATTTGTTGTTCATAATAGCTCCTAGTGATCCTTGGCATTTATGTGGTATCAGTAGTAATGTCTTCTTTTTCATTTATGATTCTCTTTATTTGAATAGTCTTTCTTTTTGTCTTAGTCTAGCTAATGGTTTGGCAATTTTGTTTACTTTAAAAAAATACTTAATGGTTTGCCAATTTTGTTTACTTTAACAAAAAACTTTTCATTTGAGTTATCATTTTGTATTTTTGTAGTCTCTATTTTCTTTAGTTTTTCTCTGATTTTTATTATGTATTCTCTTCTACTAGTATCAGTCTGGTTTTTCTTGCTTTTCTAATTCCTTGACATGCATCACTGGGTTGTTTTGAAAAATCTTTTTACCTTTTTGACTTAGACGTTTATGGCTGTAAAGCTTTCTCTTAGTGCTGATTTTTGTATATCTCATGGTTTTTGGTCTGTTGTGCTTTGAATTTTATTTCAAGAATTTTTTTAAATTTTCTTTTTAATTTCTTCCTTGGTTCAATGGTCATTCAGAAACATGTTATTTAGTTTTCATATATTTGTACGGTTTCCAAGTTTCTAATGGTATTGGCTTCCAATTTTATTCTATTGTGATCAGAGAAGACATTTGATAAGATTTCTATTTTTTATATTTGTTGAGATTTGTTTTGTGGCCTAAAATATGATCTACTCTAGAGAATGTCTCATGTGTTAATGAGAAGAATGTGTATTCTATAGCTGTTGGATAAAATGTTCTGTAGATGTTTTTTTGGTCATTTAGTCTATAGTGCAGTTTAATTCTGTTTTTTTAATTGATTTTCTGTTTACATGATTTGTACAATAATGAAAGTGTGATTTTAAAGTCCCCAACTATTATTGTTTTGGGAACTCGCTCTCTTTATTTCTAACAATGTTTGCTTTTAATATGTAGGTGATCCTGTGTTAGGTGCATATACATTTACAATTGTTATATCCTCTTGCTGAATTTATGATCTTCTTTGTTTCCTTCAATTTTTTTTCTTTTTTTTTTTAACTTATAGTCTATTTAGTCTGATATAAGTATAACTGCTCCCACACACTTTTGGTTTCAATTTATGTGGAATACCTTTTTCTAACCCCTCATTTTCAGTCTGCGTGTATCTTTACAGGTGAAGTGCATTTCTTATGTATAGATTGGTCTTCAGGTTTTGTTTTTTTTTTTAATCCATTCAGTGAGTCTATATCTCTTAAATGGGGGATTTAAATGGTTTACATTCATGATTGTTATTGATAGGTGAGGACTTGCTTCTGTCATTTTGTTAGTTGATTTCTGATTGTCTCATATGTCTTTTGTGGCCTTATTCTTCTCTTGTTGTTTATCTTTGCAATTTAGTGGTTTCTGTAGTGACAACCTTTCATTCCTTTCTCCTTATCACTTGTGTATCTGTTCTGCCAGTGAGTTATACATTCATGTGCTTTTTTTTTTTTTTTTGAGACGGAGTTTCACTTTTGTTACCCAGGCTGGAGTGCAATGGCACGATCTTGGCTCACCGCAACCTCCGCCTCCTGGGTTCAAGCAGTTCTCCTGCCTCAGCCTCCTGAGTAGCTGGGATTACAGGCACGAGCACCATGCCCAGCTAATTTTTTGTATTTTTAGTAGAGACGGGGTTTCACCTTGCTGACCAGGATGGTCTCGATCTCTCGACCTCGTGATCCACCCGCCTCGGCCTCCCAAAGTGCTGGGATTACAGGCTTGAGCCACCGCGCCCGGCTTCATGTGCTTTTTTGATGGTAAATATCATCTCTTAGCTTCTAGATAGGAATTCCTTAAGCATTTTTTATAGGGCTAGTCTAAGGGTGATAAATTCCTTCAGTTTTTGCTTGTCTGGGAAAGACTTCATTTTTAGCTTTATTCTTGAATTATAGCTTTCCTCTGTTTAGTGTTCTTGACTAGCAGTTTTCTTCTTTCAGTATTTTTAATATGTTATCTCATTTTCTCTGGCCTTTAAGGTTTCTGAGAAATCTAATATTAGTCTGATGGGGATTCCCTTATGTGTGACTTGATGTTTTTCTCTCACTATTTTTAGAATTCTCTTTTTACTTTCTGATGTTTGACAATTTGACAGTAATGTGCCTTGGAGATAACATTTTGGGGTTGAATCTTTTTGGGAATGTTTAAACTTCCTCTATCTGTATTCCTATAAGGCTTCCAAGACTTTGGAATTTTTCTATTTTTTTAATTAAATAGGCTTTTTATGCCTTTTCTAATATTTTCTCCTTTTGAAACCCCCAAAATTTGAATATTTGTTCCCTTGATGTTGTCCTACATGTTACATAGGCTTTCTTTATTCCTTTTTATTCTTTTTGTTTATTTGTTTGACTGGGTTATTTTAAAAGACCTGTCTTCAAGTTCAGAAATTCTTTCTTCTGCTTGATCTAGTTTAATGTTGAAGCATTCAGTTGTATTTTTTATTTTATCACCGAATTCTTCAGCTCCAGGATTTCTGTTTAGTTCTTTTTTTATACTGACTACCTGATACAGTTTGGATCTCTGCCCCTACACAAATCTCATGTCAAATTGTAATCTCCCATGCTTAAGGTAGACTTTGTGGGAGATGATTGAATCATAGGGACAGTTTCTCACGTTTTAACACCATCCCCTTTGGTATTGTCATGACGCGAGTAAGTTATCACAAGATTTGGTAGTTTAAAAGTGTGTAGTATTTCTCCCTCTCTTTCTATCTCCTGCTCCAGATACACGAAGTGCTTGCTCTCCCTTTGCCTTATGCTGTGTTGGTGAGGTTCCTGAGGTCTCCCCAGAAGCCAAACAGATACTACCATCATGTTTCCTATTCAGCCTGGAACTGTGAGCCAATTAAATCTCTTTTCTTTATAAATTACCTGGTCTCAGGTATTTCTTTATAGAATTACAAGAATGGACTAATACACTATCTCCTCAAATTTTTTCATTCCCATCATAAATTGTTTTCTTAAATTTCTTTGTATTATTTGTATTCTCTTATATCTCACTATTTCCTTAAGATAATAATATTTTAATCATTAATATTATTTATCATCTATTCATTAATACTTATATTTTCATTAAAATCAATACTATTTTTATTAATACAATTACTATCAAGTTATATTAATAATATTTTTAAATCCTTGTTAAGAATTTTATAATTTTTTTTCTTTGTAATCTGTCACTGGAAAATTATTATGTTCCTTTGGAGGCATCATGTTCCTGGCTTGTTCATGTTTTTTGTGTACATATGTTGATGTCTACACCTCTGGTGTAATAGTCACTTCTTCCAATTTTATGGAGTAGTTTTCTTAGTGAAAGACTTTTTCCTATAGATATATGTGTATATATATATATATATATATATATATATATATATATACACACTGTCCGTTGGGTTGAGTACTTTGAGTTTGGTTGCAGTGGGCATCATAGTGAAGTCCCTATATGATTTATTTGACTGTTTCAGTGTCAGTGGTGTCTGTGAGTTTCTTAGTAGCTTAGGTTACAGTTGTTTGTGAAGGCTGTGGTGAGGCTTTTCTGGGACCTGGGGTACTAGATGGGCTGGTTCTCAGACCCCTGGGTTATGTACATGAGCACAGACTATGGCAGCAGTGAGCTGTGGGAAGGATCAGTTCCAGGGTCCACTGGCAGCACACGCAGGCACCAGTGGTGGATTGGCTTTTGAGTCTCTCAGAAGCACACTTGGGTCTGTGTCTGCTGCTGGAGGGGACAAGGTAATTGCTGGTGGTGGCAGCCTCTGGCAGGTGATTCTCAGCCTCTGGGGAGTACAAGTTTCTGCTCCATAAATTCTAAGACAGCCTCCCTAATGTGCAAGACCACCTATTTCCCAGGGTGTAGGGCATTGTGTGGGCTTGGGTTTCAGGCATGCAGCCACACTGCTGTATCCAGCTGGTGTCATGATGCTGCAGCCCTCTAAGTGGATATGAGGGGAATGTTGGCTGGGCCTCAGGGATGTGGAGATGCAGGGGTTCTTGGGCCCCAGGGCAGTATGTAGCCTGGTGTTTGTTCCATCCTTAAAATGGTGTTATGATTCAGCAGCCTGGGTTCTGGAGGGTGAATGGAACCCAGTGTGAACTCCCTCTTCGGGACAAGGTAATCTCATGGACTCAAAACAGCTCCCTTCACTAAGTACAGGGCTTTTGAGGGCTGAGTGGCTTTCCTGCCACTACAATTGTGTTATGGGAGTGTGGACTGTTGGGGATCTCTTGCAATGGGGATCCCCACAATGAGGAATCCCTCCTGGCTCTGGCCAGCTGCTTTGCTGCTGTCTCTAGGCTCTCATCTTGAGTTTCCTTCTTCAGAGGGTCCCTTCTGTGCTGAATGCTGGTGTTCTCCCTTACATACTCTATTTAACATACTCTACTCACCATTTTGGTCCTTCTTTGAAGAGGAGATTAGTGCTGGACACCTCTATTCTACTTTCTTAATCATATTGGATGGTATTGTTCTGTCTTTTTTGTTTTTGCAGAAAGTGGTATATGAGGCTGTGTGCAGTGGCTCATACCTGTAATCCTAGCAATCTGGGGGGCCAAGGCGGGACAATTGCTTGAGCACAGGAGCGCAAGACCAGCCTGGGCAACATGATGAAACCCCATCTCTACAAAGAATACAGAAATTAGCCAGGTATAAGTGGCATGCACCTGTAGCCCTAGCTACTTGGGGGGCTGAGGTGGGAGGACGGCTTGAGCCCAGGAGATAGAGGTTGCAGTGAGCCGAGATTGTGACACTGCACTCCAGCCTGGGCAACAGAACAAGACCCTGTCTCACAAGAAGTAGTATATGAAGCAGAACATTTGCAGCTCTGTTAGGCATTCACAATCTTTTCATTCTTAATAGGAATTGACCATATGCCAGAATCTACAAACTCAAAGTTAGTTATTGATGTTTATATAACACTTGCATTTAATTTTAATACCATGACTAAAATGAAAAAGAGCAGGGGGCATCCTGAGGTATAGAAGATAAATCTTGAATATTTAGAAAAAAAAATTCTTTAGGGCTTCTTTTGTGGTGATTTTAAACCATTTTTATTTATGTCAATGCCAAGACTTACTACCTAGTAAAAAACAAAGTGCCCTACCCAGGCCTACTGAAATAGAATTCTTGTTTCAACAAGCCCTCCAGATGATTCTGATAGATGCTAACATTTGAAAACCTTTGCCACAAAGACTAGTACAATGAGTATCCTCAGAGCACTGGTATTATGTTTGGATTGTCACAACAGTGGTTGATTCTGACATTTAAGTGTCTTCTGATCAAAGAGTTTTAATATTAAGTGTGCCAATATTTTTTTTTAATTATACCTCTGTAAAACAATTTTCTAAATTCAATCAATTCAAACATTGAAAAAACTTCACAGAACAGACTAAATCATTATATTGTTCTTTAAACAAAACATGCAAAATGCCAACACAAGAAACGTATGAAAGTAAAGGGTTCTGGTTGAGTGATAGTGGGAGAACTTAAATCTTACATTTTGATAACCCCTACTCTTGGGCCTAAATTCTGACCCTTCTTTGTCTCTTCGACAGCCTCTAGGATGCCCCTCTGGAGGGTTGCAGGACACACTTTGAAAATGATTAACTCTTGGATTAGTTACCTGTCTCTTAATTATATACTGCCTTGGACTTGTATCTTCTTATAGTTGCATTTTGTGTCGTTTTATTATTGCCTTTGATTGCTTACTTTTTGCATGCTTGTGGTCTGAGCCCCTTCATGTAAGATACAGGAGAACAAGCCATAAAGCATTGAATGTCTTATGAATTGTAAAGAGGCACAGACAGTAGGCATATAATCAACCAATATACCCAGCAAGCTACACAGGAAACTACAGGCAGGGGCCCTGTGTATAGTTATTTCCTGTATTTTCCATAGTTTGTCAACTGCATGGAAGAAGGAACACAACTGGCAATAAGAAGACGTAGCCCAACAAGATGACAGAGTTAACAGCTATTTATCTGGTTCTTGACTTTGATAAAAAATCCACTAGGACCACTATTTTTTTCCTATGGACTTCATATTTAGGAAGATTTTTTTCCATGAGACTATAGTATACTAAGTAATACATTAGTTTTCCCCATTTTACTCAATAGAGCATGCATTCTCAATGGGAGAAAAATTGGTTCTTGTGGTATGAGTGAATACATCTTACTCTTTAACACTTAAAGCACAGTGCATCTATTGTACTAGAATTTCAAGGGGGTCATTTAAAAAATGTCTAAAAGAATTTTTAGGGAGAAAGTGATGGGAAAAAGCTATAAAAGATTTCCAATCAGTACTTTTGATTTATATGAGCTTACCAATATTCTCACACTGAATTGGAATTTCAGTCAAAACAAAATAAACATCGTATTTCAGCTTGTAAGTAAATGTAATTGTTCATTCAACAGTGAACACTTTGCATGCCAGTAGTGCCATAAGCATGGAAGAAAAAAGAACAATTGAAAAACTACTGCAATAGTCCAAGTAAGAAATGGCAGAGACTGGACTAGGATGTTCAGATTTGGGATGTATTTTAAAATACAATCTTCTGAAAAAAAATTCAAAACAGCTCAATGCCTTCATAATAAAAAACAATCTACATTGTAAATGTAGTATTATGCCAAAGTTCTAGGTCTTATTTCAGGGGGATCTTTGCTTGTTTGTATACATATTCCAAAAAAATTCTTCCTGGCATGATCATTCTGTAGGCTGGCAGGAAAAAACAAATCAGCAAATCTCACATTTTCCTTCATGGGAAAATTTTGTTTGTAGCTGGACCTAATTTCGCTTTGGGTTAGGAGTGGCTCTCATTCAAAGACAAACTTCATATATTTTGTTACACAAATATCGTTTATTTTTGAAGCTGTCAACAAATTTTCATAACTGCAAATGATCTAGGTTGATGTAACCTGATGTATTTTGTAGATTTTACAGTGCATTTGTATTTTCACAGCTCAGAAATTACATAATGAACATCAAGAAGTCTTCCCACGCAATTTTTAGCTCACTCTTGGCATCGATCAATTGTTACGCTTAGTGTGGTGTAAGTTTCTTCCCAATAAAACCCAACTTTGGCCCTGGGCTCTATTGTTACAATGGCTATTAATCAATTTGACAAGCTGCTTCTATTCTTTTTGGAGATAGGATGTTTTACATAAGTAAAGTCATCATTGTTTCATCCAGGAAGTAAAGAAGTTTAAGCTAGAATACATGCAGTACAGCATGGTTAGGTCATATGTGTGCAGATGGGAAGAGACCAGTTCTTCTCTGTGGTTACATGGGTCATATCGCCTGTATATCACTCTCTTCTGCAGTCTACCAAGTGTTATAAACAGCACGTGATCCATGGGTCTGCTATAAAAACAAATACATTTCATGAGATGTGAAGCGTCATTTAACTTGAGCAATGACTTGAGATTATTACTTAGGATTTATATGAAATGTTTTCTTAGTGGGCAAGTGTCTTTTAAAAAATATAGGTCTCGCAGAGAAGCAAATAACAAGGCTTTTTATTTATTTTTTTGAGATAGGGTGTCGCTCTGTTGCCCAGGCCGGAGTGCAGTGGCATGATCATAGCTCACCACAGCCCCAACCTCCCGAGCTCAAGTGATCTTCCTATCTCACCCTCCTGCGTAATCCCAGCCTCCTGAGCTACATTGCCCTATGTTCTCCCCATTTTGCTCAGGCTGGTCTCGAACTCCTGAACTTAAGTGATCCTCCTGCCTCAGCCACCCAAAGTGCTAGGATTATAGGCATGAGCCACTGCACTGGCCCAACAAGGCTTTTTCAACAGAGACTTAAACTGGTGTCCTCATTCCTAAAGTCCAAATAAATTATATTGCTAAGTAATCTGTATGTAATATATGCTGAGGAAATATTTGTACTCTATATTAAAGATATCGTTTGCTATGTCTTTATGTGAATTCAAATATATTTTAAAATATTTATAAAGGAAAAATGATTTGGCTCATCTTACACCTCAGATAGAAAAATTAGCTGGCAGTCCTGGACTGGGAATGGTCATAAAATGTTTAATGACCTAGAGACTAGAAGAAAAAAGCAAAGAGCAAACTTGCATTAAAAGTACTTCAGCCAGCGCACCATTGAAAAAGAGCCCTGTCTCTTTCATTCTCCCCAGGAGTGTAAGGGACTGGAGATTCAGAAGACCATGCATTGAAGGGGTAAACTCACTTGGGCTCATGCCGCTCAAGAGAAAGGCTCCTGAAAAGAAGCCAGCAAGGCAGTTCCTTCTTGCATGTCAATAATTCTGGTGGATGCAATTATATTTATGCTCTTTGGGTAAGGGCATGGAGCAAAGAAAGGTACAAGGAAGATGGGATAGTCCAAGATTTTGGTATACTTCTTGTATTAGTCTGTTTTCTTGCTGCTGACCTCGCTGCTGATAAAGACATACCCAAGACTGGGCAATTTACAAAAGAAAGAGGTTTATGGGACTTACAGTTCACATGGCTGAGGAGGCCTCACAATCACAGCTGAAGACAAGGAGAAGCAAGTCACAGCTTAGGTGGATGGCAGCAGGCAGAGAGCTTGTGCAGAGAAACCCGTTTTTAAAACCATCAGATGTCGTGAGACCCATTCACTATCATGAGAATAGCACTGGACAAACCTCACCCCATTATTCAGTCATCTCCCACTGGTTCCCTCCCACAAGTGGAAATTATGGGAGCTACAAGATGAGATTTGGGTGGGGCCACAGAGCCAAACCATATCACTCCTGTTATGTCAGTTACAAACAGAAGACAAAATGCTTTTTGGCCACAAAAAGAACAAATCCCTAAATCTTAAGTGCTATGTGAGTGTCTAATACTTGAAATCATATGAGGGGTTTTACATGGAATAGCCCTAGAATCTGTGGCATGTAACTTTTTTATTTACAAATGAAGTATTTTAATTTGGAAGCAATCACTGTAATATTTCACACATAATGTAACATAGGCATCAGTTACAATTTAAGAATTTCAAAACATATATTAATAAGTAACCAAATCACTTCATAGTTTAAATTTTAAAATACGGTTTTCAAAAACTAAATAAAATAACCTTTTCTAAAATAGTATGTATTGACAGAAAACAAAATAAAATTGTCATTAAGGTCAAGGGATAAAAATAAGCCCAATATTTTTTTAGACCTCAGAGAGCTAAAGACTTTTTTGAAGACTTCCAACATTAGACTTCCAGTGTCTTGCAAGTCAGCTATTCTGTGCACAGTCCAAGATGTGGAGCCATTTATGATATCTGAAAGCTTAATGTAAGTGTTATTTAAACTTTCAGCTCTAAAAATCAAAACGTACAGTAAAAGCTGTTTTAAAATCAGCAAGATCCTGCATTTGCCTAGAGGTCTTTTTAACTCTTTCTCTTAAGTAAATCTCGATAACTATTTGTGGTTCTTCATATCCTTACATGGAAAAAGAATGCATTTTACTGGAGAAAAACAAAAATAATGATTAGATTTATGACTGATTTCTCTCAACTATTTTCCTCAGCAAGACCTTAATCCAAGAATATTTGGTGAAATAATGTCCCAGTTCTAGAGAAAGTTGCTAGAATTACAAACACATCAGAAGAAACAGATATTTTATTTTTAGCATGCATATTGCAACATTTCAGACTGCCTTCTTTCCATCAGGATCTGGACACTGAACTTCTTTCTGAGTGAGGAACCAAATGAAGCAGTTGGGAGGTGATGATATTATTATTATTATTATTATTATTATTATTATTTTGAAATGAAGTCTCGCTTTGTCGCCAGGCTGGAGTGCAGTGGCATGATCTCAGCTCACTGCAACCTCTGCCTCCCGGGTTCAAGCAATTCTTTTGCTTCAGCCTCAGAAGTATCTGGGACTACAGGCACATGGCACCACACCCAGGTCATTTTTGTAATTTTAGTAAAGATGGGGTTTCACCAGTTGGCCAGGATGGTCTCAATCTCTTGACCTCATGATCCGCTCACCTCAGCCTCCCAAAGTGCTGGGATTACAGGTGTCAGCTACCATGCCCAGCCAATAATACACATTATTGATTATCAGATTTGGTGGCTGTTATATGGTTATATAAAAGAATACTTTGGTTTTGGGAAATGCTAAAGTATTTAGGGTTAATAAGGCGTCATAACTATAATTTACTGAAATGGCTCAAGGGAAAAAAGCAACAAAGAAAAAGAATGATAAATCACATGTCATAAAAAGTTAACCACTGGATGAGGAAATGAGAAGTCTTTTGTACTATTTTTGCATCATTGCTGTGAGTTTGAAATTTTTCAACATAAAAGTTGAACACATTTAAAAGGACATAGTGAGTTTGAAGGGCCTCTAACTGGCCAAATTTGGAACTATTCAAAAAAAAATAATGACTGTAATTGATTGTAATCCAGTGAATAAATAAGAATTCATGAGTCCACATGATACTATAAAAACAAGAAAGAAAGAAAAAGAATAGTAGCCAGAGGCTATTGTTATGCCAACAACTTACTCTGAAATATTTTAGTGAAAAAATTAAGCATTTATCCTATCTTCTTAAGAATAATTATAGTCATCCCCAGTTGCTGAGTGTATTAGTCTGTTCTCTAACTGCTATAAAGAAATACTTGAGACTGGGTAATTTATAAAGAAAAGAGGTTTAATTGGCTCGTGGTCTGTAGGCTGTATAGAAAGCATGGTGGTTTCAGCTCTGGGGAGACTTCAGGAAACTTATAATCATGGTGAAGGTGAAGAAGAAGCAGGCACTTCAGATGGCCAGAGCAGGAGGAAGAGAGAGATAGGGGAGAGGCTATGCACTTTAAAACAACCAGATCTCACAATAACTCAGTATCATGAGAACAGTACCAAGGGGATGGTGCTAATCTATTTATGAAGGACCCAACCCCATGATCCAATCACCTCCCACCAGGCCCCACCTCCAACATTAGGGATTACATTTCAACATGAGAGTTGGGTGGGAACACAGATTCAAACCACGTTATTCTGCCTCTAGCCCTCCCAAATTTCATGTTCTTTTCACATTTCAAAAAAACAATCATGCCTTTCCAACAGTTCCCTAAAGTCTTAACTCATGCCAGCATTCACTCAAAAGTCCACTTCAAAGTCTCATCTGAGACAAGGCACATCCCTTCTGCCTATAAGCCTGTAAAATCAAAACAAGTTAGTTACTTCCAAGATACAATGGGAGTATTGGCATTGGGTGAACATTCTCATTCCAACAGGGAGAAACGAGCCAAAGAAAGGGGCTATAAGCCCTGTGCAAGCTGGAAACCCAACAGAGCATTTATTAAATCTTAAAGTTTCAAAATCATCTCCTTTGACTCCATGTCCCACATCTGAGGCACGCTGGTGCAAGGGGTGGGCTCCCAAAACCTTGGGCAGCTTCAACCCTTGTGGCTTTCCTGAGTTCATCCCCGGAAACTGCTCTCACAGGCTGGTGTTGAGTCCCTGCACCTTTTTCAGGCTGAGGCTGCAAGCTGCTAGGGAGTCTACCATTCCAGAGTGTGGAGGATGGTGGAACTCTTCTCACAGCTCCACTAGGCAGTGCCACAATGGGGACTCTGTGTGGGAGGTCCAGCCCCACATTTTTCCTCTTCACCACCCTAGCAGAAGTTCTCTAGGCTGAAGGCACCACCCCTGTAGCAGGCTTCTGCCTGGACATCTAGGCTTTTCCATACATCTTCCAAAATCTAGGCAGAGCCTCCTAAGCCTCAACTCTTGCCTTCTGTGCACCTACAGGTTTAACACCACATGACAGCCACCAAGGCTTCCAGCTTGCAGCCTCTGAAGCAGCTATCCAAGCTATACCTGGGCCTACAGATGTACACCATAAGGCCTGGCTAATTTTTGTGTTTTTAGTAGAGATGGGGTTTCACTCTGTTGGCCAGGCTGGTCTTGAACTCCTGCCCTCAGGTGATCTGTCCACCTTGGGTTCCCAAGTGCTGGGATTACAGGTGTGAGCCACTGCACCCTTATGGTATTAAGGGTGCACTATCTCTCACTCACTATCACAAGAACAGCACTGAGGGGATACTGCTAAGCCCCTTATCCAATCACTTTCCACCAGGCCTCACCTCCAACTTTGGGGGTTACATTTCAACATGAGATATAGGTGGAGACATAGATCCAAACCATATCACAGACCAAAAGAAATATTTTCTTTTCAGAAGAATTACAGTTAATATGTTTTGAAGAAATGATATAATTTTTAAAATCACTGTTTAACAACCACCAATGAAATAATCGGTTTTGCAAGGAACATTAATATATGCTTTAAAAAAATGTGTGTGTGTGTGTGTGTGTGTGTGATTATACATAGAAATATAAAGGTGGCAAAATGTTAATGATATTGAATCTGTAACATGGGTATACAGGTATTCTCTGTATTATTTCTTCAACTTCTTTGCATGTTTTCAACACCAGCTCCATTCCACATTTGATTGGAGAATAGAAACTCAGTCCTAACTAGGAGATAATCTGTACTTTCCGTTACTAAGAGACCTTTGCATATTTATTATTTTCCTACCCTTTCAAGCTCAAAATTTACATAATGGAGGGAACTTTCTGCTGCTGATGAATTTAACAAAGGGCTTAATTCCCAAGAGCTGCAAGATGATTTGCTTTGCATGTGTGCAGAAAAGTTCACGAACTAAAGGAAAGTGGCATTGGAGTTTCCACACTCAAGTTCCCGAAGTGACAGTCACTACTTGGCACAAAGTAGGGAACTAGGTTGATTGATATTCTAAAGTCAAAATTTAAGTATCCAGCTACACTTACAGCTTAGTCTTAGATTTGCCATTATTCATATATTAAAGGATCATTGAATTCCTCCCTATTCTCTATTTTTATTAATACACACCTGTCTCAAGAAAAACCTGAGAAAATGGCTAACATTAGATCATGTCTTGTATTCATGGATAGCTCTTCTGATGTTCTCTTTTTTTTTTTTTTTGAGACGGAGTTTCGCTCTTGTTACCCAGGCTGGAGTGCAATGGCGCGATCTCGACTCACCGCAACCTCCGCCTCCTGGGTTCAAGCAATTCTCCTGCCTCAGCCTCCTGAGTAGCTGGGATTACAGGCACGCGCCACCATGCCCAGCTGATTTTTTGTATTTTTAGTAGAGACAGGGTTTCACCATGTTGACCAGGATGGTCTCGATCTCTCGACCTCGTGATCCACCCGCCTCGGCCTCCCAAAGTGCTGGGATTACAGGCTTGAGCCACCGTGCCCAGCCCCTGATGTTCTCTTTAGCTATGAACTGCATCCATGGTGGCAAAGGGAAAAGAAGAGGCTTATTTTTTCTAGCATAACTTTAGTGCAGTCCTCAAATTGACAAATCCTCTCTTACCTCATTTTTTTAAATTCACTGTTTCTAAAGCCATAAAATAAAATGCTCTTACAGTTAGTAATTTTTGCATAAGCATGACAGTGATTTTTAATGTTTCTATTCTTATTGCAAACTATTTTAAATTAATCTTAATCATATCTAAACATCTTAATCATATAATTTCTAAATATGAAATGTGCTAACTGGTCTCGGTATATAAAACCAGATCTGACCTATAACTGCATCATCTTTGTGGCTACACATCCTAATCTTTGTGGGGACCACAAGTCTGCTTCAGTGATGGTGTTTAACAAACTGAAATGTATTGCAATTTTATGCTAGAAGAGGTTCATCCAGCCTGAGCCTGCCACAAACTCTAGGATGGAATAAGCTATTAGGTAGGTGCAAATGTAATGGCAAAAACTGCAATTAGTTTTGCATGTACCTAATAGATCTGTAATCTGTGCTACAAAGCCATCTGATGGCATAGGAAGAGAACAATAGCTGAAAAAATATTGTATTCAATTGTAATTTCCAGAAAGAGCTTATTGAGGAGGAACAATAAACAATTCTGTAAAAAACGTTCAAGGAGTTCAGGCGCAGTGGCTCACATCCGTAATGCCAGCACTTTGGGAGGCCGCAGCAGGTGGATCATGAAGTCAGGAGTTTGAGACCAACCTGGCCAAAATGGTGAAACCCAGTCTCTACTAAAAATAGAAAAATTAGCTGGGCATGGTGGTGGGCACCTGCAATCCTAGCTACTTGAGAAACTGAGGCAGATCATTGCTTGAACCCAGGAGGCGAAGTTTGCAATGAGCCGAGATCATGCCACTGCACTCCAGCCTGGGTGACAGAGGGAGACACCATCTCAAAACAAAAACAAAAGCGAAAACAAAACATTCAAGGATGCTGACTTTATCCATGCTAATTCTTAAAATGATGGGTTTGGAAGAGCTTTAATTTTAACATTCTCTAACTTTAATTTTCCCTTAAGGTGGTTGTGTCCAAAGTAGATTACACACTCTTCTGGGTGTACACAGGAAGTTACACCAGAGAACTTCAATTTATGTTTATTTTTCATCTAAAAACAAGATGAGAAGAAAGCTTTACATATACTTAATGTATGGGTTGACACTGATGTCGTATGTGTTAGAGTTCTGCAGAGAGACATGAACAATAAAATATATAGAGATCTTTAAGAGGAGGTTTATTATGAGAATAGGTTCACATAATTACAGAGGCTGAAAAGTCTCACAATCTGCTGTCCGCAAGCTGTAGAACGAGGAAAGCTGGTGGTGTAATTCAGTCTGAAGATAAAGCCCCTCAGAACCAGGGGAGCTCACAGTGTGACTCCCAGGCTCAGTCAGAGGGCAAGAAAAGAGAACAGAAGGGCTGTCACTAAGATATGTCCTTGACTCACCTATGCTTAGCCCCTAAGACCACCCTAACTCCACCCTGATGGATGGAGTTTGTGGTAAAATCTGCGACCAGCACATCTTGGAGAAAGAACTGGGCACAGACAAAAATCCCCTAAAGTGGCTCATGCCCTGTCCATCTAGGCCATAAACCCCTGTAACCCCATCCTCATTATACAGTCATTATAATAAAGTTTACATGTGGTTTTGCCCCCCTGAGTGGGCTTTCCTTAATGAATTATGAATCATGGGTTAAAACATGCACAGTTTAATTTCAATGATATAACTTTAAATGCCAGTCAAATGACATCATCCTGTCACTCAAACACAGCCCAAGCCTCACTCCTCCCCACAAACCCCATAAATGCACTGAGCTCTGCAAAGAGGAGCTGATTTCACTTCACAGAAATCAGCACGCTGTCCCTCTGAGAGTGTATTACTGGGCTTCAATAAGCTTTGTTTCGAGCTTGCATTTTGGTGTTAGTTTGCATTTCTTTGTTCACTGTCACAAGAACTGAGATTGCTGATCTAGAGCTCCAACTCTGTTCATCTTTTTAGTTGAAGGGTCCATCCCAATGCAGGATCTCTGATAACAATAATACCTGCTTCTTGATATAAGGATTAAATGATTTATTAAAAAGTGCCGAGAAATGCCTGTTACATAGTAAGCACTTAACACATGCCAATTATTTAAATCTAAATTTTCACAACCTCCCTAAGAGGTACATATTATTATTCCCATCTTGCAATAGAGAAAATAAGCTCAGAGTAGCTAATTTTCTTGGGTGTTACAGCAAGTAAGTGATAGTTCTGGTGCTGGTATTTGTACTTACGTTGAATGGTTTGACTCTCAAATTCTTCTTTTCTCTATATCAAATAGCCCCATGAGGAAAGTGTGTGTGTGTGTGTGTGTGTGTGTGTGTGTGTGTGTGTGTCTGTGTGTTTTAAATGAGAACCAAGCAGAAGCTTATGGTAGAGACAAGACTATCTGAGTCATGTATGATCTTCGTTACTATTTTGGTCAAAATATCTGGAAATCAGATTTGACAAAAATCTTTTTCAGAATATGATTAGGAGGATGAATTGTGCTCTAAATGTTGAGAAGCTATTTTGTAAGATGTGGGAAAATCTCTAATACTTATGTTTGGAACGTGGCCTTGGAGTTTCAAGTTTTATCACAAAATGATAACTCTTGTTACTGTCTATATATGAACAAATGTAAATCTCTACCTAATTTCTAAATTACCTACTGCCTATACCATAGCTTTGTTCTTATAGTTTGCTTCTACCTATACGTACCAAACACTAGAAAACTTAAGCCTTTTTTTAAAAAAAGCATCAGAGATGTTTTACTTCTCTAAGCAGCAAAGCTGTTGAAACAGAAAGAACTGAGCAAGTATCAACAATGTAGCATACTTTGCTTTTTTCCCCATGCTGTATTGTACATAACTGGAATAGTTCAGGTACCACATCTAAGCTCTTACGTAAGTCTTATGCAAGAGTTGTGAGCCAGTTCTTTCCTGAATCAGTGTCACAGCATAATTCAGATACTTAAGGACCTTTGCTTCCTAATATTCTTGGTAAGCATGGCATACACTTACTTAGTTCACTTTGGTTATTTTTAAATTACTTGGGTAAACACACACACACTTAAATTTATAAACATCCTTGCCAACACAATGAAAGCTCACATTGTGTTCCTCCAAGTATGCTTAACCTGGGTTGCACAGGGGAAAGAGAGGGAAAGTTTCCCTATCGTGAACGCTATTTTCTGAAACTTTCCTAAAAACATATACATGCACTGGATACACTTTTAAAACAAGCTATTATTATTCACCATGCCTTTTGTAGAGCATAACTCCAGCATAGAAGGTTAACACATCTATTAACTGGCTCAGTGATTCGATTTTTCTTATTTTTAAAGAGAGAAGTGAGGCAGCTAAAAGTTAAGCCACTATGCTTCAAGAGAAAATTGAAACAGAGGTTCGGTCTCAAAGATCCTGAGAATACCGAAACAGAGGTTAGGTCTCAAAGATCTTCAAAAGAGAAAATTCAAAGCAGAGGTCTCAGAGATCCTGTTTGGACCACAAAAGTGAAGAGTAGCAAAGAACAAATTAAAAAAAAAAAATCAAAAGATGCAATGGAAGGAAACTCCTAACCCCTTCATTCAGATCACAGCCTTCTAGGACAGCCCTCTTATTCTATATCACCTTGGAGTTTAGGCTTCAACATAGGAATTTTAGAAGGACACAAACATTCAGTCCATAGCAATCCCCACCCCCAGTTTTCCCCCCGAAATTCTGTAAGGAGAAGCATCTCGGTCATGACTTTGAATTTGAAACTCGGTTATTCCCATAAAGGCTTTTATATTATGTTCCCAAAGTCTAACTCAACTGGGCTTAGTGAACAGATACCTTGAAACAAGACAAGTTACTGGCAGATGGCTTAAAAATGGAAAATTTGCCTTGGTGTTTTGTAAAATGAGGTAAAAAGGCAGGGACTGGGGAGACAATTGACTTGGTGGGGAAAGGGACCCAGAAATAGGCATTGTCTCATTCCCGGCATTGAGAAGGGATGCCCAATCCGAGAACATTTTATGACCTTCATGACATTAGCAGTAAAGCCTATAAAGAATCTCCAGGCCTAGAACTGCACTGCTGAACAGAATGGTCTGGAATGATAAAAATGACTTCCATGCACTCTATCCAATATGGCAACCACTGGCCACATGTGGCTACTGAACATTTAAACTGTGGCTAGTACAAGTGAGGAACTGAGTTTTTAATGTAAATGTTTAAATATAAACAACCCCAGGTGGCTAGTGGCCACTGTGTCAGAGAGTACAGGCTGGACCATATTCCCTATGACAGTTCTGCCTATATATGTTGCCAAAAATAAACAAAACTCTAATTTCTTTAGATCCCTCCTTTACTTTTTTTAATATTGAAAGAACATTTCTAAATGAGACATATCAAATTATATTACTATTACTACTATTAAGTACTAAGTGCTTTTATTATTACTTTTATTTATTTATTTAGAGACAGTGTCTTACTTTGTTGCCCAGGCTGAAATGCAGTGGCGCAAGCATGGCTCACTTCAGTCTCGACCTCCTGGGCTCTGGTGATCCTCCCATTTATCAGCCTCCCAGGTTTACTGTGTTTACTGGGACTATAGGCATGCACTATTATTCCTGACTTTTTTTTTTTTTTTTTTTTTTTTGTAGAGACGTGGGTTTCCTTGTGTTACCCAGGCTGGTCTTGAACTCCTGGGCTCAAGTAATCCACCCACTTTGGCCTCCCAAAGTGCTAGGATTACAGGTATGAATCGCTGCCCCAGGCCTTATTATTACTTTTGATTCTAACAATAGACATTCAAGATAAATATTAATTATTTTTACACAACCAAGTTGAAATTCAGAGAGGTCATGAAGATAGTACAGGACAGAGCTGGAATTTAAACCTAGATCGGTCTGAGTTTGAAGTCTATATTTTTTCCACTGCATCACACCAAAGCTACCAAACATACAAAAATATTTAAAACCGTTATCTATGTCTGCTTTTCAAGATCTAATTTGTATCCAAATAGACCCACAGCACTCTGGAAGCCACACATTTATTACAGTTTAATAGCATAAAGAATACAATTTTTTTCTCTACCATTCTCTGTGCCTATTTATCTTTATTTGATACAACAGAAGAGAGTGACTGTTGTCTACAGCAGAAGTAGTTCTCTTGGAAAATGCAAATGGAATAATAGAAGGTACGGACTAACTTATGACTAATAGAGGCATAAATTGCTGCTAGCATTCTGAGATATAATATTTGTAAAGCTTGTTAGGAAGAACAGTTGCATCTTCTCACTCCATGTTATTTGAGGTAACTATTCATAGCTGAACACTGACACGGATTAATCCCAGTATGACTCACTTCAAATCCTATGTTCTTATGATAGGCCATTAGCAAATTAAAGAATAAGAATCCCACATGGAGCTCAGGTGTAAGCTAATAACTTATTAGTTCAAGGAAGGTCTCAAGCTTTATCTGCCAGTGTCATGCAAAAAAATAACAACTGCTCGAAAATGTAAGACTTAATGAAAATCAAACATAAACAAATGTTTATGTATTTGATTAAATTCATGAGAAGCAATGTTAATTTTAGAGAAGGTAGAAAAGCATAATACACTTGACAACGCAGTTGTAGGCAGAACCCCAATTAATCAGTTTTAAGTGCTCTTTTCAGTTATTGGATTTAGTCTTCTCGAACCAGACTTTAGAGGCTGTAAAATGAGCCAAAGTGAGAAAAGAAAAGGCTAAGTATCCAATTAGACCCACAGCACTCTGGAAGGCCATACTTCTGAACAAGCAAGTAGGGTCAAGGGCCAGCTATTTTAGAAACAAAGGGTACCCAGAGATACCAACTTAAAGGGAGCACTTAGAAATGAAGAGAGTGCTTAGCCCTCAGAAGAAAACCAGGCAATATACAAAGTAAAAGTTCATGTTGTCTGGCAAACTGGGCCAGAGAGTCATAAAGAGCCCTTATGGGTTGGCAGTTGGACATTGACAAGATAGGGGTCACTGCAAGGAAGGAGGTCAAACAATTCAGCTACAAAGGAGATTGCAGTGTAGAATAAGAAAAAAAGTTCCTGGGAAGACAGTATAGGAGCCTAGTCACTGCAGAGGTAGGGCGTCAAGGAGAAAGTCAAGGATGGGCCTCAGTATGCAGCCACAAATGAGCTCAATGCATGACCAACTCTTCACTGAGCAAGAGAACAGTTCCCTTGGAGTCCTTTGAGCTCCTTTAGGAGCAATGAGGTGCCAGCTGGTAGGCATGAGGACTCGGACCAAGAAAAAGCTCAGTTCAGTCTTTACGAGGTAAGACCACAGGATGTACAATCTTCAGTTGAAAGAGTGGCCCTGTTGGAATTAACACCAATCACGTCTCTCCCTTGAGGCCGCTGAAAAAGATCAGGGTGCCAGAGCCCTTACTTCCCTATGCATAGATACGGACTTGAGCAGGGATGCCTTGGGAGGTAGCAAGGACAGTAACCTAATTCTCTCCAGCTTCGGTTTCTCTACCTAAAGGCATAATCAGAGTTTACTAGAGATTTTCATCACCTCAATCAACACAGACACACTCTCTGAACCACAGGTGTTCTCTGATAGTGGTGGAAGATGATCCTCTTTTCCATTTAATATCTTTTTATTATTTTCATTTTATTCATTTTAATTTATTTTTTAGAGACAGAGTTTCTCTCTGTCACCCAGACTGGAATACACTGATAGCTCACTGTAATCTCAAACTCCTGGGCTCAAGCAATCCTCCCACTTTAGCCTTCCAAGTAACTAGGACTGTGGGAATATACCACCATGCCCGGCTATGTTTGTTTTGTTTGTTTGTTTGAGTTGGCATCACACTCTGTCACCCAGGCTGGAATGCAGTTGTGTTATCTCAATTCACTGCAACCTCCACTTTCTAGGTTCAAGCAATTCTCCTGCCTCAGCCTCCCGAGTAGCTGGGACTACAGGTGTGTGCCACCAGGCCTGGCTAATTTTTGTATTTTTAGTAGAGACAGGGTTTCGACATGTTGCCCACTCTGGTCTCAAACTCCTGGCCTCAAGTGATTTGCCCACCTCGGCCTCTCAAAGTGCTGGGATTACAGGCACGAGCCACTGTGTGCAGCCCCAGCTAGCTTTTTGAAAAAAATATTTTGTAGAGATGGGCATCTCACTATGTTGCCCAGGCTGATGTCAAACTCCTGGCCTCAAGTGATCCTCCCGTCTCACCCTCCCAAAGTGAGAACAGGCATGAGCCACCATGCCAGGCCCTGTTCTCTACTTTAGTGTTTTCTTCCACTCCTGTAAGAACCAGATGCTACTGTGTCTTAGGTGCCATCATCTGCACCCAGGGAGATTGCAAAAGAATCCCTCTGTATTTGCTCCTCTGATGGGGAGGACTGTGAGTACAAAAGGCCATACCCCTCCTGCAGCACAGGGTACAATGTCACTGATTATCTCCACCATGCAAACCAGTAAAGGCATCCTTTGAAGAAATTCACGTGTCTCAGTGCTCTCCCGCTAGAATCCATTTATTCACTTTCTGTGTTTGCTATGTTTCCCCACCCAGTGTACAAAAGTCATGGCAGCTGCAGTTAAGTGTTTAGCATGTTTTCTTTATTTGCTAGGATATTTGCCTTTTGAGAGGAAAAAAAAAATGGGGAAAAAAATGTGTGGATGGGTATATCTTGAAGTCCACTATCAAAAACTTAGCAGTATGCCAGGTGTGGTGGCTCACACTTGTCATCCCAGGACTTCGGTAGGCCAAGGAAGGAGGATTTCTTGAGCCCAGGAATTGGATATTAGCCTGGGTAACATGGCAAAACCCCATCTCTACTAAAAATATAAAAAATTAGCTGGGCATGGTGGTGCATACCTGTCAACACAGCTACTTGGGAGGCTGAGGTGGAAGGATTGCTTGAGCCCAGGAGGTTGAGGCTACAGTGAGCCGTGGTGCCACTGTGCTCCAGCCCGGGTGACAGGAGTGAGACCCTATCTAGAAACAAAACAAAATAAAAACGAAAACAGAAAAACTCAACTCAGCTGTGAAATCTGCAAATCTGCTTTTGTCTTCTCCAACCTTTATTTTCCACAGTCTTGCATATGTGTGACTGTCTCTTAGTTATCCTCTCAGATTCTTTGGTTTTAATTTCTTCTTGAAACAATTAATTTTGGCTAGAGTCAACAGAACACCAGATCTACTTGAAAAACAACAAATTAATCTCATAATTACCATAGAAAACATTAAAACCAGAAAAAATATATGAATAATATGCCTATAAAAGTTTATAAATATTTTCTTTAATAAAGAATTACATTTATATCCTACAGCACAGTATACCCAGAAGGAGGCAAAAACACTACCGAACAGTGAGAAAGAACATTGCATGTTCTCATTTTCAGTGGGAAAGAAAAGCTTTACCAGAGGCTGGCTGTTTTAAGGATTAATGTTCTTAGATGGAGATAAATCTAACTATTGAATAGTGTTTTCCCAGATCTAATTTAAAAAGTGTTCGCTTCTGGAAATCTCATGCTTTTGTTCCTTCGTTTATGATTATTTTGAACATTTGCTTTCTGTTATCTGTGAAGAGATTGGAAAACAGCAGTTTGTTGGCTGGTGGCTGCAGGAGTGACCTGTCTTGGCTTAAACAGGCATTTGTTGGGTAACATCTCTGCATGATTTTTAAAAGTTAGCAGAAGTGAGAAGGGTAATTGAAGCTTCCAGAATCAAGAAAAACTACAAAAGAAGCTCATTTTTATAAATGCTATTGTCTTATATAACCCCCTGGAAGACACCCAGTTCTCACTTCTAAGAGCTCTCATGAGTCAGTTTGTCATTTGATATTTTGTAGAGTTTGCAGTAAATTGGAAGAAGTGAATTCTTCTACTTAACTTCAATGACAAACTATTTTGTACTTTAGTTGCTTAAGAAACTAAATAGAGGGAACCTATTTTATGTCTTTCCTATGTCCAACCTACTCCCAACTTCTAGAACAGTTTCTTGCATGTAGTGAGTGCCCCATAATTGTAGAATTAAATCAAATTTGGGAAATCTTTCAGCTTTTGAAAATGAAACTAAAAAAAATGAAGCAGGAAGTTTTACCAGACTTTCCCCCAAACACCCACAGACATCAGCCTCCCAAGCATCTGCTTTTCCTGGGCTGGGGAATGAGTATCCTCTCTTTCCTCCCCTTCCTTCTTCTCTCTTTGCTCTTCCTGCTCCTACCTCCTCCTGTTTCTTCCCTTCCTGCTCCTGTTCTTTCCCTAACTCCTTTTCCCTAACCTAGAAGTTTCTAACCAAGAAATCTATACACACAAAAAACAATTGCCAATGGGAAAACAGTTATCACTTTATTAAGTGCTAGGCAGGGACTCAATCATCCCAATGCAATGTTCTTTAGCAAGAGGAATTTGGAGAATAAAGGTGAAGTAAGGGAGCCTAAGTCCTTGTACCTGACTCTAAGATTATCAGGGAGTCCATTGATGCTCCAAAATACATCAAAAAGAATATGAGAATGCAGGGCATGGTGGCTCACGCCTGTAATCCCAGCCCTTTGGGAGGCCGAGGCAGGAAGATCACTTGAGGTAAGGAGTTTGAGACCAGCATGGTCAACATGGTGAAACCCCATCTCTACTAAAACTGCAAAATTTAGCCAGGTTTGGTGGTGGGTGCCTGTTATGCCAGCTACTTGGGAGGCTGAGGCATGAGAATTGCTTGACCCCAGAAGGCAGAGGTTCCAATGAACTGAAATCGTGCCACTGCACATTGGCCTGGGCAAGACAGTGAGACTCCCGTCTTAAAAAAAAAAAAAAAAAAAAAAAAAAAAAAAAAAAAAAAAAAATGATCTTATGGCAAGTCAGCAGGGTCCACCGAGGTCTTTGTCCAGAAGCAGAGAGTTTACCATGTGGACACAGGAAACAGCAGTAGAGTGACTGGGGTGGGCTTGTCATTAACCATTTAGGAATTTCAGGAATTCCAACCACCAGTAAAATCCAGCGCAGTGACACTCTCGTGTCCTCACCAACCAGGAAACCACTTGCTCTGCTTTGAGGAGGAGTTAGTGAAGGACTGGGCGAGGGCAGAAGGATGGACACATTTTGCTTCCCTCATGGACAGAGGTAGAAAGGGGGAAGGGGAGACTGCTCCTGGACAGGAAAGCATGGATCCAGAATTGGAACATGAGTTTAAGATCTTATTTTATTTTTGTTTTACAAAGAAAACCAGTCTACAGAGCTGTGATTTGCTTTGGGCCTTCCCACAATTCTAGGAATCTATGGCTTATCATCATTGCACGGCCACCTGACTCCCAGCTGGCTTCCACCTCTCCGTTTCATCTCCCTCTATTCTCACCTTGCTGCTACCAAATCAGACTTCTTTTCAGGTCCTTAAACAATCTCTGTATTTTTCCATCTCCATGTCTTTGATGACTTTATTCCCTCTCCTCACTCCATCATTAACGTATGTACCCCTCAAGACCCAGCTGAGATGCCACTTCTATGAGACATTCTGTGATTGCTCCAGCCAGAAATAGTTAAGCTGCGTTTGTGTCCCCAGAGTGTGTCCCAGAGCAAGGATCTGGCGATCTGCATTTGAAACTTGGCTCCTTGGCTTCTTAGCTCTGACCTTGAGCAAATAACTTATTTTTTTTTTTTCTGTTACTCAGTTTCCTAAAATACCATACAGAGAGTTGTCATGTCATGTTAGTGGACATAACATAAATTAAATAGTGTAATGGCAAGTATCTATCAGTCACCAAAAAGGGAGCCTACTATGACTGCCTGTAGCTATATTTTAGCATTGATAACAAACTATGGTGAATTGCATCTATTTGTAGACCTAAGTTCTCCCTTCCCATTGATTTTGCTGAGGCTGCAACAATAGCTGCCCATTTTTTATCTCTTCCATCCCCACTCAGCTGTCTCATACGATGTACATGCATGTCTGATCAATAGAATGAACTCAATGTGCCAGAATAGACCTGACTCTCTATCAATGATACAAGAGCTAAAAAGAAATTACTTAGGCAGAGAGTGAGAGTAAGGGAGTCCTCGGTAAGTCTTCCCTTTTAACAAAAAGCAGCCCCAAAATCATTTCTCTTCTAGCAAAGAGCAGCCTGTAAAATAGAGCTTCAAACACAGTTAAGTATGCTGGAAGCTTGCACGGGCGAATGATAGTAGCTGTTGCAATAGGAAAAGGCTACCTGGGAGCCAGGCATGTTCAGCATGGAGGCTCCATCTTCTCTTTTCTTTGTCAACCACATGTGCAGTAAAGGAACAGACAACATGGCATCAGCCAGGTAGAGAACCCATCTGCGTAATAAAAGATTAGGGTGGGGTGGCCAGCTTCTTCTCATGCTATGCACATGGCACACCTGGTCTAACCAATCTCTCATGCCCTATGTAAATCAGACACTGCCTCCCGAAACTCATCTATAAAAGTTTCTGCACTTGGCTGTGGACTGGAAGACCTGCTGGGGAGCCCCTCTCTCTGCAGGAGAGAGAGCTCTTCCTTTTCTTTTGCCAATTAAACCTCCACTCTTAACCTCACTACTGTGTGTCTGCGTCCTTGAGTTTCTTGGCGTGAGGCAACAAACCTTGAGTATTACCCTAGACAAACGATGCTGCTTTGTCAGCTCATATACGGCAAAAAGCACAGTAACTTCTGCACCAACCCTAATGCTAAATCATTAATCACTACTTAAGTAAAAAAGAGCACCATATAAATTAATTAGTATTGTAGAACACTACATGTATTAATTTAGTCAACATACCAGATAACCTAACTTTTTATTTATGTACATATCACATGTATTTTTTAAATCAATGCTTCACTTTAGTAAAGTATTATAAACTATTAATCATTCATCCTAAATTTTGCTTATGTTAGATATAGTTTCTCTTCAAAGAATCAGTATGTTAGTATGATTAGTATGTTAGTATGCTCAGCTCTTTTATTCTTTAATTCTCAATTTTTTTCTGGTCAGGCGCGGTGGCTTACGCCTGTAATCCCAGCACTTTGGGAGGCCAAGGTGGGTGGATCACAAGGTCAGGAGATTGAGATCATCCTGGCCAACATGGTGAAACCCCATCTCTACTTTGAACACAACAAAATTAGCTGGGCATAGTGGTGCACACCAGTAATCTCAGCTTCTTGGGAGGCTGAGGCAGGAGAATAGCTTGAACCCAGGTTACGGAGGTTGCAGTGAGCCAAGATCCCGCCACTGCACTCCAGCCCCAGCCTGGTGAAAAAGTGAGACTCTGTCTCCAAAATAAATAAATAATAAATAAATAAATAAAAATAAAAAAGTTTAACTTCCTTGTAGTTTCAGTAAACAACCTTTTCCACCAATTCTAATCAGTAGTTCACATCTGTTGCCCCGGTCCATGGCTCCGTCCTGACTCATCCAGGCCACCTGCTCTGGTCACCTGCTCTTGTCACCTGCTTTGGCTCTTGGTTACCTGCTCTGACCTGTCCCCATAACCATCCTTCCTGCCAAATTACCCACCCCACCACTCCCACTTGTACCCCTGCTCTCTTTAAAATAGCTAATCAGAATTAGCCTAGACTGTGCAGTCTAACCCTAGCCAACAGGGGAACAAAACAGCAGTAGGGGCTACCTCTGTCAGGAACAAGAACCCCTTCCCCTCCCTTGTCCAGGTGTGTGCTCACCATTGTTCCATCTCTGAGTGGCGCCCAAAGTAAATTGCCTGGCTGAGGAAATTTACATTTGAGTGCTACTTCTTTTGCTGCATCAAAAATTTACATATAACCGCCTTTACTGGAAGTTCAGACCTCTCCAAAATTTTTTCCTCCACCTGGTTAACAACTATTTCCTTTGGTTTTGCTATTGTAGATCACATCTTATCAAAATAGTTGAATAGACTCAACAAACCAGTAAGGGGTTGTTGAAGTATCGTTCATAACAAAGGGTAATTATGGTTCCTTACAGGACATATCTCATGCCTTTTGCTTTACTGGGGCAGGTTTATGCCCCAGGAGGGTTAGGAATGGCATTTGAACACCCCCATGGAGTAGACAGATCCCTTTTTTAAGTGTGTATTTGTTTCAGTCACGTGCCTCTTAAACTCAGTTTAAACAAATAAAATGTAAAACAAACAAACAAACAAACAAAAAACCTCCTGTGAGTATATGAAGTTTGCATCACATTAACTCCACAACATCTTTAAAGGCAGAGATTATTCCAGAACACGGAGGAAAAAAACACAGCCCCTTTGTTCCAGGAGTGCACTCCTTAAAGAGCAGTTCCAAGCCCATCAGTCTGAAGGGGCAGGCAGTTGGCCCCGGGGGAGCCTGCCAAACACTCAGACATGCTTCCTGGGAATCTTCTGCTGCTGCTGCTGAAGTGTTGACAGGCTCTTGAGCTGAGAGCTCAGGCTGTTGATAGGAATATATAGCTCAGATAGTCAGAAATCAACCTACTCAAATTTCTCAGACCATGCTCTCCTTCGTTTCTCTCTTTTTAACAATCCAAGTACAGATTTTCTTTTAAAAACCTTCTTCCCCCAAAATGTCTACCATTCCTGCTTCTCTCTGGGGGTGAGGGAATAAAAGCCTTAAGATGCTTTAAGGCAAATAGAGTCGGTTCTCCTCCCTTCAGCCCTCAAGTTCTGCTGATTCCAAGAGGTGGGAGGTGAGGGCCAGCAGTTGGCAGCCACCCCCTCCATATCTCCTGTCACTTGGTATCTCCCTGGCCTCATGCTCAATCAGGTCTTCCCGGACCACACAGGGAAATGAAGAATACTATTCCCTTACAAAGAATATGGGAATCCATGCAGTTCATGATTTTTTAAAAAAATTTTGCTTACTTCTCAAAAGTCTTTTATTTTCTAGAAGTACATACAATATAAGCCCATTCTGATGATTTTAGGAACATCCATTCCTCAGTGCAAAGATATTAGTGCTAGATAATAAAACTGAGTTCATACATTTAAAAGTCGAGAGAGTGAGGAATGAGGAAAGAGAGCAGCGGATGCTAACTGCCTTAATACTGATTTCCTTTTTTGTGAACCCTTGATATTTAGCTAATGTACCCTACCTTTCTCAAGTTCCCCAGCAGCTAAGGAAAGCCATGTGAGTAATTCTGGCCAATGGAATTTAAGAAATTCAAAGTGCACTTCACAGAGCTTGTTAGGGACACACCCATTCTTCCAGCCCTTCCCCAATCCTGCTGTCTGGACCAGGGACTTGGTGTCAAAGGCAATGTCCCAGAAGAAACCTCATGTAATGTACTGACAATATCAGCTCTGGAGACCCTATCTCTGGATTCTGGGATAAAAGAGCAATACATTTCTCTCTTGTTTATACTGCTGTTAATTTGAGTTTTTATTCTATTTCATGAACTCCGTCATATTTTAAGCCAAAGTGGATTTTCCACAATGCTAATGGAACAGAAGCTTTAGAAACCCTCATTTGTGCCAGGCGTGGGAGCTTACACCTGTAATCCCAGCACTTTGGAAGGCCAAGGTGGGCAGATCACCTGAGGTCAGGAGTTAGAGACCAGCCTAGCCAACATGGTGAAACCCTGTCTCCACAAAAATACAAAAATTAGCTGGGCGTGTTGGTGTGCACCTGTAATCCCATCTACTTAGGAGGCTGAGGCAGTTGAATCACTTGAACCGTAGAAGCGGAGCTTGCAGTGAGCTGCGACCGTGCCATTGCACTCTAGCATGGGCAACAAGAGCGAAACTCCATCTCAAAAGCAAAAGAAACCTTTACTTCAGGACGACTCCAAGGCCTGAGGAGGAACCTTGACATTGGAGTCACATGGTCATTTTATATGTTTTTCATCAAAGGGTTCCTCAATTGCATAAGTCTCACACCTCATCCATGATAAGCCAGTGAGTCTTTTCACATGTACCTCTTGAGTGGGGCAGCACCATTCTAGTTAGCCCGCCTTAGATGTAGCACAGTAAAGAGTTTACAGTTTCTCCTGCATCAGATCTTCTGCTATCTACTTGGTGAAATTTAGGAATAGCACAGTCCGTTGTTTCTCAAAGTACATTCCTAGACATTAATAATTGTTATAAGAAAAAGAAGTAACAGAAAAATATAATATTAGCTAACATGTGTTTGTCTATGTTTTCAACTACAGTATTTTTCAAAGAAAACAATGTGGAATATGCAGAGTGAATATCCTAGCACAAGAGAAGGCTGTATTTCCTAAATGTACTGGACCACCAAACCCCCTTTTCAAGGAGTAGTTTATGGGTTGCATTTTTGTGAAGCATGATTTGTAAGCACTTTCCTGGTCTCAGCAGCAAATATTTGTTGACTATCTCTTAGGGGAAACTGTTTTATTTTTGTAGCATTAGTGGAAGAAGGTGATTTTTCTTCCTGATTTCATTGTTTAAAATTGCTCCTGTCTGGAGTTTGCTGTTCAGTAAGCTTCGATTCTAGTAATTTTGTCATTTCTGCATTGACACTGGCACATCTCTTAGGCCTCCAACAAAATCTGAGAGTGACATGTACAAAATGTTCGATCACCTATGGAGGAAAGGGTGTGATTTCAGGGGAGTTGGAGACACACTGAGGTTTCATCTCCCATGAGGAAGATCTTTCATGGTGGGATACAGAAAGCTACAACCACAGTGGAGACGTCGTTATGCAGAAAGGACCCATTTATGTGTTTATGTTGGTGCTTGGGGAAATCTCCAGGCTCATTTATGTGAGCCACATTTTCATTACAGGAAAATAATTGACTCCATGCTTCTTGTATTTAACTGAAATTTAAGCATTTACACCTGTGTTCATTTTCAAAGGTTTCTGTAAGAAAGTATCATAAACTGGGTGGCTTTAAACAACAGAAATTTATTTTTTTCACAGTGCTGGAGACTGGAAGTTCAAAGCCAGGGTGTCAGCAGTCCTGCCTCCTCCTACCTTCTGGTGGTGGCCATTGAGTCTTGGCATTTCTTGGCTTGCAACTGCACCACTTCAGACTCTGCCTGTTTCCTCACGTGGCATTTTCCTCTTACAGGGGTTAGGAATTCAACATATTTTTGGAGGGGGCACAATTCAATCCATAGTGCACCGAAGACTCCTTAATTTTCTTTAGGGCAGCATAATATCGTGATGGACAGAGCTCTGAGTTAGGAGTCTGAAGGCCTGAGTGGGCACTTCCTAAATCTCTAGGCTACATTTCTATATACATAAACAAGGGTAACAATACACTCCTTGACTGCTCTGTAAGAGTTGTGATAAAGATATAGAAAAGTGCTCTGTAACCTTTCAGTGGTGACAGAAGTGTTGTTACTGTCTTCAAAGAGAAACATGGCTAATGTGGGTAATTAAGATTTAGCATATGATCTCACACATTACTTTAGACAATCATTTTGACCTCTACTTCACTCGTCTCTCCACTAACAAGGGCATTATTTTGTTTTTATTCCTGCCCTTGCACTCTCTACTAAGTGATGTCAGATGATGAGGAAAGTCTTTGTCAGTGCAGCCAATTCTCAAATTGAATCTAAAGCATCCAGTAATGGGAAAATGTCCATATTGCTTTAATAATAATTCTCTAATGGAGTTTCAACTTGGGGTAAAGGACTGAAAAATGCCAGCAGAAGACTTTTTCTTAAACCTACGTATTAATCTAAAATCACTCAGCTTCCATTGTGTGTGCCTTTAATGTGATAATAATGGAATAGCAGAGCCATGGTTCATAAACTAGTGTCTTGGTCTCTAGAAGAACTGGTGATAGTAATGGGAATTTGCAAGCTAGTTCAGGTCTGCAGTAGTTCCCCAGATCATATTTTCATTTAGTTAGTGTAGGATAACTCAAATGTTCATCTTTTTCCTTTGGATAGAATTGATTACATTGTTTATCAAGAGTAATACTGGTTATCTCATGTTGTATAAATGTTCTCTTTGACAATCATGTATCATTTTGAATACATAAAAATAAGTTATTTATAATGTGCAATTTTTTTGATATGCAAAGTCTTATAAAGCATGGGATTAAAGGGAGATTGAGATCTTAAACAGGAATTCTTGATAGTTAAGATATTGAGAAAAGAATGGAGTTAAGGGTGAATACTGATCACATGATTCCCCTTTAATGAACATTGGAAAAACAAGGCAGCCTTCCAAATACTCTGTTCTTTTTGTACTTCAACTCATTACTTGACTTAAGTGCCTTTTAACTCTGACTTTCTAGAATTTCCTGTGCAATCTTCCACTGTTTAAAATGAAGTTGGCTGATTGATTTCTTTACCATTTCAGAATGTTCTGTATCATTTTAATGACTGTAGAGTGTGACTTTGTTCTCAGCATGATGAGTAAACAAAGCCAGAACGCTGGAGAATACGTTTATGTATTCAGGAAAACCTCAGACAGGGCAGAATGCTTTCATAATACAGTACATTAAAATTAGACAAAGCCTCCAAGGGCAGAATCACCAACCCTGAAAAATCTCAAGCTGGAAATCAGAGTGTACTACAGAAGGAGACAGTAGCATTTGAGTACATTTGTTGAAGCAGCCTGCTCTTGCTTATGGTGTGATAATCTCACACGGTTTACCATGCTCTCTGGCTTTCCCAGAACATCAATAAAAACTGCATCCCCTGACTTTTCTAGGTGGTTTCTGTTGTCTTTCCTCAACTTTAATTTAATGTGATATTACTCGGCCGTTTCTCTTAGAGTAGAGAGTAGGTCATTATAATGAAGCATTTTTCACCCTCCGGGAAAGATGTTTCCACATGAGGGTCAGGACGTGTTTTCCCTTTCATCCAGGGGATTCTACCATAAGCAACCTGTCATCCTCACTTTTGGCAACAATTTTCTTAAAATCAGTGTACTATTTCTAAAGGATGGGATATCATATTACATTCTCTATTGGGTTGGGGGATGTGAAGTGAGAACAAAGAATGATAACTCCCTAATTGATCCTTTTAGAATGTAAAATTTCTTATGAAGCATAATATACACACATGCGAATATTAAGGGTACAGCTCCATGAAGTTTTATGCAGACACTCACTCATGGAACCACAACTAGAACGGGAAATAGGATTTTACCAGCACCCTATAAGCTCCTGTAAGGCACCTTGCAGTCGTTCCCCCGCCTACCCCACCCCAGAACATAACAAACTCATTTTCTGACTTCTATCCCTGTAGATTAATTTGCCGCTTTTCCAAACTTATGTAAATGGAATCGGACAGTACATACTCTTTGGTACCCGTTCCAATATTCTGTTCCTTGAGTCTGCTGAAGCAGTAATTTGTTCAATTTTCTTGCTGACTCATATTCTGTGCTATGAAAATGTAACAATTTATTTTTTGATTCTACCACTGATGGGCTTTTGGATTGTTTCTAATATTTGACCATAATGGAAAATGCTGCAATAAAAATTGTTATGCATGTCTTTTGAGAGCACATGTACCTATTTCTGTGGATATATACCTAGAAGTATAATATCTGAGTCATAAATAGTCATGTGTCTAAGCAGGCTTGTACTGGCTCATAAGAGCCCACTGTTTTTGCAGTCCAATTGCAGTTAAGCTACTCCTGGATTCCTGATCCTTTGAAACTATGTGTAATAAAGGTCTGTGGTTTTATACTGCTAAATTTTGAGGTAATGTTTTACAGAGTAATAGACAACATACAGTGGTATTAGGGCAATAATTCAGCAAAGATGGGAACATGAGAAGAGGAAGTATCTCTGCCATTTTGGGCAAAGCACTGAGGCTCATAGATACACAGTCAATATACAATCCCTTCAACTGTCACTAACCTTGAACAGATCAGATCAGATTGTAGCTTCCATACATAGTCTTTTCCCTGCCACCAGAATGCTCTGTTATAACTTCTTTTTTCAATTAATATTGTCTTTGTTCAAATTAAGTTGATATCATACAGAAATCAGTAGAGAGGCTTGCATAGTATAATTTTTGATGGGGCCCATTCTTGGCTAGAGATGGAAGACTTTGATCCCCTAAACCTTCATAGGGATGGGTTGAAAGAAGGTTGAAAGAAGTACTTTCCAGAAGGGCCTTCCAATTTTTCTCTATATTTATTTTTATTGGGTTTTACTGAAAGAGGTAGAACAAAGAAACAAGAATATAAATCAGATGCAAAAATAAAAAATGGCAAGCCAATTTAAAATAAGTAAAGGATAAAGGAAGAGAGAGTATGGAAATGTTAAACCAGGTATTAATACGTTCCCCAAACCCTACCCTTCAGGAAAGGCACTAGGTTCTCCTCTCCTGCTTAAATATATACTCAAACCCTCTATTTTTTGAGGTGCTCAAACCATGCTACAGTGTTTTCTCTTGGCACCAAAATATGTTTATACAATTCAAACCTCCAGTCTGTTCAGCTCTTGTTGAAACTTGTTGCGCTTTGCTACCTCCTAGTATAAAGTCAGTGCATTTTTAGTTTGGGCCATAGACTTAAGCTGCATTTGACTGGATATTTGCCTGATACTATCAATTTCTATCACTTAGTCAAGTGGTGGGAGTTGGGGTAAATTTTCTTTTTGAAAGAATGTGGACCAAAATATGCTTAATATTTCTGGGTGCCAGTGTTCTTGGATTTGTAGTAGCTCTTAGATGGCAACCATGAGAATAAGCCAGATGCAATCCAGTTACAAACATCAACAGTTGGGAGCCAGGGAAACTCATCTCCTGTTTCATCAAATGGAAACATAACACAGATGCATTTTGTTAATTGGACATGAAGAACAGACATTGATTGAATCCATGAGTTCATTTGTTTTAAAAGCAGGCCCCAAAATAATCAAGATGTTTCTCTGGGACTCTTATAATCAGGTACACATACAGAATGATGATGTCTTCAAGATTGGCTTCTCCCTGCTTTCTCCTCCTCTTCTGCTTCCATAATGGGTTTTTGTTGGTGGTGGTGATGGGATTTTTTTTTTTTTTTTTTTTTTTTTTAGACAAACTCACCCTCTGTTACCCAGCCTGGAGTTAAGTGGCAATATCTCGGTTCACTGTAACCTCTGCCTCTTGGGTTCAAGCAATTCTCGTGCCTCAGCCTCCGGAGTAGCTGGGATTACAGGCATGTGCCACCACACCCAGCTATTTTTTTTTTTTTTCTGTATTTTTGGTAGGGTTTTGCTGTGTTGGCCAGGCTGGTCAACACTTTTGCAACTTAAAAACAAAATTAACAACAGAAATGTATTTCTCATAGTTCCAGAGCCTTGAAAGTGGTGCCAGCCCACTTTCTGGTTTATAGAAAATGCCTTCTAATTTTGTCATCACATTATGCTATCAAGATTTATCGATTTTTGATGCATATAGGTTATTATTTTATCTTAGTAAAGTATTCCATTATTTTACAAATGGTTTTCCATTTTCTAAACAATACTGGAGTGAACACACTTGTACTTATCTTGGGACAATCTCTCTACCCTATGTAGAAGTGAAATTGCTTTCCAAAATGGCTATACTAATTTTTATTCCCACTTCCAGTGTATGAAAATATTCGTTACCCTAACATTTGGGGTCATCAGATATTTTAATTTTTATCAATTTGATGAATATGAAATTGTATCTCATTGTTTAAATTTGTATTCTCCTTAATTCTAGTAAAGCTAAGCATCATTTCATAGATTTTGGCTCATTCTATCTCCTTTTTTGATGAATTACCTGTTTGTCTCCTTTGCTAACTTCCCTACAGGGTAGCTATTTTTGCCTCTCTGACTTGTAAGTCATGTTTATATATTCTGATTATCAGTCTTTTGCTAGTTATATGCACCACAAATATCTTAATCCAGCCAGTTCCCCTTAAAACATATGTATCTATGGTGAAGCTTGGTTTTCTCAATTGCAAAATAAAGATTATACCATCTCACTCACAGATAAATCAGATAATATGCATGAAAGTTTCTGCACCCGTTCCGGGCACAGTTTAGGTGCTCAGTAAATGTGAGTTTCCTCCTTTTTCCTTTAAAGAACTTCAGGATCAGCCAGGCATGGTGGCTCATGCCTGTAATCCCAGCACTTTGGAAGGCCGAGGTGGGCGGATCACCAGGTCACGAGATCGAGACCATCCTGGCCAACATAGTGAAACCCCGTCTCTACTAAAATACAAAAATTAGCTGGGCATGGTGGTGCGTGCCTGTGGTTCCAGCTACTTGGGAGGCTGAGGCAGGAAAATTGCTTGAACCCGAGAGGCAGAGGTTGCAGTGAGCCAATGTTGAACCACTGCACTCCAGCCTGGCCCCTGGTGACAGAGCAAGACTCAGTCTCAAAAATAATAATAATAAATAAATGAAGAACTCAGGAACCACCAATATAGCAGTGGCTGCAATAATAGGTGCTAGAGCTGGACTGGGAACTTATTGAATACCAGCACATGGTGGCTCTGTGGCCTTGGATACTGCTTTAAGCTCTCTAAGCCTCAGTTTGTGCATTTGTAAAACAGATATTGTAACACTTGCTTGATAGAGTTATTGTAAGGAATAAAGCACCAGCTAGCTACTGCTGGCCCAATAGTGAGCCCTCCAAACAATGTTAGATGACATTATTGTTGTTATTATTATTCGAGAAAATAAGAGTTGCATACGAATAACAAATGTGAACTAGAATATGATAATCTGTTTATAAGAGAAGTACTAGCTAACTGCTATGAGAATGCAAAAGGAAAGAAGAGATTGCGTTAGCCAGAAGTTGACAGAGATCCAGGAAGACTTCACAGAGGAAATGCCATTTAAATGCTGCTTGGAGGAAGGGTGGATGAGGCATAAATAGTCAGAATTAAAGGAGAAGCAGATTTTTGCAAATGAAACAAATTATGTGGAAGCATGAAGCAAACACACAAACAAAACAAAAAGCACCCTAGTATTCCAGCTGTGTAACAGTGTGGGTTAATGAAAGAGGGAGTTGTCGAAAGGCTGGAAAGAGATAAGATCAGATCTTAAGAGCTCTTAAATGTCTTCAGCTTTGAAATCAGGCTGTGATAAAAGAGCATTTAATTTTTGAAGATATCAAAGTACATTTTGCATTAAATTGTACCCCATGCCCTAAAAAGAACCTTCTCTAACTATAGAGTGCTTTTGGCCATGGAGTAACATTTATGACACAGAGGTTAGTGATTGAGTTGCCCAAAGGTGGGAGTGGGGAGGCCTGGGGACTCTGCATATGACTGATGTAAAGGAGCCCAGGCGGTGTGTTAGGGCAAACATCAGGGGCTACATTACTGGCACTATGGAATCCAGCTTGAAGCTGCTTAATTACCTGTTGATCAAGGGATTATCACGTACCAGCTAGGTATGGGTTATTTTTCCCCTTCAGAAGGAATGGTATATGATCCTAAATATGACACAAAAAAGGCAAGGAACTCCACAGGGTTCTCCTGTAGGCATTTTTTTAATGGATCCATAAAAATAGGTAAAAATTTTAGCCACACTTTAAAAACTTTTCAATGAAATATATTCCCTTCAAAAAGTTTTGTTTTGAATAGAATGTGCATCATTTATTTTCCACCTAAAGCATAACTACTCTTCTTTGTAGCAGATAATTTATTAATGCCAAAATATATTTGATTTATACTTATCTTTATTTCTTGCGTTTTTTCTGGATTTTTTTTCCAGTTTGCTATCACATGATCATTCACTTTACAAGATGCTCTGATCCTACACTATCATTTTTTTTGTCAGTGAAACATTGCAAAACTATTTATTCATAAGAGAACTGAATTTCAAAACATAACTAGATATATTTTGAATCTACGCTTTCAGATTATGAATCTGAGGTTAGAAATATTCCTCTTTTCCAAGCATGCTCTAGGCTTCAGAATGATAAAACGCTTTTTCTCAAACAGAAAATGATGAGCAATTCTATTAGCAAAACCAGAAGTGAATCATGTCACAAGAAAGTTTAATCTCCTAACCTCCATTTTGCCCCACTTATTAAAAAAATAAAGACATTTCTGAAGGAAAAAAATGGAAAGCTTTCACTGTAAAGTTACCGTATTGCTGTCCTTGGTCCAAAAGGATTCTTATGGTGTAACTTCCCAGTGGGCTTAGAAAAAGCTGAAATGATCTTTGTGAGACCAGTATTTTGCCTCATTTTCCACCAGGTGTTTTGTAGCATCTGGCAAGAAGTAAGTAAATAGCAGGTGTGTTCGCCATTGTTTATTATTTCTGAGGACCATGTCTTAAGCCTTTCAGTCTTTCTTTTTATCCTAATCTAATTGAAAGAGAACATGAGAAGATTTTTGAAACAAGGCTGTCATAATATAATTTTTCTTCATCTGAGACTTTAAAAACAAAGTAAGTAATTCATCAGAATATTGCTACCTTGTTTAAGCCAAAAAATAAAGAAAAAATACTTATGAGATTTGTGACTTGATAGTTTTTTTTTTTTGAGACAACTTTTTGGGGACAGTTTTAGGTTTCCATCAAAACAGAGGGAAAGGTACAGAGATAAACTTTAGACTCCCAACCATAGGACTCCCATAACCTCTCCTAACATCGGCATCCCCCACAAGAGTGGTACAATTGTTATAGCTGATGAATCTATTGACCAAGCATTATCACCCAAAATCCATAGTTTACATTGTGGTTTACTCTTGGTATTGTTCATTTTATAGATTTTGACATGTATCTATTATTATAGTATCCTACACAGTAGTTTCACTGTTGTAAAAATGTGCTCAGCCTGTTCATCCCTCCTCCCCCATTACCCTGGCAACCACACTGCTGATCTTTTCCTGTCTCTAGTTTTGCCTTGTTCACAATGTTATACAGTTGGAATTATACAATATATAGCCTTTTCAGATTGGCTGCTTTCACTTAGTAATATGCATGCAAGTTTCCTCCATCTCATGGCTTGATTGCTCATTTCTTTTTAGCACTGAGTAATATTCTATTGTCTGGATGTATCACAGTTTATCCATTCACCTACTGAAGGACATCTTCCTTGCTTCCGCATTTGGGTAATAGGAATAAAGCTGCTATAAGTATCTGTATGCAAGTATTGTGTGAACACAAGTTTTCAACTCCTTAGGGTAAATACCAAGGCACATGACTGCTGGATCATATGATGAGTATGTTTAGTTTTGTAGGAAATCTCCAAACTGTCTTCCAAAGGGTCTGTACCATGTTGCATTCCCACCAGCAAAGGGAGTTCTTGCTGCTCCACTTCCTCACCAGCATTTGGTGATGTCAGTGTTGTTGATTTGGGCCTTTCTAATAGGTTGTGTGTGCTTTAAATTCTTCATCTAAAAAGACTTATTTTTTTTTTTTGCTGTGTTTTTAATTTAAAAGTTGTTATCCCAATTTTATTTTTTAAAAAAAGTGTCTGGGATAAGTTACTTGAATTTGTTTTGTTTTGTTTTGTTTTTAGATGAAGTCTTGCTCTTGTCTCCCAGGCTAGAGTGTAATGGCACAAAATCTTGGCTCACCACAACTTCTGCCTTCTGGGTTCAAGTGATTCTCCTGTCTCAGCCTCCCAAGTAGCTAGGATTATGGGCATGCACCACGATATCCAGCTAATTTTTGTATTTTTAGTAGAGATGCAGTTTCACCATGTTGGCCACGCTGATCTCGAACTCCTCACCTCAGGTGATCCACCTGCCGCAGCCTCCCAAAGTGTTGGGATTACAGGCATGAGCCACTGTGCCCGGCCCTTGACTTTTAATAGTACATATGTGGTGGTAATTATAATGGGAGACACAAGTCTTGGAACAGTTTAAAACCTGTATTTGTCATCTGTCAAATCATGATTCACAATGACACTTAAAATGCTATTTTTCATCAAGAGAGCTTATATTTTTATTAATTAAGTGTGGCAATTTTTTTTAGTATTTCTACCAATTTGTTGCAATTTTCCCCAAGTAACTACTCCAGATGGCACGTTAGAGACCAGAACATGGGGTATTATATGTTTTAGGATCTAATGCCATTTCTAATAATACTTTCTTCAAGACAACGTGGCCAAGTTTTTTTCTTTTTAATACCATCTAATTAACCAAGATGAGAGCTGCCAGTCGGAAAATTCCCATTATCTTTTCCAAATTAGGAATCTTTTAATATAGACTTTGGCACCTGCAAAGCTTGAGCAGACACATGGCTCACACTAGTGAGTAATTTGGCCTTGTTGGTAAATAAAATATAGATAACGCTTCTAATCAGTTTCATTTAAAATTGAACACAAATTATGTTCCAAGCACATTGAAAACACTATTTTGGTAGGGCAGCTTCACAGGCTGAATCAGTGATGTTTTATGATACAGTTCCAGGTGGTGCACTTTCCTCTCCTGTTTTGCCTTGTGATTTGTTCTTCCTTTAATCCAAATCTTTAAAATTCACTTGAGCTCAAGGCTCTTTTAAAAAAGTAAGTGTAGACCGGGCGTGATGGCTCATGCCTGTAATCCCGTACTTTAGGAGGCCAAGGCAAGTGGATTGCTTCAGCCCAAGAATTTAAGACCAGCCTAGCCACATGTGAAACCCCATCTCTATAAAAAAAATTAAAAAATAAACTGAGTGTGTTGACATGTGCTGGCAGTCCCAGATACTCAGGTGGCTAAGGTGGGAGGATCGTTTGAGCCCAGGAGGCAGAGGTTATAATGAGCTAGACTGTACCACTTCACTCCAGCCTGGATGACAGAGTAAAATCCCCCCAAAATAAATGAATAAAATAAAAATAAATACATAAATAATAAAAATAAAAAGGTAAGTCTCTACTCAGCTACGGCATATAGGTTTTCCCTGTTGTCGTCTCCTGGGACATGTGGAAATGAGAAATGGCTGATATTGTCTCACCATGGCCAGAGTTGCAGAAAGTCTTAGATTAGCACATGCAAAACTTCCCTAATACTTTCTCTTGTTTTCATGAATTTCAAGGCCCTTTAAAAGAGGTGAATTCACTGGGTATGATCAACAAAGAAAGAAATGGAACTCACTGGCCCTCTGCTGTTCTCCTATCCTTAGCCACTAGTGGCACACTCATGGTTGGCTGAGAGATCCAGGAACAGATGGGATGTTAGTAATCATTCTTGGAACATGATTTGACTGTGTTCAGGCCCTGTTTTCAGTTTCTTGGCTGTTTATTTTGGTGGAAGTCATTGGGACTGAGTTGTACCTAAAAGCGTCATGGGAACAAGTCAGGTACGAACAGCTTTAGTCTTCATAGATGTGAGACCTTTCATGGATTTTCCCATTCCCCCACTGTCTGGAGGATGAAGCAAAAGTTAAATCTTTAACGTGGTTTAAATAGCCCAACCTAAAAAAATTAAATAATACTCTCTGGATTTAAAAAATTTAATTTAGATAAAAATTGTAAGAGAATGAAGAAACAATCTGAGAGCAAAGGGGTCTCTCCAAACACCTGCTCTCTCCATGCCTTCTCCCTAACATGATGCAGTTGGCAGAGAAGGCACTGAGGGGAGACCACACAATCTCTTGGGTTTGAGGTCAAGGGGGACCTTGATCTTGTGCTGGATTTGGGGTGTGATTTGGAAACATCTGCTGGCCACCAGGGTGATGTCCCTGGATCAACTGCTTCCAAACCTGCTGTTTTAAGCTCATGAATGCATGGACCATTTTTCTGGGCAATCCTTCTGGGCTGCACTAGTCACCTCCACAAGCTGACTGGGGTCTCCTCCTCTCTCAGTGCCTGCTGACTCCTGAACCTGTCTTCTCCTCCATGTGGTCACCTGGCCTAGCCAGATAGTACACCCTCAGCCTCTGCTGTGGATCACTTTTCCTTATCCGAGCAGCCCTGCCACAGCCCCACTGGCCCTGGACTCAGTGTCCTTGCCTTGTAGAAAGGAAGAGGAGCTGAGAAGCTCAACTCCCAGGCATTTCTCTGCCTGACCATGATGGATGATGTTCTGTTTGGTATGAGGCTGGTTGGGATGTATCCTCCTTCCTGGGACCTCAATAATCAACAAGACAAGAGTCCGTGAACTCAGGGCATACAACACACTTTGCAGGGAAGAACTGGGCATGGCTCTCCTTCCATCTAATTCTCCTTTCTCACTAGCTATTCCTTTACATTTTTGTTTCAGGGCTGGAAAAGGGCAAGTTGCTTTCCTCTTCTTTCTGCTCTATTTGTCCCTTACATAAAACTCTACGGTTTAATCCACAATGCTAACAACAACAAAAAAATTTTCAGCTAATCTTTTTTGAGGGCAAAAGCCTCACCCAATAGGCTTTTGTTTTGCTCCATTTAAAAGTACACTTCTTATGTTTATTAAACTTCTAAATATTTTGCCTTTTTCAACTAAACCATAGGAGTTTGACAATTTTTTTTAAGTTTTCCAACTACTGTTTAAGATTCATGGGCTACATGCGTAGGTTTGTTACCTGAGTATGTCGTATGATGCTGAGGTTTGGGGTGAGATTGATTCTGTCACTCAGGTACTGAGTATAGTACCCAATTGGTAGTTTTTTAACCCTTCCTCCTTTCATCATCCCCAATGTCTATTATTACCATCTTTATGTTGATGAGTACCCAATGTTTAGCTCCCATTTATTTTATTTATTTAATTTTGAGACCGAGTCTCACTCAATTGCCCAGGCAGGAGTACAATGGCATGATCTCTGCTCACTGCAACCTCCACCTCCTGGGTTCAAGCAATTATTGTCCCTCAGCCTCCTGAGTAGCTGGGATTACAGGCCTATGCCACCACACCTGGCTAATTTGTTTTTTATTTTTAGTAGAGATGGGGTTTCGTAGTGTTTCCCAGGCTGGTCTCAAATGCCTGACCTCAGGTGATCCGCCCACCTTGGCTTCCCAAAGTGCTAGGATTACAGGCATGAGCTCCCACTTATAAGTGAGAACATACAGTATTTGGGTTTTTGTTTCTGTGTTGATTCCCTTAGGATAATGGCTTCCAGCTGCATCCATGCTGCTGCAAAGGACATGATTTCATTCTTTTTAAAGGCTGCATAGTATTCCATGGTGTATATGTAGCATATTTTCTTTATCCAGCCCACCACTGATGGGCAACTGGGTACTTCCATGTCTTTGCTACTGTGAATAGTGTTGTGATGAACATGGTAGTGCCTGTGTCTTTTTGATAAAACATAAATCATAGTTTAAGTGACAGAAATTGAATACTAGCTGTTGCACTGTTTGTTGGTTTTGTTTTGTGTTCCTTTTATAGACATCATCTCCCTCCCTCAGGCTGATGGGTGCCTTGAATGTACTAGAGTCAAGACCATGTATTTGGAAAATGGGTAGTAAAAAAAAAATACACATACAAAATGGTCAAATTATGTTCCCCATTACATTGATGCTCACAGAGATTTAGCAAAATGCGTATAATTTCTGATGCTATTCTACAGATAAGTTAACTAAGCTTCACTTAACAGATTTCTAACTGTATCTGACTGCCTCCAAAACCCACATTCTTTCCTGCATACAATGCCGCCTCTGGTGAAAAGCTGAAAGTTGAGATGGAGATCAAGAGCTGAGAGTGGAGGCCAGAAAGGCCCCATGTCAGTGGCATCCTCCACACCATTTAAATTGCCTCTATTCTCAAAAGTCAGAGAAAAGAGCAGAGACAAATGCAGCTCCCATCATCATTGTGACAGGGTGATCTGAATTGTTCAAGTAAATACTGGGTAGAGAACTGCTCAGTACATGAGCCATTCAGTGATAAGAGAAGATCCGGCACATCTCAAGACTTGTTTAAGAATAAAAACAGAATTGGCAGATGACTTTGCTAAAATGGAGGAGGCTTTGAGGCATATTCTCTGAATTCTTGATATTATCTGGAAAGCTTATAAATCACTCTACAGTCTTGGGAAGAGAGGAAGAGCAGGTTCTGTCATTTTGGCTTCAGAATCCCATGCTGTCTACCAAGCCTCCACTACTTGAGCAAATGCAAAAGGATTGGAGCTCAGAGAATTTAAAGCTTCATGGGTTATCATCTTGATAACTCAGTAAATCAAGCCTGCTGCATTTAAGCTTATAAATACCTTGATGTGTTTTCAGTTGCAGAATTTCCTCCATGTAAATTTCACTTTCCCTGTTACTTTCATCTGATTTTATAGTGGTGACAAATAAACAAGTCTGCTGGAAGATGAGTGAAATCTCATTCTTGGCCAGTGGAAGAAGGAAGTGCATGCATGGATAATGTCCCAACTGGTTTTGTTAGAACTTCAGGAGGGTGGCAACAATGTCTTCAGAGGAGGGGTGGCCTGCGGTTGGAGTGTTGGAACCCAGGCTGGGTGAAACGGTGTCTGTGCAGGAGGTTAGCCACCTGAGGAGTAAGAGCCCTAAGAAATTCCAGGGAAGTCCATGGAGTGAGGTAGAGATGGCAGCCAAATCTTGGAGTATGGGAGCCCAAGTGTGGTGAGGAACGATGCATTCTTATGGGGATGTGGGTGGTGGCGGCAATCAGAGTGTTAACATACTAGGGAATTGATCAAATGAATAAATAGGGTAACAGGAGACAGATTTCTTACTGTCAGGGAGGGGGAGAAAACTAAATTAACCCAGTGGTCTTGGATTGGAATAGTGTTAAGTGTGAATACATGGCTTTTTAATATACATAGAGGTAAAGATATATAAATAAATCTACACATATTCCTGGCTCTGTCCACTGACAGGGTCTGGGAGATGTGATGCCCCAAAGACAGTGAACAAGACTCCTAGTGAAGTGGCTTCATTGTCTGGAGTGACATCCAGAGTTCTTGGTCTTATGGCCAAGGAAATCAAGGACAGGGACATGCCAAGGGTGAGGTTTAGAGCAGAAATGTAATAGGAGAAATAGAGAGCAGCCCTCTGCTACAGAGAGGGGTCCTGGAAAAAGGGTTGCTATCCTGAAGTGAAATGCAGGCTTTTTATAGATGAGATTGGTGAGGAGGTGGTATCTGATCTGCACTGGGCGCAGAAGCCTGTTAGGACCAGGTGTGCCATCTGCATAGGGCGTGAATCTCTGACAGCCCCCACCCCAACCTTTTATTATGCCGGCGTTTACTTAGTCTGAGCTACTCCATGCTGCTTATTTCTTTCTTACTGCACATGTGCTAAAAAAGAGAAGGTAGAGCCCCCAGTGGAAGCTTCCAGCTTCCTTATCTGTTTGCAGCCTGATCTTCCAGGCTGCTCTTCATTAGAAAAGAAGTGATTTCTTGGGCTGCTTTTTGCTAAAAGGGAAGTTCTGCCAAAGATTCTTTGCCCTCACTATCTGCCTAAATAGCTTCCTTCCACAGACTGTATCACTAGCACCCAGATCTGGTCATCTCAATACCATTCTCCACAAAAAAAGTACCAGTTTCCTGGTAAAACTGGTTTATTTCAGGTTTGGGGTGGAGAAAGTCTAAGATGAAACAGAAACGTCCTGTGTGTGTCAGAAACTAAGAAAGTGCTCAGGGATGCCAGGCGTAGTGGCTCATGCCTGTAATCCCAGCACTTTGGGAAGCCGAGGTGGGCAGATCACCTGAGGTCAGGAGTTTGAGACCAACCTGGCCAACATGGTGAAATCTTGTCTCTACTAAAAATACAAAAATTAGCCAGGCATGATGGCAGGTGCCTGTAATCCCAGCTACTCAGAAGGCTGAGGCAGAAGAATCGCTTGAACTCGGGAGGCGGAAGTTGCAGTGAGCCCAGATCATACCACTGCACTCCAGCCTGCGCAAAATCTCAGTAAAAAAATAAAAAAAGAAAGAAAGTGCTCAGGGAATAATGAGGACATGTCAAAGGGACTCAGAACCAGCTTGAGGGGGCTCCTACTGGCCAGATCTGGGACAATTTGCATTTCAAAATAAATAATATTAGTGAATTATAATCTACTGAATAAAATTTAAAAACTGTGAATCCATACTGATATTAATAAATTGCAAGTGTGAAAAGGAAGAGGATATTTATTCTCAAAGTACCCCACTTATTATAAAAGTATAACTTTATTCTGGAGAAGTCTGGCAGACACTAGACTTAGTTAAGTGACCAGAGCGAATACTCCCAGTAAAAGAACACATTAAAATAGTATCATACCAATAGTGCATGATAAGAAGACCACAGCTTCACATCTGTAACACTCCTGTGAAAGACACCAGCCTAAATCCAATCATCAGGAAACCACAGACAATCTCAAATTGAGGCACACTCTACCAAATAATCTTCTTGTAATCTTTGCAAGTGCCAAGGTCATGAAAGTCAAGAAAGTCAAAGAGGCAGTTCTAGACTGAAGTAAAATGAACAGACCTAAAGTTAAATCCAGCTTATGGTTCTAAAGTGGATCCATTTGCTGTAAAGGGCATTATTGGGACAATTGGTGAGACAAGGTCTGAGGATTAGATGGCAATTACATATCCATGTTAATTCTCTGATTTTTGGTGATTGAATTGTGGTTTTGTAGGAAATGTGCACTAAAGCATTTTGCGGTTCTGAGGTAGGAGGCATGACTCAACTTCAAAGGTGGGGCTCAGACACCAGACCAGATTGAGGACTAGCTAAAATAGTATGCAGGCGGGTGGGGAGAAGCTTTCCAATCAGACACACCCACCAGTGTTCCATGTCAATATACCATTGCCATGGCAGCACCCCAGCATTACCACTCCTTTCCATGAAAATGACCCAATGACCCAAAAGTTATTACCCCTTCCCTAAAAATTTCCACATAAACCATAATTTCCATAATCCCTTAATCTGCGTGCAATTAAAAGTGAGTATAAATATGACTGAAAAACTGCCCTGAGCTGCTACTCTGGGCCTAGGGAGTTGCCCTGCTTTGCAAGAGCAGTCACGGAGCTGTAATACCACCAGAGATGGAACACTGCCACTTCAATTAAGCTGTTTTCTTCTATCTCCGGCTTGCCTTTGCATTCTTTCCTGGGCAAAACCAATAACCCTTGTGGGTGAGACTTACTGTGGGGCTTGCCTGCCTTGCATCAGTTCTGGCATATCAAGGTTGGTAATTTACATTCCATGATTCAAAGAAAAGTTCTTCATACCGTACTGACAATTCTTCTGTGAAAAAAATTTAATAATATATTACATAAATATGTAAATCAATTAAAATGAAAGATATTTAATGTAAACTCTGTACACAGACACTGGCATAGTTATGTCTATAAGTATCACAGATTATGAGACAAGGGTGTCCAACCACAGGAGACTAATTTGAAGCAGAAAAGTGTAGCTAGTGTGAAGCTCTTGGTAAAGTGGCTCTGAATTACTACTACTATTATTATCATTATTACTTTTAAATTTAAGGTACCTATAAATGCCTCCAAGCTAAGAGTTTTATAGATGCTTTAGAAAGATGCAATTGGTAATTAATTTGAGGCTCACACTATGTATATGATGGTTTATAAGTCATATAAATATATACACTATATATGTTTATGGAATAAATATAAATATATTTATATTTATAATACAAATATATAAATATATTTATATTTATATAATATACAAATATATAAATATATTTATCTAGATAAATATATGGAAAAGTCATAGGAATAGTCCAAAGAACTTCCATATACCTCAAAACTTCACCTAGATTCAACATTCATTAACATTTTATGTTTGATTTTTTACCCTGTTCCTCCCTGTATATATTTTTTCTGAAACGATTTGATAATAAGTTATAGACATCATGCCCCTTCCCCTTTAAATATAACTTCTATCTCTGTCTCCTAAGAATAAGATTATTCTCTTCTACAACCACAGCACAAGAATCAAATTTCAGAAATGTAACACTATTATGTTACATTATGTTACAAAGTATTATAATACTTTAATATATAGTCCATATTTAAATTGTGGCAATTACCACAATAATTTTTATAGCAATTTTTCCCTTTTCAGGATCTAATCCAGTATCATACCTCACATTTTCTTGTCATGTCGCTTTAATCTGGTGCTGCAACTGTTCCTCAGACTTCCTTTGTCTTTTGTGATATTGACAGTTGGTTTACAAAATGTCCTTCCACTTGAGTATTGTGTTTTCTCCAATTATTTTCTTTCATCTCTTCCCCTTTCATATGCCAGTTTTCCTTTATGTTATAGAAACCTCTCCTTTTTCTACCTTCTTGAGTTCAACCAAATTCCAGAAATAGACACCTGTTTTGACAGATGGATTGTTTATAACATTAGTTTCTTCTAAATATTTTTGTTTTTATTTAATTTGATGGATGCCCTATGGATCAATAGCTGAAGAATTTCAAATTTACATAATTTGGAATCATATAAATATAACAAATTGACTTTGAGAAAAACTAATTCACAGTTTGAAATTAACTATCACTGACAAATCTATACATCAAAACATAAATCATAGACTTATAAACCGTCATATACATAATGTGAGTCTCACATTAATTATCAATTGCATATTTTTCAAGTATCTATAAAACTCTCAGCTTGGAGGCATGTGGGTATTGTTTCTGTTCTAAGTGGAGCTTCCTTTATTGTGTTGGTTCAAAGTTGAGCTTTCTCACTGATTCCTTCCCTAATAATAGAGCACTGTGGTGTTATAATGAGACTTGTGAGTACATGAAGTGAGAAGGTAGAGAACTAATTGTGAGAGAAAGATGTAACAACCTGAAAGCAAGGGGTTATTAAGAGCACTTAGTGTCAGGGAAGGTGGGGTGAGATGGCAGAGAAACAGGGGTTATGCTAAATCTAGAAAGAAATCGAAATGAAACACATAGGAACATAAAGTGCTAATTATGTAACAAAACATTCACCTCATGGAGCAATAATCTAACCTCAAGATTTTCAGTTACATTATTTTTGTCCCTGCCCATATGGGTAACCGCTAGGTTATAAACTGTGAACATGGCAATGTACAATTTTTCTTTTCTTTCTTTTTTTTTTTTTTTTTTTTGAGACAGAGTCTCACTTTGTCATCCAAGCTAGAGCTCAGTGGCATGATCTCGGCTCACTGTAGACTCTGCCTCCAGAATTCAAGTGACTCTCTTGCTTCAGCCTCCTGAGTATCTAGGACTACAGGCCTATGCCATCATGCCCAGCTTAACTTTTGTATTTTTAGTAGTGATGGGGTTTCACTAGGTTGGCCAGGCTGGTCTCGAACTCCTTACCTCAGGTGATCCACCTGCCTCGACCTCCCAAAGTGTTGGGATGACAGGTGTGAGCCACCACAGCCAACCTGTACAATTTAATAATATTTAGAAATCTATATCCAGCTGGAAGACTGTTGCCCAACTCATATGTGTATTTTTGCACTATTTTAATAAATTATGTAAAAGCTAAGCAATATTAATGCACTTAACCTTCTACCAAAACTAACTAAAAAGAGGGAAAGTTTGTGCTTAAACAAGCATTTACTGAGTTAATAGTACTTCTAAGTTTTTAAAAGAACTGGCCTAAGAAAATGACGTTTTAATACCCTTCAGATGCAATTTTTTTTTTTTTTTTTTTTTTTTTTTTTTTTTTTTTTTTTTCCTGAGACGAAGTTTCACTCTGTCGCCAGACTGGAGTGCAGTGGTGTGATCTCAGCTCACTGCAACCTCTGCCTCCCGGTTCAAGAGATTCTCCTGCCTCAGCCTCCTGAGTAGCTGGGATTACAAGCACTGGCCACCACGCCCAGCTAATTTTTTGTATTTTTAATAGAGACGGGGTTTCACCATGTTGGCCAGGCTGGTTTTGAATTCCTTATCTCAGGTAATTCGCGTGCCTCGACCTCCCAAAGTGCTGTGATTACAGGCATGAGCCAGTGCGCTTGGCCCAGATGCAAAATATAGTTAATAGCTAGGCCCACTTCACTTTGGTTCCTGGGCATGTGCTGCCCTCTGGTGTTCTCTGAGTGCCTCCCTCTTTCAGGCAGATGAGTTGGGTATTTCCTGCTGCCTGTTAGACATTGCACTGGAAAGCATCTCCGAACTGCAACCTCTTTAAGTCTGACTGTAGACTCCCCGTCTTCTCATCCCTGACTTTCCTATCCCAGCTACTACTCCAAGCAGTTGGCACAACACCTGACACATACAGTCCCTGATGTATCAGTGACTATCAGTTGGATGAATGCACAATGCTTGTTACCCAGACTAGAAGGCTTGAAGCCATTTTTAACATTCTCTTTTAACACCTCACCAAATAGCCAAAGTTCTTTATCTCCTCAGTATGAATCTTTATCTCTTCATGTCTGGACTAGTTTTCATTTAAGTGTATTTCCTCCCAAATGAAATCTTTCCTCTGCATCCTTTCAGTATCTCCCACATCTTGAATGTCTATCACCCTTGCTTTCTGCACCAGAGTTGAATAGGGTGGTCTAGAGTCAGTAGATACAGGTCTGGAGTCCAGCTTTGTCACTTACCAACTAGATGAATTTGGTACACTAATCTATTTAAGAGGGGGAGGAGATGGGAGAGTGTAACAACCACTTCTGTATTTAACCCCTTATGCACACACTCAGAAAGCTCCCCAAATACTTTGGGACGTGTTGGCCTTTGCACATCATGAGGAATAGAAGCTCATGATGTTTTATGTTAATATTAAAGGAAACAGACATGAAAAAAGCTAAAGGACGTGGACACTCCTGGGTTACATTAGAAAAGCACTTCAGGCCAGGCACAGTGGCTCACATCTGTAATCCCAGCACTTTGGGAAGCCTAGGAGGGTGGATCACCTGAGGTCAGGAGTTCAAAACCAGCCTGGCCAGCATGGTGAAACCCCATCTCTACTAGAAATACAAAAATTAGCTGAATGTGGTGGTGTTTACCTGTAATCCCAGCTACTCAGGAGGCTGAGGCAGAAAAATTGCTTGAATCAAGGAGGCAGAGGTTTCAGTGAGCTGAGGCCACGCCATTGCACTCCAGCCTGGATGACAGAGCGAGACTCTATCTCAAAAAGGAAAAAAAAAGGAAAGAAAGAAAGAAAGAAAAGCGTTTCATATGATGCCTAGGACAAAGTAAGCACCAAAACGTGATCAAAATAATAACTAGGTCACTGTAGAGCTGTTATCACCAGTTAGTCAAGAGTGGATCATGTATGTAGCTGTTCTGTGATATCTCTTAAAGTGCTGGAATAGATTTCCAATTCTCTCTAGTGCATTCTACTGGTATTTTACCTTCACATGTATTTCTCTCTAATACAGAGTAAAGTCGGTGAGATCAGGGGCCACAGCTAGTTCTGGATATGTCTCAAAGCTTCTAGTGTGGTATCTCATACATAGTAAACTCTTAAAACAGTTTTTGGTTGAACTGTGCTGATATGTGATGCCAACTCTTCATTTTTTCTTTTTGTTGATGAACTGGGATAACTGGATGATTTAGCCTTTAGACATTCTCCAACCCCCTCCTCTCACCAAACTTTTAAGGGGTGTTTCCCTTTTTAAAGAGAAATGGGTGATTTTTTTATTAAATTTCTTGTCATTCTTTAAAAAGTCGTTCTTTAAAATGATCTCTCTCATGACTGCCTCCCTGAAGACACGCTAGGCCCAAAGTGAAAACTTTAGTCCAACAGGTCTCTAGCTTGGACCCCATCCTAGGAAGATCATGAGCAAAAGGACCTCATCCTACAAGTGGCTCAAGACAGGGCAGCCATCCTGTAACCTGGGATCTAGGTTGTCCTGCTAGTGTTAGACTTTTTGCACTTATTTCTGTGGATGTGGCTGAAACGGCCTCTATCCAATGACTTCTTTTTTGAAATCTGTGCTCAGGGAGAAGATGAATCTTTTAAAAGCTAATAATAATTAAAACATTTTTTTTTTTTTTGAGATGGGATTTTCACTATGTTGTCCAGACTGATCTCCAGTCCTTGGACTCAAGAGATTCTCCTGCCTCGGCCTCCCTAGTAGTTAGAATTAGAAAATGGTTCTTTGATTTACAGATGAAATCATCATGTGTGACATTGCTTATTTATTTGCCAGCTCACTTAAAACTTTTGCCTTACTTGAGCCTTGTTTGAACAGTTGGCTGCCTTTGATTGGACAAAACTCTGCGATTGGCATGAGAGTAGGTTGCAGTCCTTTTACACATTCAGTTTGGTTACAGTTCACTATGTATGGAGAAATCTTCAGGCCAAACTTAAAATATGTGAGAGGCAGCTTTAGGTTAAACTTAATTTAACAAACGGATAGAATGCGCCACCATTTTTCAGATAGTGTGCCTGTAATGCTGAGTAGACAATCTGAAAAGAGTCCTGCTGTAAATATGTAGAAATGTGTTTCCTCCAATACAAAAGTACACACACATATGGCAGGGGGTGGATTCATTCACACATTTTTGTTTCATTTGGCAAATGTTTACCCTGTGCCAGGTACTTATCTGGGCTTTGGGATATGACAGTGAACAAATAAAATCCATAGCCACATGATGCATTGGTTCAAATGGTTGTATATAAAAATAAATACTTTTTTAAATGCATAGGCCAGACAACGTAGAAAGACCCAATCTCACTAAACAAATTTTAAAACCTAGCCAAGTATTATAGTATACACCTGTGGTCCCAGCTACTCAGATGCCTGAGGTGGCAGGATCACTTGAGTGCAGGAGTTCAAGGTTGCAGAGAGCTATGCTTGCACCGCTGCAATCTAGCCTGGGCAACAAAGTGAGACCCTGTCCCTTAAAAAAAAAAAATTGCACAGCTGGGCTAGAATCGAGTCTAGAAATTAAGATAAAATATTAAGCTAATACTATTGCTTTGCTGGGATTTCAGGCTTAGTAGTATGGGGAGTTGATTTTAATGCTTGGGTTGGGGTAGAAGAGAAATCTCTGAGCCCATGCAAGGAGACAGTTGTAACTGGTACTCCTCTGTAGAGTCATGCCACTTAAACTGGACCACAAAAAAATTCAAACACTTGCCCAGAAAGACAACAAAGAAGCTTATCTGTCTCAGCGTAGAGGAAAAATTCAGCCCTAAGGAGTGAAAGCCACAGACAAGAACCTCACTTGACTTTGTGAACTGAAATTGCAACAGCCAAGACTTCTGGAAAAACATTTAGAACTTTTAGTAGTAGCAAATGTAACACTGCTCTAAAATAATGTTCCTACAACCCACACCACAGAAGATTCTCACAAAACACCAATCCTGACAAAGGTGAGCTCATTATATCGATATAATGGAACTTAAATGACGTGACAAAATGAGTGAGAGTAAACAGAAACAAAGAGTAAATATACAACTGCAATAACTAAGTTTAATGGACTATGAAGCTGAGAACTGCACTTCTAAAAAATTAAAGACATGCAAAATAAACAAAGCCCTTAAGAAAGAATAAGACCCTGTGATACAAGGCAGGCAGATTTGTAAAATCAATCAATTGGGAGTCCCAGAAATAAAGAAGACATTTAAGGTTAAAAAAAAAAAAAAATCATGGAAAATGACATTAGGCATAAGCAATGGAAGAATTAGAGAAGTGGAAGATTAGTATGAAAAATTATCTATAATGCAGCATAAAGAGAAAAATAGGTGGAAATATGAGAGGTTAAGAGATATGGCAGTTAAGAGAATGGAAATTAGAGACACAAGTAAGTTTTAAGAAGGTGTATTTATCATGACAAGAATAAGATGTGGTGAAAGTTAATGAGGAATGTGAAAACCATTATTTCTATTCACTAAATTTATTTATGAAAGAACAAATATTTAAAATGTTAAATTGTTAAATAAGACTATAGATGGATAGCTATTATAAATAGTCAGGGAGAGTGCATTAGCTAGGCACATTTACAATGAACATTATGTCCTTTTCTAACCAAAAATGGTTTATAAAAACATAAATATTAATACAACACATAATAAGGTTTATATTATATCATAATTTCAATCTTTGTAGAACCATTTGGTAATATTAAATACAGTCACCTCTAAGAACTGTATTCAATTTTATAACTATTTAGGCCGTAACAATTTTTTTTTTTTTTTTTTTTTGAGACGGAGTTTCGCTCTTGTTACCCAGGCTGGAGTGCAGTGGCGCGATCTCGGCTCACCGCAACCTCCGCCTCCTGGGTTCAGGCAATTCTCCTGCCTCAGCCTCCTGAGTAGCTGGGATTACAGACACGCGCCACCATGCCCAGCTAATTTTTTGTATTTTTAGTAGAGACAGGGTTTCACCATGTTGACCAGGATGGTCTCGATCTCTTGACCTCGTGATCCACCCGCCTCGGCCTCCCAAAGTGCTGGGATTACAGGCTTGAGCCACCGCGCCCGGCGCCATAACAATTTTTTTAAAGAAATAACCCTATTTAGGAATTATTTTCATTTTGTTTTTAAATTCAGGTTTATGAGGTATACTTTACATACAATAAAACAAACCATTTTATATACAATTATATAACCACCACCACAATCAACATATAGAACATTTTTGATAATATCTTTTTTTATCAAAACCTCAATTTTTCTATCATTGTACAATCTCCAAAAGTCCTATAGATGAAATTGTTACACATTTTTTAGGGGTTTGGAAATGTGTATATTGAAAACAGGTGGCATGTAAGAATATCCAAATGAGAGAAGAGAGTTGTAAAAGAGAATAAGCAAATAGTAATGAGGAAATAATTATCAATACAGATGTGGTAACAGATGTCAGAGCTACTTAAGCAGCTGAAAGATTGTGATAGAAATGTAAAATATATGACATGATTAGCTCAATCCTCCACACCCAAAGTTCAAATACAATAAATAAATAGAAAAATTAACCTTTGTTTACTGTTAGAGCTTAAATTTTTCTGAAATTGTAAGTTTATTTATTTATTTATTATGTATTTTTTTGAGATGGAGTCTTGCTCTGTCACCCAGACTGGAGTGCAGTGGTGAGATCTGGGCTCACTGCAACCTCTGCCTCCCAGATTCAAGCAATTCTCCTGCCTCAGCCTCCTAAGTAGCTGAGATTATAGGCATGCACCACCACACCAAGCCAATTTTGTACTTTTTGTAGAGACAGTGTTTCACCATGTTGGCCAAGCTTGTCTTGAACTCCTGACCTCAGGTGATCCACCCCACCTTGACATCCCAGAGTGCTGGGATTATAGGTGTGAGCCACCATGCCCAGCTGAAATGGTAAGTTTAGTTAATAACATATTTCATTTTTTATTAATGGATTAGCTACAGAAACTGTGGCTGGAAAATCCCTTTTATTTACTCTCAGGGAGCCCAAATATCATCTGACCTATCAGGATTCAAGGCTAGTTTCCTGAGAATAGAATATGGAATATTGATATCTGCCTTTTAGGCTGGGGCTTAACAGTATTAATGGCAAAACCTTGGGTTAGTTAGGTTAGATTCTTGTCCACAAATGACCCACCCTCTGGTCATGATGTCATGTTTTTAAGCCATTTCAGTGTACTCAGGGACACGTTTTACGGCTGGTTAGCTTTCTACAGTTGTGGTTCCCATGGAACAAGGTTTCTTAGCTGACAGGATCACATATGGATAATTCCTAGGCTCCCAGTTAAGTAGCTCAGGATCAATCCTTCCCATGAACAGGTTTCTTTCTCCTTATGCTGCCCTTTCTATGTATATGTGAGATCCTGGAAGCAAAATCACATAATTCTTTATCATTTCAACCTCTTTGAAGTTCAAATGGTGCAAGGTAACTGTCATGCTTGCATCTGACTGCTGAGTCATGGTTGTGATGATGTTTTAGTCAGCAAATTAGGAATGTTCATAGTACTTGTAACAGCCTCTCTATTTACTTCATTAACACCTGGTCAAAAGTCTAATGACTGGAGAAATTGTTTTTTTTAAAAAAGACTCCAGACACTCTCTTGAACATGTTTTTTTTTTTTTTTTTTTTTTTTTTTTTTTTTTTTTTTTTTGAGACAGAGTCTCGCTCTGTCACCCAGGCTGGAATGCAGTGGCGTGATCCCAGCTCACTGAAGCCTCTACTGCCCAGATCCAAGCAATTTGCTGCCTCAGCCTCCCGAGTAGCTGTGATGACAAGCACCCACCACCATGCCTAGCTAATTTTTGTATTTTTTTTTTTTTTTAGTAGAGACAAGGTTTCACCATCTTAGCCAGACTGGTCTTGAACTCCTGACCTTGTGATCTACCTTCCTTGGCCTCCCAGAGTTCTGGGATTACAGGTGTGAGCTACCATGCCTGGCCACTCTCTTGAATATCTTAAGGAGGACATTTTGGGCACCATGACTTCTATCTCCTTGTACCTTCTCTTCAATATGGAGATCCATCATTATGGAGACAACAGAATATCTATCACCTTTGGTGTTTTGACAGTGATGTTAGCTATTGCATAAACAAAATCATCAGAAGCACCACACAGGGTGGTTTCCCTTTGTTGGAGATGATTACAAAGCATTTGGTTTGTTCTGCGTAAGTTCATACATGCCTATACTGTTACAGGTGTCTTGCCCAATGGGATCAGCCACAACGTTAGCTTTCTTAGAACTTTCCAAAATTTTCTAAGAACAGAAAAGACCCCTCGGTATAAAATGAGCAGTTTTGAGGTGGGTTTTGTCGGGTATGGCGGTATTCACATCTACTCACAGGTATTAGGAATGACGTCCCCTTCCTGCACAGGCATCTTGGATGGTTTAACTTCCTCTCTGAGCAGTGATAAAACAAGTTTGTTTATACTCTCAAAACTGAGCTTTGGCCTCTTTCCAGTACCATCTTGTCATCTGTGGTTTTATGGGTATATAGCTTGGGACCAGTAAATGCAGTCTTTACAAAGGGCCTCCCAGATGGCAGTTTGCTTGTGAATTCTCCTTGGTATTTCCGAAAGAAGAAACAAGGTCCCCCTCTTTGTTGCTGCAGACTAGAGTCAATATCAGGCTGACGATCTCTTTGTCGTATCCTTAAAGTTCCAAGGGGTCACTGAAGTGACAAAGCTGGTATGAAGGTGCTAGGTGTCTTTCTTAGCGTTTGAGAGGGTAGTTTTAGCATACGCCTTCTATATCACTGTCCATGAAGTCACAGTACAAACTTCTTGGGAAGGTGAAAGACACAAACAGCTCTGCCTATTTCTAATCAGTATAGTACTGGTAACATTGCAAAATTATGCAAACTTACTGTGTAATGAACTCAAAACAGACTTGACCATCTGCTTCTTGGCAGGATGCAGGCAATTGCACAGGAGTATATTCTGTTGACAGAACTCAGTACATTGGGCCTCCTGATTCGGTGTCTACCCCAAGCTGGGAGTCTAGGCTTCTGTCTATGTTGTAGTTACAGTCTGCAACAAAACTTTATAAACCGCTATTTGTCAATTCTTGGCAATCTTTTGCTTTCCATCTGGGGTCCCTGTTAAGGCTGGATTTATATTGTTGCATCACTGATACTTTCTGAATAAGACCCACTAGAGAGAGGACCTCAACTTACTGTCAAACCTGAATGGCAGGATGGAAAAAATATCCCCCTTGTTTTATACAGCTTTCCTTATTCCACTCAGAAACAGGTTTAAATATAACCACATCCATTATAAACAGTCTCCTAGGAGCCCATGAGACAGAGCTTATTCTTGTTAACAGGTACAAGCTTATCTAGTCATAAAAGTGCTGTTTTTTTCCCAGGCTGAGATACCTTCTGCAGATACAGCATTTGAACAACTGCCAAAAAGGGCATCTCTTGGGTCTACCAAGGTTGACAGGTCCTTGATTCCCAGAAAGCATAGAGTTGAGAGTAGCATGACCTACCTTTTCCATTCCTCTTCCCAGGTAACTTGCACCTCTGGAGACAGTGTCATTGTATCTTGATTTTATTGCAAAGCTGCTCACAAGTCTCTGACTCAGGTTTTGGCTCCTTCTTATAGTAGCTCATGGGGCAACTGAGAAAAAAACTAAACTAAACTCAAAAGTGACCTTCATACTGTCAATCACAGCAATGTTAATCTAAAAATAGGGGCCCATAGGCTCTCCTCAGTTGGCAGGATGTTGTTCAGATAACCCTTCATTGCCTGCTGTATTGCTCAACTTTTGGAAGGGAGGGATGGCTTGAGGACTCTGGCAATGATGAAAAATAAGTCAGCAGACTCTGATAAAGACTTGAACCTAGGCCCGGTGTGGTGGCTCATGCCTATAATCACTGCATTTTGGGAGGCCGAGGTAGGAGGATCATTTGAGCCCAGGAGTTCAGGATCAGCCTGGGCAACATAGTGAGACTCTATCTCTACAAAAAATAAAAATAAAAATTAGCCAAACATGGTGTGGCACACACCTATAGTCCCTGCTACTCAGGAGGCTGAGGGAGAGGATTGCTTGAGGCCAGGGTTTCAAGTGTGCAGTGATCTGTGACCACACTATTGCATTCCAGCCTGGGCAAAAGAGCAAGACAAGAAGAAGAAGAAGAAAAGAAGAAGGAGGATGAGGAAGTGGAGGGGGAGGAGGAGGAGGAGGAGCAGGAGGAAGAGCCGGCAGAAAAAGAAAGATAAAGAAGATTCAAATCTAAGTATAGCCAGCAGATGGAAATCAGTGTACTGTGTACTGTGCAGGTGTGGTTCAATGTTTGACCCATGAACATGATATGGTCACCCTCTTCTTTGAAAATAACCTTTGAGATCATTGTGAAAACCTCTAAGTGGGACAAGTACAACCCCACTTCAAGACATGTTTGACCTGCTTAGAGGAAGCCTGCAACTCTCTCTGGAGGCCAAAGCCATTTCAAGTCTCCTCCTTGTACCTTTTGGCTAAGTTACTCCTCTCTCTACACATTAGGTAATCAGGGCCCTTATATTCAGATGCAGTACAGGACCCATGGAATTTTTATCCTCTGTAGTTTGCTTAAGTATAAGAAGTGTGCTGTTGTCTACTGAATTCTGTTCTCTCCACAAAAAAAAATTCATATTGAAGTTTTGACCTCTAGCACCTTAGAATGTGACTGTACGTGGAGAGAAGAGCTTTGAAGAGGTAATTAAGGTTAAATGAGGTCCTATGGATGGGTCTTAATCCAATCCAACCTGACTGATGTCTTTATAAATAGAGGATATTAGGACATTCAGAGAGACACCAGGGGCACATGTGCACATCGGGACCACCATGTGAAGAGGCAGCAAGAAACCTCAGAAGAACTCAGCCTTGCCAGTACCCTGATATTGGTCTTCTAACCTCCAGAACCAGGAAAAAATCAATGTCTGTTGTTGAATCTACCTGGTCTGGGGCACTTTGCTATGGCAGCCCTGGCAAACTAATACATGCACCTTACTCTCAGGAAACCCTGTTGCATTTTAGTACTGATAGCTTCATTTGAAGGAAATTTAAAGAGTACACACAGTAGAATTTAAAATTTGGGTTTCTCTAAAAAGTAATCAATGTGATAAGAAACAGCAGTCTTACAATGAAATACCTGCCACAACATTTTGAATCATAAGCGGTGCACAAGAGGTTCATAGTGCAGTGGCTGTGAGAATCCAGATACACTGAAACACATTCTGTGTCATCTAATTCTACCTCAAGACCATTTTGGTTGATGATATAACATCAATGAATTTTGTGGCATATAACCTTTTCTTGCATATAAAGTCCTCAACTGTGAGTCACAATCTATGGGGTCCAGAAATGCCCACCATCTTTGGGGACTTATTCTTAACATGCCACAGTACAAATCACCTTATTTGGGTCTTTGAGAGGAGAAATATTTAACAAGTATAATTCGGTTTCCTTCCATGATTTCTAACTTGCCCTGAACTGCCTAGACCTTGTCGTGAGTCTATAGTTTTCTCTGACTCACAAATGGTTTTACAACAGGGGCACTTGCAAACTGGTAATTTTCAGTTAAAGAAAAAATATACACAGTCACATTCTATCATACCTTTAAATAACATGATAATTTTCATACATGTAAGTAATACTCCTAAACTCCTTCCATTTCTGTCACTATGTAATAACATAAAAACAATTTGGGAGTCACATTCACCCACTAGTGGTAAAACTTCCCGTTCCCTTCATGATCTGCCTTTATAGCCATACCCCTCCGTTCTCTAAAAACACAACATCTCTCAGTTAAATCTATGCATAAAATCTTCAGAACTCATATTGAGGCCGAGCTTGAGGATATAATGTTGCATCGAAACATAGATTCATTTCCTCAAAGTGAAGTTCAGGCAGCATCACCTAGGAATAAGTTAGATAGCTAACACATGTACTTCACCCTCCAATTTTTTCTCATTGCTTCCCTCAACTTTAGAAGACTAAAAAAGTCACTGTAACTCTTCTGAAATGAGAGCTAGGGACCAATCTTTATTATGTGTACCGATAACATAGCCTGCTATTTTTAACAATTTGAAAATTTTTAAGGCATATATTCCTACCCCTAAACAAAGTTGTATGAGACCAGCACCTATTTTACTTGAATTTCAACCATGAAATGTTGAATGGCTACACTTCTGGTCCCCAGGATGTGGAGAAAAGAACTCATTTGGCTGGGCATGTTGGCTCACACCTGTAATCCCAGCACTTTGGGAGGCTGAGATCAACAGATCACGAGGTCAGCAGATCAAGACCATTCTGGCTAACACAGTGAAACCCTGTCTCTACTAAAAATACAAAAAATTAGCTGGGCATGGTGGTGCGCACCTGTAGTCCCAGCTACTCGGGAGACTGAGGCAAGAGAATCGCTTGAACCCAGGAGGCAGAGGTTGCAGTGAGCTGAGATCATGCCGCTGCACTCCAGCCTGAGCAACAGAGTGAGACTCCATCTCAACAACAACAATATCAACAACAAAATAAATCATTCTGTTGATTTATAAACAAGAATTCAGTATCACCCATAAAGTCTGCAGACCTGTGAATGATCTAAATCCTTCCCAGCTCTTTAGCAGACTGAGAAGTTCCCAATTCATGGACAGCTACACCTATAATAGAATGTCTATATTTTAGCATATTCCCATTTTCAAAGGTCCTAGATGGTGAGTGTTAGGAAATACTGGACCTTCAAAACTCTAATGGATCTTGAAGATTTCCAGCTTGTCGGACAGATGAACCATTGGTTTCCATGGAGGATGTGATAGAGATCACCCCTGGCTCAGAAGAATGGAGCTGGGATTCCTTGAATTAGCTGTTCATTCACATATTCAGAACCATTTAGCTGTTTTGAATCAAGCTACAAAATGTTTGGTAGATGTATTTTAAACCATTCTCTTCTGGATATAATTTGCCAGACCTTAACAGCTGCAATTTCTTCTATTTGGTGAACATTTTATTTAGATTTCTCTTTTAAGGATGAAAGTGCTAAATTTAAGCAGTGTTTGTTTTTGCATGAACAAGAAAGGTAGTAGTTGTATGAGTCTGTTTTCACACCGCTGATAAAGGCATACCCAAGACTGGGCAATTTGTAAAGAAAAAGAGGTTTAATAGACTCACAGTTCCACGTGGCTGGGGAGGCCTCACAATCATGGTGGAAGGTGAAAGGCGTGTCTTACATGCCAGGCAAGAGAGAGTGAGAGCTAAATGAAAGGGGAAACCTTTTTATAAAACCATCAGATCTCATAAGACTTATGCACTACCATGAGAACAATATGGGGAAATTGCCCCCATGATTAGCTCCTGTCAGATTCTTCCCACAACACTTAGGAAGTATGGAAGCTAAAATTCAAGATGAGATTTGGATGAGGACACAGTCAAACCATATCAGTAATGTATTTAATAACTGATTATTGAATGTTTCTTCCCATCAGTTGCTATCTCTGTTAGTTGCCATATTCTCTCATAGGACCAATCAATCTCAACTTCTGAACTAACAAACAGGGCATAGATAATGTTTACTAAACTTCAGTAACCGTAATTTCTTGAATTAGCGAGTGGTTTTGACCACTTTTAGAAGCTTCTCTAAAGCTCAAATTGTTTGATTATTTCATCTATGTTGAAATAGACTATATTCACACTTCAGTATCATTAAAGAGAATATTGGTCCCAATTTGGGCTAGTACCACCTAGGTGAGTTGTAACATGCAAATAATCTTTACTCTTGATATAAATCCATGTTGGGTGCCCCAGGATGGGCTGTTGTAAGTGTAAAGAGGGTTACTTTTATATCCTGATAAAGATTTCTCTTCATCTCTGATATACTGCATTTTGGTTGTCTCGAATTTGTCTCATGCAATTAAAATGTTAGTTGAAAGTGCTATTTTACAGATGCACAGATCCTCCACTCCTATTCGTCTCAGCACAGGTCAGAGTTTTCACCTCTTTTATGAAGGAAATATTTTACCTCATGTTTTATAGGGTTATAAATGTTCTGAACATAAATCCCCACACAACCCCTGTGGTTTCCAAGGCAAATCACAAACTTATAGAACAATACTGCTCTGCTTAATCTTCAACAGTAAAATACTTTATAGGAAAAATGTAGCTAACTAGGGAAAGTAAGCATTTCTGCTGTAAAAGACATGGTTTTATGGTCACAGAGGGATGCATTTTGGAGAGGGTGGTGGCCCTTTCCCACCCAAAGTTGGCATCTGCTTCTCAGAGAGAAGGGGATGAGATTATAACCAGAGCAGACAGGAGTACTCACTTTGAGCAACTGTCTAGAGCTTTCAGAGTCAGCCACATAAACAGTCAAAATCTGATGCAGAAAAAGCAAAAAACCCACGATATAAAAGAAAGAGTAATACTTTTTAATAGCGTGGGTGTCTGTGATTTAGGGTCAATCTTAGTTTACAAACTAAAGTGAGAAGACATGCAGGCTGGGAAACCATGGTACAAAAGATTAAGCACTTTAACTCTGGTCAAGAATCTAGTAAGTACAGAAGCAAAATTGTATCCAGTCTCCTTCCTTCTTCACACTGCACACTTGAGCAACTGAACTGCCACAACCACCTTGACCTTCAGAAGTAGAGGGGTCTGCTTCTCTCAAGACTGCATGCAGTCAGAGCCAAAGAAAATACAAAACTGTCCAACACTACAAGAAGGAAGAAGAAATCACAAAAACCATTCATTTCGGCCTGTCGCAGTGGCGCATACCTGTAATCCCCACTTTGGGAGGCCCAGGCAGGTGGATCATGAGGTCAGGAGATCGAGACCATTCTGGCTAACATGGTGAAACCTTGTCTCTACTAAAAATAAAAGTTAAAAAAAAAAATAGCCAGGCATGGTGACCTGAGCCTGTAGTCCCAGCTACTTGGGAGGCTGAGGGAGGAGAATCCTTGAGGCTGGGAGGCAGAGGTTGCAGTGAGCTGAGATCACTCTACTGCATTCCAGCCTGGGCAACAGAGCAAGGCTCAGTCTCAAAAAAAAATAAAAATAAAATAATAATAATAATAATAATTTCCACCTTTTGACTGTATCATCTCATCATTTTCATCAGCTTAATAAATGGCAAAACAAGTTTGATTATCTTCAAATTCTTAGCCAAACTGGCGAAACATTTGGACTGGTCCCCCTCCTCGGTATAGAATTATGGACTCTCACTATTTTCTCTGTTATCATCTCTACCAACAATGTAAGCTTTTCTAGACTCATGTGCATGATTCAAAGAAGGTACATTTTTATTGTGGTAAAATATACATTAACATGAAATTTAGCAATATAAATCATTTTGAAGTGCACAATTCGTTGGTATTAAGGACATTCATATTAGGCAACCATTATCGCCACCCATCTCCAGAACTTTTTCATGATCCCAACAGAAACTGTACTCATTAAATAATAACTCCTGATTAATCTCTTCCCCTAGTACCTGGTAACTCCTATTCTGTTTTCTGTCTCAGTTAATGAATCTATTCTAGGTACCTCATATAGGTGCAATCATAAATTATTTGTCCTTTTGTGCCCTGCTTATTTCACATAATATAGCACAATGTCTTCAGTACTCATCTCTCTTGCAGTGTGTGTAGCACTGCACAAAGTTTCCAAGGCCTCCACATTCTCACCAACTTTATTTTCCATTTTTTGATAATAGCCTTCCTGATGAGTGGGAAAAGAAGGTATTTGTTTTTAAAAATATTTATTTATTTATTTTTTGAGATAGAGTTTCACTCTTGTCACCCAAGCTGAAGTGCAATGGTGTGATCTTGGCTCACTGCAGCCTCTGCCTCCAAGGTTCCAGCGATTCTCCTGCCTCAGCCTCCCATGTAGCCAGGATTACAGGCAAGTACCAGCACAACCAGTTAATTTTTTGTATTTAGTAGAGACAGGGCTTCGTCATGTTAGGCTGATCTCAAACTCCTGACCTGGGGTGATCCACCTGCCTCAGCCTCCCAAAGTTCTGGGATTACAGATGTTGGCCACCACACCTGGCCAGAAGAAGATATTTTTAAACCCATCTTTTAACCCATTTTTGAGGTGGCTCTCAGTCTTTTCTCCTAAGACCTGATTGAATGAGGCCTACCCACATTATGAATCTACTTTGCTGAAAGTCTACTGATTTAAATATTAATTTTATTATAAAATTACCTTCACAGCTATATCCAGTTTAGTGTTTGACCAAACATCTGGGTACCATAAGCTAGTCAATTTTACATATTACATTGACCATGATAGAAGCTTCTACAATAGGATATTTTACCCTAAGCTTTATACTAAAAATGTGAGCACAGTGGCTCACATCTGTCATCCCAGCACTTTGACGGCCAAAGTGGAGGATTACTTGAGTCGATTTCAAGGCCAGAATGGGCAACATAATCAGACCTCATCTCTTAAAACAAAAACAAACAAAAAAAGTTAAGACTTACACCAAGGACTCAGCACTAAAGACTAAGGATTTTACACTAGTGTAGACTTCATATTTTTAAAAAGTGTGTTTCTGTTTGTTTGTTTGTTTGTTTGTTTGTTTTTATTGGGGTTTTGAGATGTTACTTTTGTTCTCAATTACTGAAACTTTCAGGTATAAGTTTGGGTTTTACAAATATTAGAAATTACTATGGGATGGGTCTTAACAAAATCATTTATAAATGAGCCATTTAAAAATCATTTAAAAACTTTTCTGTGAGGATTCCTGATAGCTTTATTATTCTTCAAATCAAAAAAAGCATTTTCTGTCATGGATTCCACACCATGCAGTATTTACATTGTGGATTGTTCAGTTTGATCAAAGGGTAGGGGGGTCGGATAGGCTCGGGAAAACTGAGGTTGAAGACTAGGGGCAGGTTAGGAGTTGAATGGGAGGGCAAGAGTTTGGATTGGTTTGAAGTGGGAGGTTTAATTGATAGAATTGGGGATTGTTTGGCCTATAGGATTGGAGGGATAAACTTATTTGACAGCTATCATGAGTCCATACTGCTTGTGGAGGAGAGAATCTGTAAATCCTCCTGCTAAAAGCACCTAGCAATACTGGCTAAAATATAATACATTATTTATTATCTAATGTAGACCCAGTTCAGAAGTGAACCTGGAACTAAAAGCACAGTGAGAAGCTTTGAGCAGTGGTGCTCTGGCTTCCAGAGGATACGTTGTTAGTCTCAGCAATCTAGGAGTCTGCTGATCTTCAGTTACCTGGGGCATCTCTGTTAATATCAAAAAGGAGAGGGCAGATGATGAAGCCTGAGTCTTTCTCAGATGGGAAGTGGAACAAAGGGGCCTACATAAAGTCAGGACTTTCAAAGGACTTTTACTGCTCCCTATTAAGAGAAAAGACTAGAAACAAATCCACTCCAACAGAAAGAAACAACAAGGAAACAGATATATCTTGTTAATTCTGCCATGAGGCCAGGACCGGAGATCCCAAAGTGATGTGTTCTCTATTATTTGACAATGAATTTCCTTCTCTTGCTTCTTATGCAGAAAACAAAAAATGAGATACAATATTTATCTGATATTAGTGCTCCACATTTCTCCAGTATGTATCTCTCATTACGACCAGAATGACTTCCTCATAGCCAGTTAAACAGACTCCTTTTCCTAGATATAAACTCTCTGAGTTTAGAGGACAAGCGTTTGCTCAGCGTGCTAGTCCCAATTTCAGCATCTTTGTGTCTGAGCATCTTATCCTCTGGCGGCTTTGGGTAGTCAACTCACCACTTATTAGAAATACGCATTCAACTGAAGTGATTTATACACATTATCCTTTCTAATTTTTCAATAACTGCAAGGTAGGTATTATCAGCTCATTTTAAAGACAATACTTAGATTCAAAGAACACATTGCTCAAAGCTAGAAAGCAGTGGAATTGGATTTGAATTCAGATCTGTCGAACTTTTAATCACATGGTTTTTCTACTATGAGCTATTACCTTTCACATATTCTATGCTGAATATAAAATCCACCTCAAACCTTCTCATCTCTTTCAACTACAGGTGTGCTGGAGCCAGCTTGTGGCAGCAAATTATGAGCATCTTTCCCAACTCCACATTCAGCGACTTCACATTGGTAACTTGGAATGAACCATTGTACAGGTAAGTATTTACACCAGAAAATTTGGCAAATGCTACAAATCAGTGCTTTTCAGAGAACTGGTGGTTAAACATTTACCAGCACACCACTTGCTTGCTGCATTTAAACTATATTAATCACTCATCTCAATTCTTGGTTTGTGCATATTAGAATTCAGTATATGATCTTCTAAATTTTATATTAATTGGTCTTATCCACTCAGACAATATAGCATAGGAGTTAGCAAATACTTTAATCCCTTAGATCCAAGACGCTATAAAACAGAATTGGGTTTTAAAAGGCTCTAAGAATTGGAGGCAATAAAGGTGCCAAATCCACCAGCAGGGGGAGCCCAATTTCCGAACATAGGCATTTTGCCTTCTCTTTGGAATACAGCAGAGATCAAAATGAAAAATAGAGGATAACATTTGTCAGAAACGACACATTAGAAATAAATATAAATACATGCTATACTTTAATAAAGTTATACTGGTAAACCAAATCTTAAGCTGATTCTGCATTGACCATAATACTAGAAATAAGGAAACACTCTGTTTTTAAAAAAAGTTTAGTAGACAAAAATCTCAGAAATCACCACTAAAGAACTTATTCCCGTAACCAAACATTCCCTGTTCCCCCAAATCTATTAAAATAAAATAAAAATAAATAAGAACTAAATAAATAAATCAGGATGTGTTCCATTGGGGCAAATAGGAAAAAAAAATCTAGTAGAAACATAAAATGAAGAACTCAGAACTTTGGAAGATCATGCCACTGTTTCTAAAAAGTAAACGAAAAGTACTATGCATTTTGTATTATTGAGGCCTTTTAAAAATATATAAGCTATGCAGTTTTCGTAAAGCTGATTCAACATTTAGGATTCTTAAAATTCCTCCAAATAACATATTAATGAAATAGAACTGTAATCTAAAAATCCACTGGAATTTTTAAAAACTTGAAAAGATTACTCAATTTTATCTGAAAGAGTAAAAGAGCAGGAAGGCATTTAAAACACTGAAAAATGAGAGTAACTTCTACAAGAGGAAACTTGAACTTTCATATTTTGCATCGCATTGCATACCATAATAATTAGCACAATATGACATGTGCTAAAATATAAATCAAATAAATTGAATAGATTATAGATATTGAATATAAGATCAAATAAATTGAATAGGTTATACAGACCCGTGAGTATTTAGAATTTGATTAACATGACATATCAAATTGGTGAAATAACTGTGAATTAGTATATGGTGCTCGGATAATTACTTGTGGAGAAAAAGCTACGTACTTCTCACCATGCTCTAAAATAAAGTCCAAATGGGCTGAAGATTTAAACACAATATTGATATTTATATATGTGAAATATATTAAATACAATATATTTATATGTGCTCGTGTTTAGTCTTCAGTTTTTTGTTTTATGCATAGAAATATACATTTATTTACAAAAACAAATACACATGTCATGCAAAGGGATTATATGTGATCAGCTTCATTTGCATAATTAACCCGCCCCTATGCATCCACCATCCTGTTTCAACGTGGACAATCCTGTTTCATTAACCCACACTCCCTTGAATTATTTTTATTATTTTGATTCAAATATGAGATTTCAAATCATTTCATTCATAAGTATTCCAGTATGTACATACAAAGGATAAGGGCGATATTATCAGTGTACCTTAAACGTTCATTGCAATTGCCTAATGTCATTAAACATCCAGGCAGTATTTCAATTTCCCAATTATATTATAAAGGTTTTGTTACTATATATTTGAAGTAAACTCAATTAAGTTCAAGGATATAGTCTCTTTGGCTTGCTCTTAGTTATGTGTTCATGCTCATACGAATCGCAGCAACCCATGGGCACCACATACTGTGATTGGCCGGCCACACTTGGGTCGTATACCCACTCCTATCATCATCAGATGGAGCAAATGCTTGTTACAGGAGACATGGAGTGCTGGGTAAACACAAGCAATAGCCAACATAACCAACACATCCAACCCTACATCATTACATAGTGTTGTGTTTTCCTTTTTTTTTTTTTTTTTTGAGACATCTCTGTTGCCCAGGCTTGAGTGCAGTGGTGCGATCACGGCTCACTGCCACCTCCACTTCCTGGGTTCAAGTGATTCTCCTGCCTCAGCCTACCGAGTAGCTGGGACTACAGGCAAGTGCCCATGCACAGCTAATTTTGTATTTTTAGTAGAGATGAGGTTTCACCGTGTTTGCCAGGATGGTCTCGATCTCCTGACCTCATGATCTGCCCACCTCGGCCTCCCAAAGTGTTGGGATTACAGGCGTTAGCTACCATACCCGACGAGTATTGCATTTTCTAATGAACTTCTTCAGCCTGCTGCTGCAACATAGAGTTAAGCGTCTTATGTTGTCTCAATCTGACTGATTGCTAGAAATCAGCCACCCTCAAATATTCTCCCATCTCTTTAGGAGTGCTTTCAGGAGCTCTTCTCCTGTGTGTTCCAGAATGAGTTTTTCTGGTTCTCACTCTTCAGCTTCCTAATCTTGACCCCTTGCTATGGCCTCTTGTGTGGTACCCACATCTTATACCTACGAGGGGACCATACTATACGTAGCTCTGAAAGCAGTCCTCATGGGTAACGACCTTTACCCTCCCACTGCCCTTGGAAAGAGACATTGCTCTTTGATACTGACAGGGCCCTCCTACTGCTAGGAGATTAGTCTTGGGTCTCCTGCTTGCTAGCTACTGTGTCTGCGTTTCCACAAAGACTGCGTCAGTCAACCCACCAGATGTCCTTAGTTAATCCCTACTGGTCCTTCCTGTGCTGCCATCATGAATTGAGCTTTCTCCGAATGTGTCTTCTCTCATTGTAATCTCTGTTTCAACCTGTGAGAGCTATTAAAATATACCCCCTGCTGACAGAAGAAATGAACTCCCTGTGTCTAAAGCGAGGCACACCAGAAACGAAATCAAGTGACTGTTGTAGAGAGGGGTTGGTCACAAACCCCTGTATTCCTAACTGTCATAAGGTCTTGTTTCCTGTAGTTGAGCAGAAACTAGCCCTTGCCCACAAAACACCACTATGCCCTATAGTTCATCTTTTGATTGTGAAGAGCCCAATTCTACCTCATTTTAATGTCAAAACTTCACCCTAAGATGAACAGAGAATGTATGCTACTTACGTGCTTTCCCACTGCGCATACATTTAGGGTTTCCCTCATAAATATTCATAGATTTTCCCCAAACCTGCTAAATATGCATGTAAGGTAGACCCTGAAAAACACAAATACCAGCTTTCCCTTTCCCCTCTTTGGAGCCTGTTTACAGCTTCCCTGGAGGCTACGTTCTTTGATCTATAGATCTGGTTTCAAAGTTTTCTTCTTTCCTTTCTCCATAGATCTTGTGGTCCTTTGTTAACAAAGTGGTCTTCTTAGTCAATCTCAAGTGTTTCTATTTCTTCTTGTTTGCTTTCAGCAGTCTCTACTGCATGCAGCCTCAACTCCAGATTGACCTTATTTATGGAATGCTTCTTTTAATATTAATTAATGTAACAATTCACTCATTAAATATTAAATGTTTCCTGAAAATATGGAAACACTAGCAGGTATAAAACACTTGAGTTATTTCATATGGAGTGAAAAAGAAGCCCAACAGCAAATTTCAGCTTTCATTTTAAAGAATAAAGTGTAAATCAGGATCTCAACAGAACTAACGCCAACCCGAAAATCTACCTTGATTTTGATCCAGCTGCCTCTGTTAGCTGGTTAATAAAAGTCTGTAAATTTCTCTTAAAGTTTATGTTTCTAACACATTTATCTCTAGATTAATCTTGTGAAATGTGTAATATTCTGAATATTTGTTTTGATTTAACAGTATTTGGAAGAGTTCATGACCTCTGATTCTCCACAAAGGGATTCTGCATCCTGCATCTTAGTCATTTGATACAATTGTTCAGCCTAGCTTTGTAGGGAAGAGAAAAATGTATCTCTTGGGCCTCATAACAGATGGTAGGCCACATGAGAAGGCAGATTCATTATTTTATGGTTGAAAAATTCACCAAGAAAATTCTTTTATCTTATGAAAGGCTCACTGAGAGCATGCATTTGGAAGGTGTTATAAATACTTTATGTTATTTTGTTTTCACTGTCAGTACATTCTGAATGCAGCACTGGGCTCTGGAGTCAGACACTGGCTTAATGTCCCAGCACCACTTAAAACTGCATGTCCATAAGAGCTCCTTAACATACCAACTTCATATATGAAATAGGGATCCTGATATAAGGGCTGATTGTTCTATGAACTGAGTTTGGTCATGCCAATTACATAGCACATAGAATCTGAAAGGCGCTCAACAATACTAATTCCCTTCCTATGATCTCCAAGGAGTAGTTAAATCAGCACTTCCTAAAGTGTGCTCACTACCAGTTTTGGTGAATCTAATAATTATTGCAAATAAATGTTTCTGTGATTCAATATATTTGGGCAAAACTGGCTTATACAAAGATGAATAGATCATAGACTTCACTTGTGTTTTTGGTACCTACACAGTGGCTGGGCTCAGTCACTTGGTGAATACCAACCCCTTGGCCACAACCAAAGAGCCTTTTCAAAGGGATTATATTACTTGTAACAAGCATGGAGAACATGTTGGGGTAGTTTCTAAAGCACTGCCTTCTAGAGTTGGGGGCTGGGTCAGGTCTTATAGGCATAGGGTAATGAGGCATGATTTGATTGGACTTTGCAGCAAGGCAATTCAGGAAGGCATGATCTGACTGGATCCTGCCATGGAGTGATGCCAGAGCTCAATCTGATTGGATCCTGAACCCTGCCATACTCTGTTCATCCACTTCTTACTTCAGTCCCCTTTATTCAGAGCACTTAGGTTCCCCAGTGGGTGCAAGCTTGGCTCTTCTGGGCATGCTCAGAAGCTTGTGTGTCCTGAGGGTCCCTGGCAACTGAAAAACAACTCTCAACTTTGTTACATAAAAGCTGAACAAGATTGGCTTGGAGCAGTTACATTTTCCTTTTCCTTTTTTAACTGCAGGACATCTAGGAAACTTTTATGCTGATTTCTAAAGTGGCAGGCAATTACAAAGTCTTATTTGAATATAGAGTCCTTTCTTCATGTAAAAGTAACAATCTGCAGGGCACATTTAGGGAAATACTGGGTTATACTCCCTGGGAGCAATAAATCCTTTAACCATGGCTGCTTTTCTTGTATCTATACCCCAGAGTCTTGTGGTAGGACTGGTTCTCATATTTATTAAAGAGTTGTAAATTAGTTTTTAAAGAAATGTTAATATATTTGAAGGAAAAAGACAATAGTTTTATATAAACAATAGATATGTTTCTTCTGTTATTAAAACATAGCCTATATTTGGTACATGATAAGTATGTGATGTACTGACACATTTTCAGAATTTCTAAAAATGTTAAAAAATGAATAATACCAAAAGGCTATTTTGCCCAATCTTAGCAGGGCAGAACAACTTTCATTAAAATATTTTCTGGCTCTTTTAGGCTAATAATCTGTATACTTAGTACTCAGAAAAGTGGTTTACTCTCACCACCAAATCTGCAAGGCTTTCCTTTTTCTCTGACCTTGAAGACATGAGAACTCGGGGAAGAATCTCCTACACAGGTAAGACACTCTCCACTTTCACAATCTTTCAAATGAGCAGGAAAGAGAAAAACTTCGGCCTTAAGGAAAAGCGAGGGGAGGGAAACAGGGGAGTAGGGAACCTACCTTCATGGGCTGGGACTTGGGCAATTACTCCAAAGGACATTGGACTTGATTTATGGTTTTGTTGTCACTGTATTGAGTTTTCTTTTTTCTTCTCTTTTCTTTCTTTCTTTCTCTCTCTCTCTTTTTTTTTTTTTTTTTTTTTTTTTTTTTTTTTTTTTTTTTTTTTTTTTTAATGAGTCTTGCTCTTTCACCCAGGCTGGAGTGCAGTAGCATGAGCCTGGCTCACTGCAACGTTTGCCTCATGGGTTCAAGTGATTTTCCTGCCTCAGTCTCCCTAGTAGCTGATACTACAGGTGCATGCCACCACGCCCAGCTAATTTTTTTATTTTTAAAAGTAGAGACGGGGTTTCACCATATTGCCCAGGCTTGCCTCAGAAATTCCTGACGTCAGGTGATCCACCTGCCTTGGCCTCCCAAAGTGCTGGGATTACAGATGTGAGCCACCACACCCATCCTTGAAATTCTAGATGATTTTTCAATAAATTGTTCTGCTTTTTTATTTTGCACTGGGCTCCTCAAATTATGTAGCCAGTACTATAAGAAGGGAAAAACTTTGAAGAGAGGGCATGCCCTTTTCAGCGTTTGGCAGGTGTGAGTTAGCAGCATTTAGCACTGACTGAGGAAGTAAGTGACCGATCAGAGATCTCAACCCTAATACTGCAGTCAGGAAAGAAAAAATTGATAGTGCTAAACTGGCATGGCAGATGAAGAACAAATTGAAGTGATAAATACGTATTTTGTGGGTGAGCCTTTCTGAACTGATAAAATATTTCATTTAATATCCCTCCTCTGAAATCCTGAGTAACTTACAGCATCCAAAAGAACAGCCTGAGGGTGGTTATGCTTCTAACAGAAACCCTCTATTTGCACAGCCATCAATTTCCCCTAGGGAGGGTTGCCATGGTGAGGTCTGTCACACCCGACAATCACTTCTACACACCATTCATTTAGAAAGTAAGAAGTTAAATTCTACCCTAAAAGGACGTACAAAAGAACGATCATTATAGCCATTTTGGATGAATCATTCGTTCGGATTAAAAAGTTGAAAGCCTGTTAAGGTCAAAATCATCGTTCCACCACTTTTTTCTCATTAAGAATATTTTTAGGTCCTGCATAGTTTAAAACTTTATGGGCACTGCTGCTACAAAGGAAAATTGCAGAACCTAAAAATAGTCATGAATTTGATTTTTTAAAACTAGACTTTATAGGATGGACCCAAGAGAAGGGTGTCTGCTTCCCAGTCAGTTTCGTAAGAGTAGTGAATGAAAGGGAAGCACTTTCATATTGTGTCAAGGTAGAAGGCTGGATGAAGGAGATTAGAAAGCTGCTTTTGGGGAGGTGGGAAGAAAATCAAGAGAAAGTCTGATCATAGTGGTCAAAATAGGAGTGCTTCCCAGATCGTGAGGTCAGTGGTGGCAAATGCATCACCTCCCCGGAATGTGGGGCATTGCATGTACAGAACATTCCAGGTGGGTGAAGTGCAAAAGTCCCAAAGGGAGATAGGGAGACCACGAAGTATTAGAGGAAGTTCAAGTCAAGCATTAGAATAGTGCAGGGATGGTGTTCCCTGGAGTTGTTCTCCAGTGGCCCTGAAATCAAGGAAATGAGGACTATCACAGAAGAATGCACAAGTGCAGGAAGAACATAGAGCTACTGACCCCAGGGAACAGAAACCTTTAAGACAGGAAAAAGGATCTTTGAAGAAAGTTGAAGGGTTGCTGGAGAGGTAGGAAAGGCAATCAGGAGAGGGTCTTGTTTAAAGGCCTGTGACAATATTTAAAGAAGTGCTCAACACTACTAAATGCTGCAGAGCGGTCAAGTCAAAAAAGAGCTGAAAGATACCTACTGGATATAGCAATTTACAAACCAACAATGATGACCTTGGAAAACAAAATTTCAATGGAAGGTCTGGATTATAGTGGGTTAAGAAGTGACTGGTAAGGTAAAGAAAGGGGGAAAGTGAGTGTAATCCAGCATTTAAAAAATCTGAGTTCTGAATAGGAGGGAAAAAAAAAAAAAAAAAAAAAGACTTCATCTCCTAACCCACGTGGGGTGACTGAGCATCCTTAATAGAAGGGAGTAATCCTGAAGATCACAAAAGGTGGGAACCCTGACTGCCTTACTCACTATTATTTCCCCAGTGGCAGGTCAGTACCTAGCATAGAAGCACTCATTGGATATTGTGTGAATGGATGATGCTGAGAATGTTTAGATTATGATACTTTCAAGATTGAATCTATCTAGCGTTTGCCTTGTTAGGAGTGGGGAGAAGGGATAGGGAGGAGGAGAAGTGATGGGGGTGGGGAGAGAAAGAGCAGCAGTGTAAACTGCAGTATTCAGCACAATTTGGCCAATACATATATGTCCCAAGCTGCTGGATACTCCAAGGAAGCCAGGCTGTTGAGGGAGGGTCAAGAAGGGTATCAAACAGCAGTGACATTAGTGGCCATGTGGGCATTAGCAGTACAGCTCTGAAAAGGCATTGGTAGTGACTGAGACAGAATAAAGCCCCCGAAGAAGTAGAAGATGCAAGATCTTCACAAGTGACAGGCCACTAACATGCTGCTTGAGATGTAACACAGGAGGACTCTTCTTCCCCTGGGGAGTCATTTGGAGACATATGGAAATTTGAAGTGGGATCCCACATTTAATGGAGCCCTGAGGATATCATGGCAGGACTAAGCCTATAGGATCAAAGTCTTTGTGCCTAGAGCTGGGGAGCCCTGAGCAGAAACAATAGATAGTCCTAATTAACTCAATTTAACAAACATTAGCTAAATAGCTCCTATGTTACCAGGAGCCATGGAATGTACTTGACATATAAATGCATATGAAATACCATGTCTGTTCTCAAGACATTCAATGTCTAATATAGGAGACAGACATATGCAAATAAACACAACAGAAACGAGTGATACATAACAAAACAGAACTGTGTTTAAGATACCTAGAATAGAAGGATATGGATCCCGACTGGGGAGACTGGAGGAAGCATTGGAAAGAGAGGCTTTTGAGCAGAATTTTGAATAAAGAGAAGTTAAGTTTTCAAGGCAGACAAAGAAGGAGATGTTCAAAGCACAGATGTCCTTATCTTGTGCAAAGATATGGGAGCGTCGATTGTAATATATTCTATTGAACAAAAGTTAGAGAATTAATGTGCTTTCCCGAGGCAAATGCCATGAAAACAGATCACTTTTTAGCCTTTCAAGCTACCAATTACGAAGACTTCTTTAGCAACACCTGTTCTGCAGTAGAAAGAACATGTGGCTAGGGTAGGTGGGATGTCCTTGAACAGCACAGCTAGCCTGTAGCTCTAACGAATCGCTGGATCTCCTTTCTTGACCTGTAAATAATAGTAGGCTAGCTTATTCCTGCTTAGTCCTAAATGTTCATATTTCTTCTTCCCACTTTAAAACATTGTTAAGGATTTTTTACAGAGGTCATCTTTCTGCTGTGTTCTCACAACTAGACACCCCAGTCACTGCATCCCTGTTACCAAGCAATATGACCTCTTCTGGTGACATTAGCCAAAGGAGGCCTGGCTGATCACCCAAGTCCAGAGTAGCACCTTTGTTCCCTACTCTTTTTTTTTTTTATTAGTTCCTTTTTCACTTGTGTCTTCCAGACTTCCTTTTCTGTCCCATTGACTCAGTTCAGCTTTGTTGTCTCAAATAAATCTCCATGGAAATACAGTGATCCTTTAAATCCACAGACTCTTCTGATCTGAACGCCCTCTGGGTGGCTCATTCTTGCCTCTCTGCTTAATTTCCCCATCTGAGAAGAAGTCTCTTAATCATTCCCACTGCATCTTGATGTCTCTTATAATCAACAGCTTTTAAAAAAGATAAATTACTTTTCAATGATTGTTACTAGCCACTTTGCAAGTTCTTTCACATCTTCAGCTTGGGAGAGAAATTTTCTTAGAGGAGCATTTGGACCAGAACAGCCAAACAAATCTAATTTTAACTGGTTTTGTGACAAGACCCTAGAATAATAAAGGTTACTAAGCTATTAGTAAATTTTTGTTTACTTTTTAGATATTGTATTTTTTTCCAACAGCCAAAAATTTGCTTTGTATCTGTTGCTGATTGCATTTCACTTCCTGAACATGTTAGGTATCAGGTCACGTTATTTCTAAGTGTATATCCTTTTTTTTTTTCTTACTCATTTAATTTTAACAGCTTCCTATTTCTGTTCTTAAAAACATTCCATTGGTAGATATTATTCTTTGAAAACCCCTATTGGCAATCTCTTTCAGATGGGAATCTTTAATTTGATCAATGCATTGGCTTTTCTGGGAAGGCTCCGTGAAAGAAACCTGCACATCTTTGCAACTCTTGAGATTTTCCCCTCTACTCACTAGCTGATGTTGGCAAATGGTTCAGGTTATAAAGTATTTTGCAAACTCTCCTTTCGTTGGCGACTTCCTCCCATTTAATTACCCAGTGGTAAGAAGAGAGGAGAGTAGCTCTGGAGAGCAGTTTACAGATGCCAAGAGCTAATAAATCACTTTCTGCAACACCACCTTTCCTTCTTTACTCAGAATTATTCTTCGATATGTGATTCCAAGCAAGATTTGATTCCTATTTTCCTTTTGTTCTGTAATGCAACTATAGCTCCTTGTCTTTTAGATTTTGCAGTTGCCTGCCTCTCCCAAATTACTTTCTTCACATGATACAATCTATGCAATCTAATTTTATTGAACCACAATATATTATACACTCTCCAGAATGGGTAAAATGTTTGAAAGGCTGACCGTACCAATTCTCTCATACTTTGCTGGCATGAATTTAAGTGATTACAGTTCAGAAAGCTATTTAACAATATCTATTAAGGTTCCATATAGGCCTATCCTGTGCTCCAGCAGTTCCACTCCTATTTACTCTAAAGAAATGAGTGCGTATGTCTACCAAATTAATATATAAGACTTATTCATAATATTCCAACACTGGAAATCTGTCCATCCCTGGAAATAATCAATGAAAAAGAACAAACCGTATGTAACATGGTTCCATCTCAGAGTCGTGGTATTGAGGAAAAACAGCCAGGCACAAAAGAGTATAACTTATATCATTCCATTTATATAAGTTCAAAAATAGGCAAAACTAACTGACAGCTATAGAAATCAGAACAGTAGTCACCTCTGCAGGGTTAAGTATGAATTGGCAGAGGGTTTGGGGGACACTTCTAAGCTTCTACAAATGTGTTATATTTTCATCTGAATGGTGGTTATGTAAATATATACATTTTAAAAAATTAATTGAGTGATACAGTTAAGATTTTTGCAGTTGTATACATTAAAACTCAATAAAATTGCTTTTTAAAACAAAGATAGAAAATAAAAGAAGAGCATGAATTAAGTTTGAGAAACTGTTTGTATGACAGTTAATACACATGTATGACGTTAAATGTATGACGTTAAATACACATCATTTTAAACAGAAAATTAGTTGGTATTATAAATATGCACTATCTGGTAGAATATATTTAACATTGTTAAATAACATTCCCTTCTTAAAGGGATAAATTCTCTTACAATCATCAATGTAAACAGTTGTATTTGCATGACTTGAGTTTAGTACAGAGACTAATTCCATCATGCTATTTTTACATAAATCTGCATCTCTTCCTACATCATTTTCACTTAATTAATTAACATCTAGTTTATAAGCATCTCAACATTTGAAGCATTCTTATAAATAGGGCAAGCTAAAATAGGTACAAACATATTTAAACATCTTGCCCATACTTCTCTGAACAAATGGATCTTTTCCGGTCTATTTAATAATTTCAAAATCTCTTCCCCTTGTGAAGCCTTTTTGACCTGCTTAATCACAAGTAATTCTTCCATTCTTCATGTTTTTATAACATTTTGTTCTAATATCTATCCTAGCACCTGTCTTTCTACAAATAGTAATTGCTAAACTGTGAGTTCTTTGGGGACAGAGGACAAGCTTTATTAATCTGTGAACATCTTTTGCCATGTACAGGGTGGGCATTCAGTATATGTTTGTTGAATGACTGAATGCATTAATAGACAATTCTCTTTAGAAACTCTACCTTGGAGGTGGAGGCTACAGTGAGCCAAGATCTCACCACCGCTCTCCAGGCTGGGTGACAGAGCAAGATCCTGTCTCGCTCTTTCAAAAAAAAAAAAAAATAAGAAGAAAGAAAGAAAGAAGAGAGAAAGAGAGAAAGAGAGAAAGAGAGAGAGAGAGAGAGAGAGAGAGAGAGAGAGAGAGAGAGAAGGAAAGGAAGGAAGGAGAAAGAACAAGAAAGAAAAAAAAATAGGAAGAAAGAGAAAGAAAGAAAAAGAAAGGAAGGAAGGAGGAAAGAAAGAAAAAGAAAGAAGGAACAGGCAAGGCACTTCCACCACCACTGTCCCCTCAGTCTTGGGATCAAAGAGCAATCCTCTCAGCTCACCTATCATTGGCCAGACACTTCCAGGGGAAACCTGCAGGTCCAGTGCTCCTTAGCACAGGCTCATTTTGCACAGGAGCTTCCCACACCTGCCTCCAGGGAAGAGGGACACACTGTCCTTAGCATTGGATCCTTCTGTTGCTTAGTTGGATGCAGCCTAGATTACATCTCCAGGGCCACATTTGTGCCCGTTGTACTAGCACTAGGCTCAGGCCTCTTTCCAAAGCCAGGGCTCAGTTTATGACTAACATGCTAAGCACCCCTGCTGTCATGGAAGGCTCTGCATGAGCCTACGAGCATGTCCTAAGCTCTAGTGCTAGTGGGCAATTCTCACCAGCTCTGCGTTGGCTGCTGGGTGCCTGCCTAGAAGTAATGCTAGCCCTTGAAGAGGGACAGTCGTGACCCCTATGTGGAACATAGCCATGGCATGAAATGGTGGTGAAGGGACCCCTGAGATTTCAGAGAAAACTTGTGCCAATGTTCAGACAGGGGCTGGGTCACTGCTACTAGTAGCATCTGGGCTCGGGCTTCTGTCCTCACTGGACATGAGCCATATTCTGCCCTTTCCATACTTCCAAATGTATCTGTGTTTTGGTTCTGTTGGGCGCTGGTCTAGTTAGTTCCAGCCTCAGAGAGGAACCTGGTTGTGGCAATAGGTGTACCTCAATTCCCTCCCAAAATATCCGGGTGCATTGGGGCACCGAACCCAGGTGCCACTGATGACCATGGTGCAGCAGACCTTCATAGTGGCTGAGAGAGCTCACGTGCTGTCCACTCTCCCCACTCTCCACCAAGGCACAAGTCAATCTGCCAGCCTGCTGACTCCAAATCAACTGCACCAGGCAATAAACAGCTGGCTCATCATCATAGACAGGAAACAATGACGACTAGGATTTCAATTACTTTTATTTTTGTTTACCTTCAAACCAATAATGAGCCTGTGTAACGATATCATAGTAAATAGGCATCAATTAAGTGGCTTCACCTCCCCACTGCCTTACCAGGTCCTCACAGAGGTGCCCCAATTAGGAGTCTTGGGTGGGCACATAACATCCATAGGGATGAGCTTGGTGGGCAGTTCATGAAATTGCTTTTGAAACATTAACCAGGCACTCCAGGCTCTACCTACAGCCAGAAGATGCAATTTTGAGTTATGCTTATTAGACCAGATGAGCCAGACACACCTCTCTTTCCTTTGAGCTTCTTGGAGGATGGAGAACCATATCTTGTATCTCTGCATGTCACCTAACACTGTAGCAGGCCAGTAAGAGGCCCCCATGAAATATCTTTTGATCAGTTGAGTAGACTGACTTACTTTCCATTCCACATCCTAGGGTGAGTGAATATTTCTCAGAGATGAAATGTTTGGTCCTGGGAGGTTTCTTTTTTGTTCTAACACCACTAGTTCTCAACAATGTAGGGATGGAAGTCTGACCTTTCTCACAGCTCCAGCTGGCTTGCAGAGAAGTGAGGAAGGAACATATATGTCCTGAACTGTGGCTACTCCCAGGACAACAAAGCCAAATAGCAGGAGAGGGACAGGGACAGAAGGAGATGGACAAGGAGGCTGCAGAAACCTCATGTAGATTATATCAGAGAGATAATGAATGCACCAACCTTTGTCTTTCTTTTCATGTAACACTGAAATATCAACCAACACACTGAGACTTATGGTCTATAGTATTGGTGTAAGAGTCACAGAAAATAATAAAAATAAGGATAATGTGACTTTTTTTTTTTTTACCAAGTATATCCTTTTAAACACATTACTTAATATAGGGATATATATTTTTTTCTTAATTTTATATATTTGGAGGGTACTTTTATGACATTATGGTGATAGTGGATTTTTTTTTCTTTTTAATGCCTTCAGTTAACACGAGTTCACAACTTTTAATCAATTTCCCAATTGTTTGTTTTAACGTTACTCATCTGCAATTTCTGAAAGTTTGAGAACCACTGACACAATCTTTTTTTGTAGATGTTATTTTAAAGTATCTGTCTTAGTCTTTTGTGTTGCTCTAACAGAATGCCTGAGACTTGATAATTAATAAAGCAATGAGATTTATTTAGCTCACGATTCTGCAGGCTAGAAAGTTCAAGAAGTATGGCATTGGCATTTCCTCAGCTTCTGGTGAGGGCTTTTGTTGTTGAGTCTATACGTGGCAAGAGGCCAAAGGAAAAGCAAACACATGTGAAGAGGTAACATCTGAGGGGTGTCCTGGCTTTACACCAACCCACTCTTGCGGGAGCATTCCCGCAAGAACTCATCCAGTCTCTTGAAAGTGAGAACTCATTCCCTATTGCAAGAAAGACATCAAGCCATTCCTGAGGAATGCTCCCATGACCCAAACACCTCTCACCGGACCCTACCTCCCACCAACACAATGGGAGTAAATTCAACATTGGTTTTTGTAGGAACAAACTGAAACCATAGCAATCCCTAATAATATTTGAAGTTCTTTTGTGAACTTCCTGTAAGATTTTCTTCACCAGCTTCAAAATCAGAGTAGCATACACAATTTTGTGTCTAGCAAGTGCTGAGTATATTTTAACTATATTTTAAGCCCATAAGTTACCTCTTAGCTTCACAAATGCATATCTAACTATCTTTCTGACATCCTGAAAGGCATCTCACAGTGAACGTGTTCCAAACTGAACTCATGATCCCCAGTGCCCGACCTCTTTCTCCCCCCAATTCTGTGTATTTGTAAATGAAAATATTGTCCATTTAATTGCACAAGTCTCATTGTTCTTCACATCTAACTCATTGCCAAAATATATAACTTATATTTTATATAAATGTATAATTTATATTCTTTATAATTTTAAAATCAAATACTCAGTTTTTAGAAAAACACAATAATGACCATATACCTAGGGAAAAAGAGGACATAACTTTTAAAATCTTGGCTTTTGATAGGATTCATAATCTCCACTTTTTTGAGTGTGTGTAAAAAAAGATTTCTCTTAAAGTAGAAAATCCTAGGGTGTAAAAGAAGAAAGCCAGTAAATACCTTGTTTCATTTTTTTTCTCACTTCCTAGACTGGAAGAGGCAGAGTGCTCGTCCTAAGTTCACATATCAGGTTAGTGGGGGCCAGTGCTAGAAGCCAGCTCTCTGGTTCCCAATCACACTTCTTTTCCAAGCTCCATATGGTATTTCGAATGTGTTGTTTATGTAAGATCATTTGTGGTTGGATGAATGAGGTCCTAAGGGATTTTATAGCCCCCTTTCAATACTTGTTTTTCCTTAATAATATGCTTTCCAAAATTCAGCAACTGGCCTCACTTAACATTCTCTGCTCCTTCCAATATTCTAAGGTTGGAAACTGGTTTTGCTGTGTCATAACACTTTTGAATTTGCCATTTAGTGTTATCTGCCCTTACTGCACTGAGCTGGGTAAAAACACTTCCTGTAGCCTACCAGAAAGCTGTAAGCAATGTCTATGCTTGAGATCGCTGACATTCTCTTCTTTCCTATAAACAAATATATTTTGAAGTTTATAACTGAAAAATTTCTGGGTACTGAGAAATTACCAGAAAAAAACTATTGCAGAATATGTCAATGCTTTCTATGCAAAAGACTTCATTGCAAAAAACTGACACGAGGAGACGCAGACATACCTGTCTACGAGACTATGTCAACTAATGATGATTAATTTCATTGAATCAAATTTATCTAGTATCAGGCTGGGTGCAGCGACTCATGCCTGTAATCCCAGCACTTTGGTAGGTCGAGGCAGGCAGATCACTTGAGGTTGGGAGTTCAAGACTAGCTTGACCAGCTTGGTGAAACCTTATCTCTACTAAAAATACAAAACTTAGCCATGTACGGTGGCACACTCCTGTAGTCCCAGCTACTCAACAGGCTGAGGCAGGAGAATTGTTTGAACCAAGGAGGTAGAGGTTGCAGTGAGCCAAGATCGTGCCACTGTACTCCAGCCTGGATGACAGCGTAAGACTCCATCTCAAAAAAAAAAACAAACAAAACCAAACTAATCACTAGCAATTTACTGAGCAACCAGTATGTACTATATGCTGTGGAGAAAAAGGAATAAAAGATGAAGTGGTAGAATAAAAAAATGAATGCAAAACCTGCCACTCACTTGCTGGTTATTGACTTTGGGAAAGGTCCTGTGTTTTGGTTCTTAGCTTCCTCGTAGTCATCAAACTGTAGTTTAAAAACTCAGGCCAAGCACCGTGGTTCATGCTTATAGTGCCAGCACTTTGGAAGGCTGAAGCAGGAGGATCACTTGAGCCCAGGAGTTTGAGGCTGCAGTAAGCCATGATCGTGCCACTAAACCCCAGCCTGGACAACAGAGAGAAACGCTGTCTCAACAAAACAAAGCAAAACAAAACACAAAACAAAAATCAATTCTGTCCTAAATGAGATTAAAAATAATTGTCATAAACACTAACAAACAAAAAACTAATTTGCTCCTTTATCCAAAAAGACCATCACAAAGACCTTAGGAGTGTCATGAGCTCAAGGAAGCCCCTCCTGGGTATAGGAAAAGAAGAAAGAATGAAGCCTGGCTTGGCCTGGTGGCTATTGTAGGCATGGGCTCTGGTGAATGCTGGATTTCTCCATGCTGATCTCAAAAGCTGCTCTGAACAGTGATCAGTCTGTAGTGACAGAGCAAAGGAGCTTGATGCACAGCTCTGCTTCAGGTATGCAGTAGGCTCTGGAGATTTAAGAAACAAGACATCCGATACCAACCACTGGGCAAGAGGAACTTTTTTCTGCCTTTCTTCCTCTCAAGCTGACGTGACAGTGGGATTCATCTGTGACCTTTGAGTCAGAGAACCAGCCTCATTATTTCTGCTCTATAAAAAGCCTTCTGGAATTCTGATTATTTTCACTGTGCTTTCATACAGTTGACCATAAAATGTCTCAAGGGAACTAAACCCACGCTAATTCTCAGTAAAGTCGATGCACTTGACGTCTAAAAAGGAGCATTTTTTCTGTGCTCCAGGGTATAATGAGCAGTTCAACATCAAGGTGAAGGATTAGTGATTAAAGAAACCCTGAATATGTACATTTAATTAGCATCAACTGCAAGTTCACCATATCCTAGGTAGCACTGATATTAGACCGCAAACCGCAAAACAGAATAAGTAAATCGCAAGCAAAACAACCTAACCAACCAATCAATAAAACAGAACACAAGAAAGGACCAAAACAAAATTTAACAGGTTATATTTAGAGCAAATGTACTGTGGCTTAATAGCATGGCTACAAAATGAAGCTATTTAAAAAATGAAATCCCTGCCTATAAAAATATTTCTAATACTACAGTTAGGTCTGCCATGGCTACAAATTTAACTAATCTTAGAGAAAGTAAAATCAGAGTTGTCAAATGCAAGTCAATATGTTTTTGTTATTCTCCTGGAAATTACTTTCTGAGGCTTCTTAGTGTTATCAATGCTGGCGTCTTGCTTAGTTAATAATTTCCAGGACAGGCCTCAAAGTTCCTGATCAATGAATCTAATTCTGTACAGTTGATTTTCTCATTTCTTACATTTTAAAGAGGGCTAACTGTGCATGAAGCACTGGGAACCAGAGTCTCATGACTGAATTCTAAACCTACTTCTACTAATTTTGATTCTGAGCTAGTCACATCACCTTTCTGAATGTCAATTCCTTCATTTGTTAAGTTGTAGAATGATGTTAGAGCATCTTTAGGTAACTTATATTCTCAGATTACTTGATTCCATGCCACACAGAGGTAATTTAATGATTCTCTATAATAGATTGCGGGCACTACAGAAACTCCATTGACTCATTCTGGCCACAAGATATAACCTTGTTGTAAACTGAAACTACGAAATACAGTTAATTGTGCACATGAGATTCCAATATCAACACTCAATGATAGAAATTATTTTGTTGAAATATAGAAACACAACTTATTTGTGGCATGACAGTCGCTTGAACCTGGGAGGTAGAGGTTGCAGTGAGCCGAGATCATGCCACTAAACTCCAGCCTGGGCTACAGAGTGAGACCCTGTCTCAAAAAAAAAAAAAAAAAAAAAAGTAATATAGTAGCATTATAGAAATATCAGGAAGATTTCTGTCTAATAAAGTAATAGTGGCCTACATGATAGCTATCAGCTCATTCCAAATTAATTTTTTATGACTCCTAAGTTAAAGAAGAATTTTTTGTTCACTATATGCTCAATGTCTACTTTTCTCAATTTTCACTTTACTCATTGTGAAGTGAAATCCATCAAATTAATTTACAAATAGATAATAAAGTAAATTAATATTCTGTCTGCTAGTTGCTTGTCAGACTCATCAGTAACATCAGTTTGAGAAATTACTTCTGATAGTATGAAAGTACTATCTTGACCCTAATTTTCATTAATGTAATAGTAGATATTACTCTTATAAATAATATAATCATACTTTATCTGACAGTGGCTAACTTCTATTCAGAGAAATTTAGCAAAGGTATGATAGGTCAGGCATGGTGGCTCCCACTTGTAATCCAGGCACTTTGGGAGGTCGATGTGGGCAGATTGCTTGAGCCTAGAAGTTCAAGACCAGCCTGGGCAACTTGACAAAACTCCTTCGCTACAAAAAAATAAACAAAAATTAGCCAGGGTGATGGCATGTGCCTGTAGGGGAGGATTGCTTGAGCCCAGGAGGTTGAGGCTGCAGATCATGCCACTGCACTCCAGCCTGGGTAACAGAGTGGCCCTGATTCTCAAAAAAAAAAAAAAAAAAAAAAAAAAAAAAAAATCAAACAAAAGTATTGTAATACCCTATCTAGGAATAACCTCAGAGGAAATTTTCCCATTGATAGGTTCATGTTCTGTCCAGAAATGACAGGTACTTCAGCAAGTTGGATGTCATGTCACCCTCCAGATAAAAATCACAACTTATTTTTAGACAAAAGGACAGTATCTGAAGTTTAGGCATATTTAACTTATATTTATGTTTCTTTATCTTCATGTATGTAATAACTTCTGTTGCAGGATATAATAGAAGGGTATCACAGATTCTATTCTGTGACAGAGACTTTGTAACTCTTCTTTCAGTGAATCACGTCCTTCTAATTATACACACTGTTGCCTAAGAGCAAAGGACAAAGAGTTAATCTAGACCATACATGTTTATGATAAATCGTGAGGAAGAATGTTTATCTGATCCTGTGTACCAGACACCTTCTAATTCCTTTCTAATTGAACTCTTGCTATCTGAATATGTGTTACAATACCTTGCAAAAAAGCCTACCAAAATGAAGCAGAAATCCTACAATGAATCCAGGTGTGTATGTCAGTGGACACATTGAAATTATGTGCAAGATACATGCAGGTTCACACACACACACGCACGCACGCGCGTGCACAAACATATATCTGTGCGGCTGTATATACATACATAGGTATCCTAGCTTGGTCCGCTGAGAAAGCCTAGAATCAATGAGATCGCAGTAGCAATGAGCTTACACCTAGCACCCAGAAGGTGATTTCTTAAAAGCACTGTCTACCCTTTTTTTCTCAAACATCAGGATAAAGACCTGAAATGTATGATTCCATTTCCCCTTTGCTCCACAGGTGGGCAATGAATAAATAGAGGCAAAGAAATGTCAGGAGGCTGAGGCAGAATCGTTTGAACCAGGGAGATGGAGGTTGCAGTCGAGATTTACACCACAGCACTCTATGCTGAGCTACAGAGCAAGACTCTGACTCAAAAAAAAAAAAAAAAAAAAAAAAAAAAAAAAAGCAACACAGGTAACGACCTTGTACACAGCTAATGTTTGAATGAAGCTCTATCTAATTCCAAAGCTCTCGGCCTCTTCCACACTAGCCCATGATAACCTCTAATGAGCACAGCTTCTGTCTTGCTTCAAATCAGTTTGGATGAATTAATGTTGCTACATTGTGTTCACAATCAATGATTCCTCCCAGTACTTGCGGGCAATCTCATTATACTAATGATTGAAAAGAATGAGAGGAAGCTAGTATAGCAAAGCTTGCATTTAGAAGTAATTTATATGAGATCTGACATTTTATTCAACTTCCAAGATTCCTGAAGATACTGGATTAAATTTGAATTACAAGAAAGAAATCATGAACTTGGGATAAAGCAGGCTTTTTTCAAAAATCCAACACAGTGAGTAGGATTCAAAATCTTCCTTACTTCTTTTTGAAGCAAACCATAACTCTCACCTATCCTTTCATGGATTTCATATGAGCAAGAAATAGTTTTCTGTTAAGTAACCAGGATTTGGGGGTTATGTGTTGTGGCAGTTTTCCCTCCATAATTAATACAGAAATTTATACGTTTACGTAAAGTGCTGCTTTAACAAAAACCTAAAAGCTTGTCTTAGAGTTCAGGCAGTGGGAGGTGAGGACATGAAGGATGGAGGCTGGCAAACTGGAGATACGTGCTGTGCAGGGCAGAACATTTAATCACTGCCTGTGATAACCTAGAAGGCAGCTGCTAGCCCACTAAAGCAAAGAGGTTGGAAAATAAGAATGATAGTGGTGAGCATTGGTTATTACAGGCTATGATTAACCTAACAGTAGAGGAAAGAGGTAAATTGACCAATTTTTAAGCAGAAATAGAAAGAATACAATTGTGGGTTCCACATCAGAGGATTCAACTGTGGGTTCCACAACAGAGGATTCACAGATCAGAAATTTTCTTTAACCCCCCCCCAAAATAAAAAATAACAATATAACAATAAAAAAGTGATACAAATAAAAAATGATAGTCTAACAACTACTTACATTGCATTTACATTGTATTAGGTATTATAGGTAATAAAGAGATGATATAGAGATTATTTAAAGTATACAGGAGGATATGCATAGGTTATATGAAAATACTATATACCATTTTATGTCAGGGACTTGAGCAACTGAGGATTTTAGTGTCCTTGTGGGTCCCAGAACTAATCCCCTCACAAACTGTAGTCTAGAAATGTAGGGCCTTGCAGAGTTGGAAAAGTTGACTATTTCTAGACCTCAAAGAGTAACAAATAAAACTTGAAAGAAAGATTTTGAATGACAAAGGCTCAGTAATTCCAAGACTCAACCAGACTTTATATTAGTATTAACATAAAAAATAGAGAGAGGTGAATTTCCAAGTAAAAAGGTGTTATTTGAGCATAATATATAAGAAGTAGGATTGAAATTCAGGACATAAATATGGATGATGGTGGCTTTCAGTATGTCCAGAGAACAAAGGAGAAGGTTAAACTTTTATTGGGGAAATAGGAGGTTGTATAAATTGTTTGGAAAGAAAGCTTATTTGTATTGGCAGAGTCTTACAAGAGTTGGCAAATTTTGATTGGCTAATGTCAGTAGCTGCTGCTAAGACTTGCTATCTTATTTGATTATGGCCAGATAGCCAAATAAATTAGAAATAGACCCTTGAAGTTTTGGATTGGGTTTCTGAGAAAGTGTGCCAGGCAAGTGTTCTTGTATATGTGGTCCTGTGCTCCTGTGACTCATGTCATAAGCTGTGGTTTAGAAAAACTTCCTGTGGCCAGGCCTGGTGGCTCACACCTGTAATCCACCACTGTGGGAGACCGAGGCAGGTGGATCATCTTAGGTCAGGAGTTCAAGACTAGTTTGGCCAACATAGTGAAAACTCATTTCTACTAAAAACACAAAAATTAGCAGGGTGTGATGGTTCACACCTGTAATCTCAGCTACTTAGGAGGCTGAGGCATAAAAATTGCTTGAACCCGAGAGGTGGAGG